>NW_026645110.1:0-600000 GCF_030020395.1 Manis pentadactyla
TATTTGTCCCTCCTCCTATCATCGGTTCTCCCACCGATGTCCCTCAAAGTTGGTGGTGAGCAGAGCACAATGTATACTTTTCTGTCTTCAACAAACCCAGAGGAGGGATACTTGTGGTCTTCAGGGAGCACTTAGCAATTGAATGTAGCTAAATACAGTCAGGAAGCGAGAAGGAGTTAAAATAGGACAGAGGACAGAGATATGGGTGCAAGTCCCTGCAACACCACATACTGGTTTTGTAAGCACACGTGGCTGACTTGACCTGCAAGTGTCTCAATGAACTCAGTGCTCTCCCTACGGCCTAGTTACCTTGCAAGATTCTTGGAAGCATAATATAGGGAACTGACATAGGCGATGTTGTTAAATATTCTGTACATAAGGATAGATACGCCGAAAAAAAGATGATTGATTCATAGATACATAGATAGACAGATAGATAGATACATAGATATAAAGAGAGACATGAGGAGATAGATGATAAGAAGATAGATAAATAGATAGAAAGATAGATACATAGAAAGATAGAAGGATAGATAGATAGAAAGATAGATGATAGATAGATAGTAAGAAAGATAGAAGGATGGATAGATAGTCAGACAGACAGACAGAGAGATAGATAGATAGAAACAGATACATTTCGATTAACACAAAGCTATTGCTCATAACCAGGAAATCAATGGTGAAAGCACATAGTGAAACTACAAACAGAAAGTTAGAATGAAGTCCAGTTTAAAAACTGCAGTTAGCAGCCATAAGAAGAAAACAAATGGTACCATTAGCAAAGACGTGGATGGAGCAAGACGGTAGTATGCTCAGTGAAAGAGGCCAGGTGGAGAAAGACAAGTACCAAATGATTTAACTCGTGTGGAGTATAACAACAAAAGAAACACTGAAGGAAAAAAATAGCAGCAGACTCACAGAATCCGAAAGTGGACTAACAGTTACGAAAGGGAAAGGGACTTGGCAGGGTGGTTGGGAAAGGAGGGATAAGGGCGGGGAGAAAGAAATGGGAGATTAGGTTTAGCATGTATAATGAGTTGGTTCAGGGGGGCATGGGGAGGGCTGTACAACACAGAGAAGACAAGTAGAAATTCTACAGCATCTTACTACTCGCTGATGGACAGCGATTGTAATGGGGTGTGTGTGTGGGAAAACAGTGAATGGGTCTACAGCATCCAACTCCGCTGATTGACAGCAACTGTAAGAGGTTTTTGTGGGGGACTTGGTGAACGGTGGAGCCTAGTAAACATAATGTTACTCAAGTGATTGTAGGTCAATGATAACAAAAAAAAATTATTAAGTACAATAAGGGCACAGCTCTGAATCATCAGAATAAAAGGACAGGCTTTGAGAGCTCCAAATCAAAAGACGCAGGGTTCAAAGAAGGACGAAAACTCAAGACCACTTATGTGCTCCCTTACAGGAGACTCACTTGAGATCCAAGGAAACAGACAAACTACAAGCCGAAGGGGTGAGGACAGGTACCCAACACAAGTGAAACTGAAATACAAACAATCAAACAAATGGACTCTGTTTGAGTCCACAGAGACAGTCAGTAGAAAATAGCCCTATCTTTCCACCGTGAATGCTTTTCTTTTATTTCATCCGTGCCCAGCCATAGATTTAGTGGTAGAGCAACGTCCTTTTCATTTTCTCTCACCTCAACTACAGAATTTCTGTAAAAATATGCGTCTGGGCCTTTGTAATCAGTGGGTTTTATGATGTTCATGAATGTAAAGAAGTAATAACTATATAAAGAGGGAAGTTTGGACACTCAAATAAACACGTCACTCCACAACACACTCTTTGCTAACAACTGCTCCTGTCTAGTAATTGGTTTTCAATTTCATTTGTTGTTCCATCCTATCAGCGGTGATCACGCCGATGTCCCTCAAACATGGTGGTGAGCAAAGCACCAAGTTTACTTTTCTTTCAAAAACAGACCCAGATGAAGGATACTTGTGAACATCAGGAAGACCTTAGTCAATGAATGTGACTAAATACAGTCAGCAAGTGAGAAGGAGGTTAAAGAGGAGAGAGGACAGAGACACGGGTTCAAGACCCTGCAGCAAACTTTCCTGGTTTTGTAGGAATATGCGGCTGACTCTACCTGCAAGAGTCTCGGTGAACCAAGAGCTTTCCCTGCAGACTAGTTAGCTTGAAAGATTTTTGGAAGCACAACGTAAGCAAGTGACACAGGTTATGTTGATAACTGTTCTGTACAAAAGGACAGATGGGCAGACAAAAAGATGATTGACTGATTGATAGATTGATAGATAGATAGACAAACGGATAGATAGATTTAGGTACTTATCGATTAGCTATTGTTCATAACAAGGAGAGCAAAGGAGAAAGCACATAGCGAAACTACAGACAAAAGAGAAGACAGAAATCCAGTTTAAAAAGTGCAGTAAGCAGCCATAAGAAGAAAACAAATCATATCATTTGCAATAACGTGGATGGAACTAGAGGGTACTATGTTCAGAGAAATAGGCCAGGCGGAAAAGACAAGAAACGGATGATTTCACTCATGTGTGGAGTATAACAACTAAGAAAATCTGAAGGAAAAAAATAGCAGCAGACTCACAGAACCCGCGAGTGGACCAACAGTTACCAAAGGGAAAGGGACTGGGTAGGTTGGGTGGGAAGGGAGGGATAAGGGCGGGGAGAAAGAAAGGTTGCATTGGGGGCATGAGTATTAGCGTGTATACTATGTGTGGTAGGAGGAGCATGGGGAGGTCTGTACAACACAGAGAGGACAGTAGGGATTTATACACCATCTTACTACATGCTGATGGGCAGAGACCTAAGAGGTTTTACGGGGGGAATGGTGAATCGGAAGCCTAGTAAACATAATGTTCTTCACGTGATTGTAGCTTAATGATAACAAAAAAATTTTTTTTAATGCATTAAGGGAACAGCCCTGAATCATCAGAATAAAAGGACAGGCTTTGAGTGCTCCAACCAAAAGACACAGTGTTAGAAGAAGGGATGAAAGCTCAAGACCACCTTTGTGCTCCCTTACAGCAGACTCACTTGCGATCCAAGGACACAGACAAACTTCATGCCGAATATGTGGAGATAGGTACCCTACAAGTGAAAATGAGAAACAAACAAACAAATAAATTGATTCTGTTTTGAGTCCCCAGAGACATTCAGTAGAAAATAGCGCCATCTAGCCACTGTGAATTCTTTTTGTTTTGGTTACACCAGCCATAGATTTAGTGGTACACCAACGTCCCTTCTCATTTTTTCTCACCTCAACCACAGAATTGCTGTAATAATATGAGTCTGGGCTTTTGAAATCAGTGGGTTTTATGATATTCACGAATGTAAAGAAGCAATAAACCCCTATTGAGGGAAGTTAGGACACTCAAAGAAACACGTAAATCCGCAACACTCTCCTTGCTCCCAAATGCTCCTGTCTAGACATAGGTGTTACTTTTTATTTGACCCTCCTCCTATCAATGGTGATCACGCCGATTTCCCTCAAACATGGTGGTAAGCAAAACACCAAGTATACTTTACTGTCTACGACAGGCCCAGACGAAGAATACTTGTGATCTACAGGAAGCACTTAGTCAATGTATGTGGCAAAATACAGACAGCAAGCGAGAAAGAGGGAAAGGAGGACAGAGGACCGAGATATGGGTTCAAGTTCCTGCAACACCATTTACCGGTTTTGTAAGCACACGTTGCTTACTCGACCTGCAAGTGAATCAGTGAACCCAGTGCTCTCAATACAGAATACTCAACTTGCAAGATTTTTGGAAGCATAATGTAGGAAAGGTTGATATAGGCTATGTTGTTAACTGTTCTGTACATGAGGATAGATTTTCAGACAAAAAGATGATTGATTCATAGATAGATAGATAGATGACAGATGATAGATAGATAGATGATAGACATGATAGATAGATGATAGCCATGATAGATAGATAGGAATTAAAGCGAGATAGATAGACAGACATATAGATAGATAGATAGATAGATAGATAGATAGATAGATAGATAGAATAGATAGATAGATAGATGATAGATTGATAGATAGATAGATAGATAGATAGATAGATAGATAGATAGATAGATAGATAGATAGATAGATACAGATACATATCAATTAACAGAAAGCTATTGCTCATAACCGGGAGAATAAATGGTGAAAGCACATAGCGATACTACAAAACAAAAAGGAAGAGTGAATCCCGTTTAAAAAGTACAATAAGCAGCCATAAGAAGAAAACAAATCCTTCCATTTACAATGATGTGGGTGGAGCTAGACGGTAGTATGCTCAGTGAAAAAGAACAGGAGGAGAAAGATAAGTACCCAATGATTTCCCTCATGTGTGGAGTATTAAAAAAAAACTGATGGAAAAAAAAGCAGCAGAATAACAGAACCTGAGAGTAGACTAACAGATACCAAAGAGAAAAGGACAGGGGCGGGTGGGTTATAAGGGAGGGATATGGTTGGAAACAAAGAAAGGAGACATTATAATTAGCATGAATAATGCATGGGATCGGGCTGGTCATGGGGAGGGCTGTACAACACAGAGAAGAAAGTTAGAGATTCTACAGCATATTACTACACGCTGATTGGACAGCGACTGTAACGGGGTCTGTGTGTGGGGACATGGTGAAGTAGTCTACAGCATCCAACTATGCTGATGGACACCTACTCTTAGAGGTTTTTTGGAGCGAACTTTGTGAAAGGGGGATCCTACTAAACATAATGTTCTGCATGTGATTGTAGATTAATGATAACAAAAAAAGAATTTTAAAGTGCAATAAGGGCACAGCTCTGAATCATCAGTGTAAAAGGACAGGCTTTGAGTGCTCCAAACAAAAGACACTGGTTTAAAAGAAGGGATGAAAACTCAAGAACAACTACGTGCTCCCTTACAGGAGACTCACTTGAGACCAAGGACACAGACAAACTGCAAGCCGAAGGGGTGGGGAGAGGTACCCAACACAAAGTGAATCTGTAAAACAAACAATCAGTCAAATGGATTCTGTCTGTGCCCCCGAAACAGTCAGTAGTAAATAGACCTATGTGGCCACTGTGAATGCTTCTTGTTTGGTATCAGCAGTGCCCAGCCATAGATTTAGTGGTGCAGCAACATCCTTCTCATTTTCTCTCAACTCAACAACTGAATTGCTGTAATAATATGGGTCTGGGCCTTTGAAATCAGTGGGTTTTATGATGTCCACGAATGTAAAGAAGTAATAACCAGGTAAAGAGGGAAGTTTGGACACTGAAATAAACACTTCACTCCACAACACACTCTTCTCTCCCAACTGCTCCTGTCTAGAAATCAGTGTTACTTTTTATTTGTCCCTCCCTCCTATCAGGGTTTATCACGCCAATATCCCTCAAACATGGCGGTGAGCAAGCACCAAGTTTACTTTTCTGTTGACAAATGTCAAAGAGGAACGATACCTGTGGTCTTCAGGGAGCACTTAGTCAATGAATGTGGCTAAATACAGTCAGCAAGTGAGAAGGAGATAAAAGAGGAGAGAGGACAGAGACACGGGTACAAGTCCCTGCACCACCATTTCCTGGTTTTGTAGGTACACTTCTGACTCGACCTGCAAGTGTCTCGGTGAACCCAGTGCTCTCCTTACGGCCTAGTTACCTTGCAAGGTTTTTGTAAGCATAACGTAGGGAAGGGACATAGTCTATGTTGTTAACTGTTCTGCATACAAGGACAGATGTTCAGATAAAAAGATGACTGATTGATTGAATGATAGATAGATAGACAGACAGATAGAAAAATATAGGTAAGTATCGATTAACACAAAGCTATTGCTCATAACCAGGAGAGCAAAGGTGAAAGCACATAGCTAAACTACAGACAAAAGAGAAGACAGAAATCCAGTTTGAAAAGTGCAGTAAGCAGCCATAAGAAAAAAACGAATCCTACCATTTGGAACAACGTGGATGGAGCTAGAGACTACTATGCTCAGTGAAATAGGCCAGGCAAAGAAAGATAAGTACCAAATGATTTCACCCTTGTGTGGAGTATAAAAACAAAGAAAAACTGAAGCAAATGAACAGCAGCAGACTCACAGAAGCCGAGAGTGGACTAACAGTTACCAAAGGGAAAGGGAATGGGCATGGTGGGTGGGAAGGGAGGGATAAGGGCGGGCAGAAAGAAAGGGAGCATTAGGATTAGCATTTATACTGTGTGGGGTGGTGGGAGCATGGGGAAGGCTGTGCAACACATAGAAGAGAAGTGTTTCTACAGCAACTTACTACACGCATGTGGACAGCGACTGTAACGGTGTGTGTGGTGGGAAACATGGTGACGGGGTCTACAGCATCCAACGACGCTGATGGGCAGCGTCCGTAATGGGGCATTTTGGGGGGACATGTTGTACTTGGTGATCATAATGATCTTCACGTGATTATAGATTAAAGATAACAAAAAATTTTTTGTAAGTGCAATAAGGACACTGCTCTAAATTGTCAGAATAAAAGGACAGACTCTGAGTGCTCCATTCAAAAGACACAGAGTTAGAGGAAGGGATGAAAACTCAAGAACACATATGTGCTCCCTTACTGAAGACTCACTTGAGATCCAAGGACACAGACAAACTCCAAGCTGAAGGGGTGGGGACAGGTACCCAACACAAGTGAAACTGAGAAACAAACAAACAAATGGATTCTGTTTGAGTACCCAGAGACAGTCAGTACAAAATAGCCCTATCTAGCCACCGTGAATTCTTTTTGTTTGGTTTCAGCAGTGCCCAGCCATAGATTTAGTGGTACAGCAACGTCCGTCTCATTTTTTATCACCTCAACAACTGAATTGCTGCAATAATATGCATCTGGTCATTGGAAATCACTGGGTTTTATAATGTTCTTGAATGTAGAGAAGTAATAACCTCCTAAAGAGGGAAATTTGGACACTCAAACAAACACGTAACTCCACAACACTCTCATTGCTCCCAAATGCTCCTGTCTATAAATAGGTGTTCCTTTTTATTTGTCCCTCCTCCTATCATCGGTTCTCCCACCGATGTCCCTCAAAGTTGGTGGTGAGCAGAGCACAATGTATACTTTTCTGTCTTCAACAAACCCAGAGGAGGGATACTTGTGGTCTTCAGGGAGCACTTAGCAATTGAATGTAGCTAAATACAGTCAGGAAGCGAGAAGGAGTTAAAATAGGACAGAGGACAGAGATATGGGTGCAAGTCCCTGCAACACCACATACTGGTTTTGTAAGCACACGTGGCTGACTTGACCTGCAAGTGTCTCAATGAACTCAGTGCTCTCCCTACGGCCTAGTTACCTTGCAAGATTCTTGGAAGCATAATATAGGGAACTGACATAGGCGATGTTGTTAAATATTCTGTACATAAGGATAGATACGCAGAAAAAAAGATGATTGATTCATAGATACATAGATAGACAGATAGATAGATGGTAGATGATAGATAGATAGATACATAGATAGAAGAGAGACATGAGAGATAGATGATAAGAAGATAGATAAATAGATAGAAAGATAGATACATAGAAAGATAGAAGGATAGATAGATAGAAAGATAGATGATAGATAGATAGTAAGAAAGATAGAAGGATGGATAGATAGTCAGACAAACAGACAGATAGATAGATAGAAACAGATACATTTCGATTAACACAAAGCTATTGCTCATAACCAGGAAATCAATGGTGAAAGCACATAGCGAAACTACAAACAGAAAGTTAGAATGAAGTCCAGTTTAAAAACTGCAGTTAGCAGCCATAAGAAGAAAACAAATGGTACCATTAGCAATGACGTGGATGGAGCAAGACGGTAGTATGCTCAGTGAAAGAGGCCAGGTGGAGAAAGACAAGTACCAAATGATTTAACTCGTGTGGAGTATAACAACAAAGAAACACTGAAGGAAAAAAATAGCAGCAGACTCACAGAATCCGAAAGTGGACTAACAGTTACGAAAGGGAAAGGGACTTGGCAGGGTGGTTGGGAAAGGAGGGATAAGGGCGGGGAGAAAGAAATGGGAGATTAGGTTTAGCATGTATAATGAGTTGGTTCAGGGGGGCATGGGGAGGGCTGTACAACACAGAGAAGACAAGTAGAAATTCTACAGCATCTTACTACTCGCTGATGGACAGCGATTGTAATGGGGTGTGTGTGTGGGAAAACAGTGAATGGGTCTACAGCATCCAACTCCGCTGATTGACAGCAACTGTAAGAGGTTTTTGTGGGGGACTTGGTGAACGGTGGAGCCTAGTAAACATAATGTTACTCAAGTGATTGTAGGTCAATGATAACAAAAAAAATTTATTAAGTACAATAAGGGCACAGCTCTGAATCATCAGAATAAAAGGACAGGCTTTGAGAGCTCCAAATAAAAAGACACAGGGTTCAAAGAAGGACGAAAACTCAAGACCACTTATGTGCTCCCTTACAGGAGACTCACTTGAGATCCAAGGAAACAGACAAACTACAAGCCGAAGGGGTGAGGACAGGTACCCAACACAAGTGAAACTGAAATACAAACAATCAAACAAATGGACTCTGTTTGAGTCCACAGAGACAGTCAGTAGAAAATAGCCCTATCTTTCCACCGTGAATGCTTTTCTTTTATTTCATCCGTGCCCAGCCATAGATTTAGTGGTAGAGCAACGTCCTTTTCATTTTCTCTCACCTCAACTACAGAATTTCTGTAAAAATATGCGTCTGGGCCTTTGTAATCAGTGGGTTTTATGATGTTCATGAATGTAAAGAAGTAATAACTATATAAAGAGGGAAGTTTGGACACTCAAATAAACACGTCACTCCACAACACACTCTTTGCTAACAACTGCTCCTGTCTAGTAATTGGTTTTCAATTTCATTTGTTGTTCCATCCTATCAGCGGTGATCACGCCGATGTCCCTCAAACATTGTGGTGAGCAAAGCACCAAGTTTACTTTTCTTTCAAAAACAGACCCAGATGAAGGATACTTGTGAACATCAGGAAGACCTTAGTCAATGAATGTGACTAAATACAGTCAGCAAGTGAGAAGGAGGTTAAAGAGGAGAGAGGACAGAGACACGGGTTCAAGACCCTGCAGCAAACTTTCCTGGTTTTGTAGGAATATGCGGCTGACTCTACCTGCAAGAGTCTCGGTGAACCAAGAGCTTTCCCTGCAGACTAGTTAGCTTGAAAGATTTTTGGAAGCACAACGTAAGCAAGTGACACAGGTTATGTTGATAACTGTTCTGTACAAAAGGACAGATGGGCAGACAAAAAGATGATTGACTGATTGATAGATTGATAGATAGATAGACAAACGGATAGATAGATTTAGGTACTTATCGATTAGCTATTGTTCATAACAAGGAGAGCAAAGGAGAAAGCACATAGCGAAACTACAGACAAAAGAGAAGACAGAAATCCAGTTTAAAAAGTGCAGTAAGCAGCCATAAGAAGAAAACAAATCATATCATTTGCAATAACGTGGATGGAACTAGAGGGTACTATGTTCAGAGAAATAGGCCAGGCGGAAAAGACAAGAAACGGATGATTTCACTCATGTGTGGAGTATAACAACTAAGAAAATCTGAAGGAAAAAAATAGCAGCAGACTCACAGAACCCGCGAGTGGACCAACAGTTACCAAAGGGAAAGGGACTGGGTAGGTTGGGTGGGAAGGGAGGGATAAGGGCGGGGAGAAAGAAAGGTTGCATTGGGGGCATGAGTATTAGCGTGTATACTATGTGTGGTAGGAGGAGCATGGGGAGGTCTGTACAACACAGAGAGGACAGTAGGGATTATACACCATCTTACTACATGCTGATGGGCAGAGATCTAAGAGGTTTTACGGGGGGAATGGTGAATCGGAAGCCTAGTAAACATAATGTTCTTCACGTGATTGTAGCTTAATGATAACAAAAAAATTTTTTTTAATGCATTAAGGGAACAGCCCTGAATCATCAGAATAAAAGGACAGGCTTTGAGTGCTCCAACCAAAAGACACAGTGTTAGAAGAAGGGATGAAAGCTCAAGACCACCTTTGTGCTCCCTTACAGCAGACTCACTTGCGATCCAAGGACACAGACAAACTTCATGCCGAATATGTGGAGATAGGTACCCTACAAGTGAAAATGAGAAACAAACAAACAAATAAATTGATTCTGTTTGAGTCCCCAGAGACATTCAGTAGAAAATAGCGCCATCTAGCCACTGTGAATTCTTTTTGTTTGGTTACAGCAGTGCCCAGCCATAGATTTAGTGGTACACCAACGTCCTTCTCATTTTTTCTCACCTCAACCACAGAATTGCTGTAATAATATGAGTCTGGGCTTTTGAAATCAGTGGGTTTTATGATATTCACGAATGTAAAGAAGCAATAAACCCCTATTGAGGGAAGTTAGGACACTCAAAGAAACACGTAAATCCGCAACACTCTCCTTGCTCCCAAATGCTCCTGTCTAGACATAGGTGTTACTTTTTATTTGACCCTCCTCCTATCAATGGTGATCACGCCGATTTCCCTCAAACATGGTGGTAAGCAAAACACCAAGTATACTTTACTGTCTACGACAGGCCCAGACGAAGAATACTTGTGATCTACAGGAAGCACTTAGTCAATGTATGTGGCAAAATACAGACAGCAAGCGAGAAAGAGGGAAAGGAGGACAGAGGACCGAGATATGGGTTCAAGTTCCTGCAACACCATTTACCGGTTTTGTAAGCACACGTTGCTTACTCGACCTGCAAGTGTATCAGTGAACCCAGTGCTCTCAATACAGAATACTCAACTTGCAAGATTTTTGGAAGCATAATGTAGGAAAGGTGATATAGGCTATGTTGTTAACTGTTCTGTACATGAGGATAGATTTTCAGACAAAAAGATGATTGATTCATAGATAGATAGATAGATGACAGATGATAGATAGATAGATGATAGACATGATAGATAGATGATAGCCATGATAGATAGATAGGAATTAAAGCGAGATAGATAGACAGACAGATAGACAGACATATAGATAGATAGATAGATAGATAGATAGATAGATAGATAGATAGATAGATAGATGATAGATTGATAGATAGATAGATAGATAGATAGATAGATAGATAGATAGATAGATAGATAGATAGATACAGATACATATCAATTAACAGAAAGCTATTGCTCATAACCGGGAGATAAATGGTGAAAGCACATAGCGATACTACAAACAAAAAGGAAGAGTGAATCCCGTTTAAAAAGTACAATAAGCAGCCATAAGAAGAAAACAAATCCTTCCATTTACAATGATGTGGGTGGAGCTAGACGGTAGTATGCTCAGTGAAAAAGAACAGGAGGAGAAAGATAAGTACCCAATGATTTCCCTCATGTGTGGAGTATTAAAAAAAAACTGATGGAAAAAAAAGCAGCAGAATAACAGAACCTGAGAGTAGACTAACAGATACCAAAGAGAAAAGGACAGGGGCGGGTGGGTTATAAGGGAGGGATATGGTTGGGAACAAAGAAAGGAGACATTATAATTAGCATGAATAATGCATGGGATCGGCTGGTCATGGGGAGGGCTGTACAACACAGAGAAGAAAGTTAGAGATTCTACAGCATATTACTACACGCTGATGGACAGCGACTGTAACGGGGTCTGTGTGTGGGGACATGGTGAAGTAGTCTACAGCATCCAACTATGCTGATGGACACCTACTCTTAGAGGTTTTTGGAGCGAACTTTGTGAAAGGGGGATCCTACTAAACATAATGTTCTGCATGTGATTGTAGATTAATGATAACAAAAAAAGAATTTTAAAGTGCAATAAGGGCACAGCTCTGAATCATCAGTGTAAAAGGACAGGCTTTGAGTGCTCCAAACAAAAGACACTGGTTTAAAAGAAGGGATGAAAACTCAAGAACAACTACGTGCTCCCTTACAGGAGACTCACTTGAGACCAAGGACACAGACAAACTGCAAGCCGAAGGGGTGGGGAGAGGTACCCAACACAAGTGAATCTGTAAAACAAACAATCAGTCAAATGGATTCTGTCTGTGCCCCCGAGACAGTCAGTAGTAAATAGACCTATATGGCCACTGTGAATGCTTTTTGTTTGGTATCAGCAGTGCCCAGCCATAGATTTAGTGGTGCAGCAACATCCTTCTCATTTTCTCTCAACTCAACAACTGAATTGCTGTAATAATATGGGTCTGGGCCTTTGAAATCAGTGGGTTTTATGATGTCCACGAATGTAAAGAAGTAATAACCAGGTAAAGAGTGAAGTTTGGAAACTGAAATAAACACTTCACTCCACAACACACTCTTCTCTCCCAACTGCTCCTGTCTAGAAATCAGTGTTACTTTTTATTTGTCCCTCCCTCCTATCAGGGTTTATCACGCCAATATCCCTCAAATATGGTGGTGAGCAAGCACCAAGTTTACTTTTCTGTTAACAAATGTCAAAGAGGAACGATACCTGTGGTCTTCAGGGAGCACTTAGTCAGTGAATGTGGCTAAATACAGTCAGCAAGTGAGAAGGAGATAAAAGAGGAGAGTGGACAGAGACACGGGTACAAGTCCCTACAACACATTTCCTGGTTTTTTAGGTACACTTCTGACTCGACCTGCAAGTGTCTCGGTGAACCCAGTGCTCTCCTTACGGCCTAGTTACCTTGCAAGGTTTTTGTAAGCATAACGTAGGGAAGGGACATAGTCTATGTTGTTAACTGTTCTGCATACAAGGACAGATGTTCAGATAAAAAGATGACTGATTGATTGAATGATAGATAGATAGACAGGCAGATAGAAAAATATAGGTAAGTATCGATTAACACAAAGCTATTGCTCATAACCAGGAGAGCAAAGGTGAAAGCACATAGCTAAACTACAGACAAAAGAGAAGACAGAAATCCAGTTTGAAAAGTGCAGTAAGCAGCCATAAGAAAAAAACGAATCCTACCATTTGGAACAACGTGGATGGAGCTAGAGACTACTATGCTCAGTGAAATAGGCCAGGCAAAGAAAGATAAGTACCAAATGATTTCACCCTTGTGTGGAGTATAAAAACAAAGAAAAACTGAAGCAAATGAACAGCAGCAGACTCACAGAAGCCGAGAGTGGACTAACAGTTACCAAAGGGAAAGGGAATGGGCATGGTGGGTGGGAAGGGAGGGATAAGGGCGGGCAGAAAGAAAGGGAGCATTAGGATTAGCATTTATACTGTGTGGGGTGGTGGGAGCATGGGGAAGGCTGTGCAACACATAGAAGAGAAGTGTTTCTACAGCAACTTACTACACGCATGTGGACAGCGACTGTAACGGTGTGTGTGGTGGGAAACATGGTGACGGGGTCTACAGCATCCAACGACGCTGATGGGCAGCGTCCGTAATGGGGCATTTTGGGGGGACATGTTGTACTTGGTGATCATAATGATCTTCACGTGATTATAGATTAAAGATAACAAAAAATTTTTTGTAAGTGCAATAAGGACACTGCTCTAAATTGTCAGAATAAAAGGACAGACTCTGAGTGCTCCATTCAAAAGACACAGAGTTAGAGGAAGGGATGAAAACTCAAGAACACATATGTGCTCCCTTACTGAAGACTCACTTGAGATCCAAGGACACAGACAAACTCCAAGCTGAAGGGGTGGGGACAGGTACCCAACACAAGTGAAACTGAGAAACAAACAAACAGATGGATTCTGTTTGAGTACCCAGAGACAGTCAGTACAAAATAGCCCTATCTAGCCACCGTGAATTCTTTTTGTTTGGTTTCAGCAGTGCCCAGCCATAGATTTAGTGGTACAGCAACGTCCGTCTCATTTTTTATCACCTCAACAACTGAATTGCTGCAATAATATGCATCTGGTCATTGGAAATCACTGGGTTTTATAATGTTCTTGAATGTAGAGAAGTAATAACCTCCTAAAGAGGGAAATTTGGACACTCAAACAAACACGTAACTCCACAACACTCTCATTGCTCCCAAATGCTCCTGTCTATAAATAGGTGTTCCTTTTTATTTGTCCCTCCTCCTATCATCGGTTCTCCCACCGATGTCCCTCAAAGTTGGTGGTGAGCAGAGCACAATGTATACTTTTCTGTCTTCAACAAACCCAGAGGAGGGATACTTGTGGTCTTCAGGGAGCACTTAGCAATTGAATGTGGCAAAATACAGTCAGGAAGCGAGAAGGAGTTAAAATAGGACAGAGGACAGAGATATGGGTGCAAGTCCCTGCAACACCACATACTGGTTTTGTAAGCACACGTGGCTGACTTGACCTGCAAGTGTCTCAATGAACTCAGTGCTCTCCCTACGGCCTAGTTACCTTGCAAGATTCTTGGAAGCATAATATAGGGAACTGACATAGGCGATGTTGTTAAATATTCTGTACATAAGGATAGATACGCAGAAAAAAAGATGATTGATTCATAGATACATAGATAGACAGATAGATAGATGGTAGATGATAGATAGATAGATACATAGATAGAAGAGAGACATGAGAGATAGATGATAAGAAGATAGATAAATAGATAGAAAGATAGATACATAGAAAGATAGAAGGATAGATAGATAGAAAGATAGATGCTAGATAGATAGTAAGAAAGATAGAAGGATGGATAGATAGTCAGACAGACAGACAGATAGATAGATAGAAACAGATACATTTCGATTAACACAAAGCTATTGCTCATAACCAGGAAATCAATGGTGAAAGCACATAGCGAAACTACAAACAGAAAGTTAGAATGAAGTCCAGTTTAAAAACTGCAGTTAGCAGCCATAAGAAGAAAACAAATGGTACCATTAGCAATGACGTGGATGGAGCAAGACGGTAGTATGCTCAGTGAAAGAGGCCAGGTGGAGAAAGACAAGTACCAAATGATTTAACTCGTGTGGAGTATAACAACAAAGAAACACTGAAGGAAAAAAATAGCAGCAGACTCACAGAATCCGAAAGTGGACTAACAGTTACGAAAGGGAAAGGGACTTGGCAGGGTGGTTGGGAAAGGAGGGATAAGGGCGGGGAGAAAGAAATGGGAGATTAGGTTTAGCATGTATAATGAGTTGGTTCAGGGGGGCATGGGGAGGGCTGTACAACACAGAGAAGACAAGTAGAAATTCTACAGCATCTTACTACTCGCTGATGGACAGCGATTGTAATGGGGTGTGTGTGTGGGAAAACAGTGAATGGGTCTACAGCATCCAACTCCGCTGATTGACAGCAACTGTAAGAGGTTTTTGTGGGGGACTTGGTGAACGGTGGAGCCTAGTAAACATAATGTTACTCAAGTGATTGTAGGTCAATGATAACAAAAAAAATTTATTAAGTACAATAAGGGCACAGCTCTGAATCATCAGAATAAAAGGACAGGCTTTGAGAGCTCCAAATAAAAAGACACAGGGTTCAAAGAAGGACGAAAACTCAAGACCACTTATGTGCTCCCTTACAGGAGACTCACTTGAGATCCAAGGAAACAGACAAACTACAAGCCGAAGGGGTGAGGACAGGTACCCAACACAAGTGAAACTGAAATACAAACAATCAAACAAATGGACTCTGTTTGAGTCCACAGAGACAGTCAGTAGAAAATAGCCCTATCTTTCCACCGTGAATGCTTTTCTTTTATTTCATCCGTGCCCAGCCATAGATTTAGTGGTAGAGCAACGTCCTTTTCATTTTCTCTCACCTCAACTACAGAATTTCTGTAAAAATATGCGTCTGGGCCTTTGTAATCAGTGGGTTTTATGATGTTCATGAATGTAAAGAAGTAATAACTATATAAAGAGGGAAGTTTGGACACTCAAATAAACACGTCACTCCACAACACACTCTTTGCTAACAACTGCTCCTGTCTAGTAATTGGTTTTCAATTTCATTTGTTGTTCCATCCTATCAGCGGTGATCACGCCGATGTCCCTCAAACATGGTGGTGAGCAAAGCACCAAGTTTACTTTTCTTTCAAAAACAGACCCAGATGAAGGATACTTGTGAACATCAGGAAGACCTTAGTCAATGAATGTGACTAAATACAGTCAGCAAGTGAGAAGGAGGTTAAAGAGGAGAGAGGACAGAGACACGGGTTCAAGACCCTGCAGCAAACTTTCCTGGTTTTGTAGGAATATGCGGCTGACTCTACCTGCAAGAGTCTCGGTGAACCAAGAGCTTTCCCTGCAGACTAGTTAGCTTGAAAGATTTTTGGAAGCACAACGTAAGCAAGTGACACAGGTTATGTTGATAACTGTTCTGTACAAAAGGACAGATGGGCAGACAAAAAGATGATTGACTGATTGATAGATTGATAGATAGATAGACAAACGGATAGATAGATTTAGGTACTTATCGATTAGCTATTGTTCATAACAAGGAGAGCAAAGGAGAAAGCACATAGCGAAACTACAGACAAAAGAGAAGACAGAAATCCAGTTTAAAAAGTGCAGTAAGCAGCCATAAGAAGAAAACAAATCATATCATTTGCAATAACGTGGATGGAACTAGAGGGTACTATGTTCAGAGAAATAGGCCAGGCGGAAAAGACAAGAAACGGATGATTTCACTCATGTGTGGAGTATAACAACTAAGAAAATCTGAAGGAAAAAAATAGCAGCAGACTCACAGAACCCGCGAGTGGACCAACAGTTACCAAAGGGAAAGGGACTGGGTAGGTTGGGTGGGAAGGGAGGGATAAGGGCGGGGAGAAAGAAAGGTTGCATTGGGGGCATGAGTATTAGCGTGTATACTATGTGTGGTAGGAGGAGCATGGGGAGGTCTGTACAACACAGAGAGGACAGTAGGGATTATACACCATCTTACTACATGCTGATGGGCAGAGACCTAAGAGGTTTTACGGGGGGAATGGTGAATCGGAAGCCTAGTAAACATAATGTTCTTCACGTGATTGTAGCTTAATGATAACAAAAAAATTTTTTTTAATGCATTAAGGGAACAGCCCTGAATCATCAGAATAAAAGGACAGGCTTTGAGTGCTCCAACCAAAAGACACAGTGTTAGAAGAAGGGATGAAAGCTCAAGACCACCTTTGTGCTCCCTTACAGCAGACTCACTTGCGATCCAAGGACACAGACAAACTTCATGCCGAATATGTGGAGATAGGTACCCTACAAGTGAAAATGAGAAACAAACAAACAAATAAATTGATTCTGTTTGAGTCCCCAGAGACATTCAGTAGAAAATAGCGCCATCTAGCCACTGTGAATTCTTTTTGTTTGGTTACAGCAGTGCCCAGCCATAGATTTAGTGGTACACCAACGTCCTTCTCATTTTTTCTCACCTCAACCACAGAATTGCTGTAATAATATGAGTCTGGGCTTTTGAAATCAGTGGGTTTTATGATATTCACGAATGTAAAGAAGCAATAAACCCCTATTGAGGGAAGTTAGGACACTCAAAGAAACACGTAAATCCGCAACACTCTCCTTGCTCCCAAATGCTCCTGTCTAGACATAGGTGTTACTTTTTATTTGACCCTCCTCCTATCAATGGTGATCACGCCGATTTCCCTCAAACATGGTGGTAAGCAAAACACCAAGTATACTTTACTGTCTACGACAGGCCCAGACGAAGAATACTTGTGATCTACAGGAAGCACTTAGTCAATGTATGTGGCAAAATACAGACAGCAAGCGAGAAAGAGGGAAAGGAGGACAGAGGACCGAGATATGGGTTCAAGTTCCTGCAACACCATTTACCGGTTTTGTAAGCACACGTTGCTTACTCGACCTGCAAGTGTATCAGTGAACCCAGTGCTCTCAATACAGAATACTCAACTTGCAAGATTTTTGGAAGCATAATGTAGGAAAGGTGATATAGGCTATGTTGTTAACTGTTCTGTACATGAGGATAGATTTTCAGACAAAAAGATGATTGATTCATAGATAGATAGATAGATGACAGATGATAGATAGATAGATGATAGACATGATAGATAGATGATAGCCATGATAGATAGATAGGAATTAAAGCGAGATAGATAGACAGACAGATAGACAGACATATAGATAGATAGATAGATAGATAGATAGATAGATAGATAGATAGATAGATAGATGATAGATTGATAGATAGATAGATAGATAGATAGATAGATAGATAGATAGATAGATAGATAGATACAGATACATATCAATTAACAGAAAGCTATTGCTCATAACCGGGAGATAAATGGTGAAAGCACATAGCGATACTACAAACAAAAAGGAAGAGTGAATCCCGTTTAAAAAGTACAATAAGCAGCCATAAGAAGAAAACAAATCCTTCCATTTACAATGATGTGGGTGGAGCTAGACGGTAGTATGCTCAGTGAAAAAGAACAGGAGGAGAAAGATAAGTACCCAATGATTTCCCTCATGTGTGGAGTATTAAAAAAAAACTGATGGAAAAAAAAGCAGCAGAATAACAGAACCTGAGAGTAGACTAACAGATACCAAAGAGAAAAGGACAGGGGCGGGTGGGTTATAAGGGAGGGATATGGTTGGAAACAAAGAAAGGAGACATTATAATTAGCATGAATAATGCATGGGATCGGCTGGTCATGGGGAGGGCTGTACAACACAGAGAAGAAAGTTAGAGATTCTACAGCATATTACTACACGCTGATGGACAGCGACTGTAACGGGGTCTGTGTGTGGGGACATGGTGAAGTAGTCTACAGCATCCAACTATGCTGATGGACACCTACTCTTAGAGGTTTTTGGAGCGAACTTTGTGAAAGGGGGATCCTACTAAACATAATGTTCTGCATGTGATTGTAGATTAATGATAACAAAAAAAGAATTTTAAAGTGCAATAAGGGCACAGCTCTGAATCATCAGTGTAAAAGGACAGGCTTTGAGTGCTCCAAACAAAAGACACTGGTTTAAAAGAAGGGATGAAAACTCAAGAACAACTACGTGCTCCCTTACAGGAGACTCACTTGAGACCAAGGACACAGACAAACTGCAAGCCGAAGGGGTGGGGAGAGGTACCCAACACAAGTGAATCTGTAAAACAAACAATCAGTCAAATGGATTCTGTCTGTGCCCCCGAGACAGTCAGTAGTAAATAGACCTATATGGCCACTGTGAATGCTTTTTGTTTGGTATCAGCAGTGCCCAGCCATAGATTTAGTGGTGCAGCAACATCCTTCTCATTTTCTCTCAACTCAACAACTGAATTGCTGTAATAATATGGGTCTGGGCCTTTGAAATCAGTGGGTTTTATGATGTCCACGAATGTAAAGAAGTAATAACCAGGTAAAGAGTGAAGTTTGGAAACTGAAATAAACACTTCACTCCACAACACACTCTTCTCTCCCAACTGCTCCTGTCTAGAAATCAGTGTTACTTTTTATTTGTCCCTCCCTCCTATCAGGGTTTATCACGCCAATATCCCTCAAATATGGTGGTGAGCAAGCACCAAGTTTACTTTTCTGTTAACAAATGTCAAAGAGGAACGATACCTGTGGTCTTCAGGGAGCACTTAGTCAGTGAATGTGGCTAAATACAGTCAGCAAGTGAGAAGGAGATAAAAGAGGAGAGTGGACAGAGACACGGGTACAAGTCCCTACAACACATTTCCTGGTTTTTTAGGTACACTTCTGACTCGACCTGCAAGTGTCTCGGTGAACCCAGTGCTCTCCTTACGGCCTAGTTACCTTGCAAGGTTTTTGTAAGCATAACGTAGGGAAGGGACATAGTCTATGTTGTTAACTGTTCTGCATACAAGGACAGATGTTCAGATAAAAAGATGACTGATTGATTGAATGATAGATAGATAGACAGGCAGATAGAAAAATATAGGTAAGTATCGATTAACACAAAGCTATTGCTCATAACCAGGAGAGCAAAGGTGAAAGCACATAGCTAAACTACAGACAAAAGAGAAGACAGAAATCCAGTTTGAAAAGTGCAGTAAGCAGCCATAAGAAAAAAACGAATCCTACCATTTGGAACAACGTGGATGGAGCTAGAGACTACTATGCTCAGTGAAATAGGCCAGGCAAAGAAAGATAAGTACCAAATGATTTCACCCTTGTGTGGAGTATAAAAACAAAGAAAAACTGAAGCAAATGAACAGCAGCAGACTCACAGAAGCCGAGAGTGGACTAACAGTTACCAAAGGGAAAGGGAATGGGCATGGTGGGTGGGAAGGGAGGGATAAGGGCGGGCAGAAAGAAAGGGAGCATTAGGATTAGCATTTATACTGTGTGGGGTGGTGGGAGCATGGGGAAGGCTGTGCAACACATAGAAGAGAAGTGTTTCTACAGCAACTTACTACACGCATGTGGACAGCGACTGTAACGGTGTGTGTGGTGGGAAACATGGTGACGGGGTCTACAGCATCCAACGACGCTGATGGGCAGCGTCCGTAATGGGGCATTTTGGGGGGACATGTTGTACTTGGTGATCATAATGATCTTCACGTGATTATAGATTAAAGATAACAAAAAATTTTTTGTAAGTGCAATAAGGACACTGCTCTAAATTGTCAGAATAAAAGGACAGACTCTGAGTGCTCCATTCAAAAGACACAGAGTTAGAGGAAGGGATGAAAACTCAAGAACACATATGTGCTCCCTTACTGAAGACTCACTTGAGATCCAAGGACACAGACAAACTCCAAGCTGAAGGGGTGGGGACAGGTACCCAACACAAGTGAAACTGAGAAACAAACAAACAGATGGATTCTGTTTGAGTACCCAGAGACAGTCAGTACAAAATAGCCCTATCTAGCCACCGTGAATTCTTTTTGTTTGGTTTCAGCAGTGCCCAGCCATAGATTTAGTGGTACAGCAACGTCCGTCTCATTTTTTATCACCTCAACAACTGAATTGCTGCAATAATATGCATCTGGTCATTGGAAATCACTGGGTTTTATAATGTTCTTGAATGTAGAGAAGTAATAACCTCCTAAAGAGGGAAATTTGGACACTCAAACAAACACGTAACTCCACAACACTCTCATTGCTCCCAAATGCTCCTGTCTATAAATAGGTGTTCCTTTTTATTTGTCCCTCCTCCTATCATCGGTTCTCCCACCGATGTCCCTCAAAGTTGGTGGTGAGCAGAGCACAATGTATACTTTTCTGTCTTCAACAAACCCAGAGGAGGGATACTTGTGGTCTTCAGGGAGCACTTAGCAATTGAATGTGGCAAAATACAGTCAGGAAGCGAGAAGGAGTTAAAATAGGACAGAGGACAGAGATATGGGTGCAAGTCCCTGCAACACCACATACTGGTTTTGTAAGCACACGTGGCTGACTTGACCTGCAAGTGTCTCAATGAACTCAGTGCTCTCCCTACGGCCTAGTTACCTTGCAAGATTCTTGGAAGCATAATATAGGGAACTGACATAGGCGATGTTGTTTACTGTTCTGTACATAAGTATAGATACGCAGAAAAAAAGATGATTGATTCATAGATACATAGATAGACAGATAGATAGATGGTAGATGATAGATAGATAGATACATAGATAGAAGAGAGACATGAGAGATAGATGATAAGAAGATAGATAAATAGATAGAAAGATAGATACATAGAAAGATAGAAGGATAGATAGATAGAAAGATAGATGATAGATAGATAGTAAGAAAGATAGAAGGATGGATAGATAGTCAGACAGACAGACAGATAGATAGATAGATAGAAACAGATACATTTCGATTAACATAAAGCTATTGCTCATAACCAGGAAATCAATGGTGAAAGCACATAGCGAAACTACAAACAGAAAGTTAGAATGAAGTCCAGTTTAAAAACTGCAGTTAGCAGCCATAAGAAGAAAACAAATGGTACCATTAGCAATGACGTGGATGGAGCAAGACGGTAGTATGCTCAGTGAAAGAGGCCAGGTGGAGAAAGACAAGTACCAAATGATTTAACTCGTGTGGAGTATAACAACAAAGAAACACTGAAGGAAAAAAATAGCAGCAGACTCACAGAATCCGAAAGTGGACTAACAGTTACGAAAGGGAAAGGGACTTGGCAGGGTGG
The DNA here is from genome assembly GCF_030020395.1 of Manis pentadactyla. Lineage (NCBI taxonomy): Eukaryota > Metazoa > Chordata > Mammalia > Pholidota > Manidae > Manis > Manis pentadactyla. The sequence continues at coordinate 21,955 of NW_026645110.1, forward strand.
TTGGGAAAGGAGGGATAAGGGCGGGGAGAAAGAAATGGGAGATTAGGTTTAGCATGTATAATGAGTTGGTTCAGGGGGGCATGGGGAGGGCTGTACAACACAGAGAAGACAAGTAGAAATTCTACAGCATCTTACTACTCGCTGATGGACAGCGATTGTAATGGGGTGTGTGTGTGGGAAAACAGTGAATGGGTCTACAGCATCCAACTCCGCTGATTGACAGCAACTGTAAGAGGTTTTTGTGGGGGACTTGGTGAACGGTGGAGCCTAGTAAACATAATGTTACTCAAGTGATTGTAGGTCAATGATAACAAAAAAAAATTATTAAGTACAATAAGGGCACAGCTCTGAATCATCAGAATAAAAGGACAGGCTTTGAGAGCTCCAAATCAAAAGACGCAGGGTTCAAAGAAGGACGAAAACTCAAGACCACTTATGTGCTCCCTTACAGGAGACTCACTTGAGATCCAAGGAAACAGACAAACTACAAGCCGAAGGGGTGAGGACAGGTACCCAACACAAGTGAAACTGAAATACAAACAATCAAACAAATGGACTCTGTTTGAGTCCACAGAGACAGTCAGTAGAAAATAGCCCTATCTTTCCACCGTGAATGCTTTTCTTTTATTTCATGCGTGCCCAGCCATAGATTTAGTGGTAGAGCAACGTCCTTTTCATTTTCTCTCACCTCAACAACAGAATTTCTGTAAAAATATGCGTCTGGGCCTTTGTAATCAGTGGGTTTTATGATGTTCATGAATGTAAAGAAGTAATAACTATATAAAGAGGGAAGTTTGGACACTCAAATAAACACGTCACTCCACAACACACTCTTTGCTAACAACTGCTCCTGTCTAGTAATTGATTTTCAATTTCATTTGTCGTTCCATCCTATCAGCGGTGATCACGCCGATGTCCCTCAAACATGGTGGTGAGCAAAGCACCAAGTTTACTTTTCTGTCAAAAACAGACCCAGAGGAAGGATACTTGTGAACATCAGGAAGACCTTAGTCGATGAATGTGACTAAATAAAGTCAGCAAGTGAGAAGGAGGTAAAAGAGGAGAGAGGACAGAGACACGGGTTCAAGACCCTGCAGCAAACTTTCCCGGTTTTGTAGGAATATGCGGCTGACTCTACCTGCAAGAGTCTCGGTGAACCAAGAGCTTTCCCTGCAGACTAGTTAGCTTGAAAGATTTTTGGAAGCACAAAGTAAGCAAGTGACACAGGTTATGTTGATAACTGTTCTGTACAAAAGGACAGATGGGCAGACAAAAAGATGATTGACTGATTGATAGATTGATAGATAGATAGACAGACAGATAGATAGATATAGGTACTTATCGATTAGCTATTGTTCATAACAAGGAGAGCAAAGGAGAAAGCACATAGCGAAACTACAGACAAAAGAGAATACAGAAATCCAGTTTAAAAAGTGCAGTAAGCAGCCATAAGAAGAAAACAAATCATATCATTTGCAATAACGTGGATGGAACTAGAGGGTACTATGTTCAGAGAAATAGGCCAGGCGGAGAAAGACAAGAAACGGATGATTTCACTCATGTGTGGAGTATAACAACTAAGAAAATCTGAAGGAAAAAAATAGCAGCAGACTCACAGAACCCGCGAGTGGACCAACAGTTACCAAAGGGAAAGGGACTGGGTAGGTTGGGTGGGAAGGGAGGGATAAGGGCGGGGAGAAAGAAAGGTTGCATTGGGGGCATGAGTATTAGCGTGTATACTATGTGTGGTAGGAGGAGCATGGGGAGGTCTGTACAACACAGAGAGGACAGTAGGGATTATACACCATCTTACTACATGCTGATGGGCAGAGACCTAAGAGGTTTTACGGGGGGAATGGTGAATCGGAAGCCTAGTAAACATAATGTTCTTCACGTGATTGTAGCTTAATGATAACAAAAAAAATTTTTTAATGCATTAAGGGAACAGCCCTGAATCATCAGAATAAAAGGACAGGCTTTGAGTGCTCCAACCAAAAGACACAGTGTTAGAAGAAGGGATGAAAGCTCAAGACCACCTTTGTGCTCCCTTACAGCAGACTCACTTGCGATCCAAGGACACAGACAAACTTCATGCCGAATATGTGGAGATAGGTACCCTACAAGTGAAAATGAGAAACAAACAAACAAATAAATTGATTCTGTTTGAGTCCCCAGAGACATTCAGTAGAAAATAGCGCCATCTAGCCACTGTGAATTCTTTTTGTTTGGTTTCAGCAGTGCCCAGCCATAGATTTAGAGTTACACCAACGTCCTTCTCATTTTTTCTCACCTCAACCACAGAATTGCTGTAATAATATGAGTCTGGGCTTTTGAAATCAGTGGGTTTTATGATATTCACGAATGTAAAGAAGCAATAAACCCCTATTGAGGGAAGTTAGGACACTCAAAGAAACACGTAAATCCGCAACACTCTCCTTGCTCCCAAATGCTCCTGTCTAGACATAGGTGTTACTTTTTATTTGACCCTCCTCCTATCAATGGTGATCACGCCGATTTCCCTCAAACATGGTGGTAAGCAAAACACCAAGTATACTTTACTGTCTACGACAGGCCCAGACGAAGAATACTTGTGATCCTCAGGAAGCACTTAGTCAATGAATGTGGCAAAATACAGTCAGCAAGCGAGAAAGAGGGAAAAGAGGACAGAGGACAGAGATATGGGTTCAAGTTCCTGCAACACCATTTACCGGTTTTGTAAGCACACGTTGCTTACTCGACCTGCAAGTGTCTCAGTGAACCCAGTGCTCTCAATACAGAATACTCAACATGCAAGATTTTAGGAAGCATAATGTAGGAAAGGTGATATAGGCTATGTTGTTAACTGTTCTGTACATAAGGATAGATAGGCAGACAAAAAGATGATTGCTTCATAGATAGATAGATAGATAGATGACAGATGATAGATAGATAGATGATAGACATGATAGGTAGATGATAGCCATGATAGATAGATAGGAATTAAAGGTAGATAGACAGACGGACAGACAGACAGACAGACAGACAGACAGACAGACAGACAGACAGACAGATAGATAGATAGATAGATAGATAGATAGATAGATAGATAGATAGATAGATAGATACAGATACATATCAATTAACAGAAAGCTATTGCTCATAAACGGGAGATAAACGGTGAAAGCACATAGCGATACTACAAACAAAAAGGAAGAGTGAAATCCCGTTTAAAAAGTACAATAAGCAGCCATAAGAAGAAAACAAATCCTTCCATTTACAATGATGTGGGTGGAGCTAGACGGTAGTATGCTCAGTGAAAAAGAACCGGAGGAGAAAGATAAGTACCCAATGATTTCCCTCATGTGTGGAGTATTAAAAAAAAACTGATGGAAAAAAAAGCAGCAGAATACCAGAAACTGAGAGTAGACTAACAGATACCAAAGAGAAAAGGACAGGGGCGGGTGGGTGATAAGGGAGGGATAAGGTTGGGAACAAAGAAAGGAGACATTATAATTAGCATGAATAATGCATGGGATCGGCTGGTCATGGGGAGGGCTGTACAACACAGAGAAGAAAGTTAGAGATTCTACAGCATATTACTACACGCTGATGGACAGCGACTGTAACGGGGTCTGTGTGTGGGGACATGGTGCAGTAGTCTACAGCATCCAACTATGCTAATGGACACCTACTCTTAGAGGTTTTTGGAGCGAACTTTGTGAAAGGGGGATCCTACTAAACATAATGTTCTGCATGTGATTGTAGATTAATGATAACAAAAAAAGAATTTTAAAGTGCAATAAGGGCACAGCTCTGAATCATCAGTGTAAAAGGACAGGCTTTGAGTGCTCCAAACAAAAGACACTGGTTTAAAAGAAGGGAAGAAAACTCAAGAACAACTACGTGCTCCCTTACAGGAGACTCACTTGAGACCAAGGACACAGACAAACTGCAAGCCGAAGGGGTGGGGAGAGGTACCCAACACAAGTGAATTTGTAAAACAAACAATCAGTCAAATGGATTCTGTCTGTGCCCCCGAGACAGTCAGTAGTAAATAGACCTATGTGGCCACTGTGAATGCTTCTTGTTTGGTATCAGCAGTGCCCAGCCATAGATTTAATGGTGCAGCAACATCCTTCTCATTTTCTCTCAACTCAACAACTGAATTGCTGTAATAATATGGGTCTGGGCCTTTGAAATCAGTGGATTTTATGATGTCCACGAATGTAAAGAAGTAATAAACAGGTAAAGAGGGAAGTTTGGACACTCAAATAAACACTTCACTCCACAACACACTCTTCTCTCCCAACTGCTCCTGTCTAGAAATCAGTGTTACTTTTTATTTGTCCCTCCCTCCTATCAGGGTTTATCACGCCAATATCCCTCAAACATGGCGGTGAGCAAGCACCATGTTTAATTTCTGTTGACAAATGTCAAAGAGGAACGATACCTGTGGTCTTCAGGGAGCACTTAGTCAGTGAATGTGGCTAAATACAGTCAGCAAGTGAGGAGATAAAAGAGGAGAGTGGACAGAGACACGGGTACAAGTCCCTACAACACATTTCCTGGTTTTTTAGGTACACTTCTGACTCGACCTGCAAGTGTCTCGGTGAACCCAGTGCTCTCCTTACGGCCTAGTTACCTTGCAAGGTTTTTGTAAGCATAACGTAGGGAAGGGACATAGTCTATGTTGTTAACTGTTCTGCATACAAGGACAGATGTTCAGATAAAAAGATGACTGATTGATTGAATGATAGATAGATAGACAGGCAGATAGAAAAATATAGGTAAGTATCGATTAACACAAAGCTATTGCTCATAACCAGGAGAGCAAAGGTGAAAGCACATAGCTAAACTACAGACAAAAGAGAAGACAGAAATCCAGTTTGAAAAGTGCAGTAAGCAGCCATAAGAAAAAAACGAATCCTACCATTTGGAACAACGTGGATGGAGCTAGAGACTACTATGCTCAGTGAAATAGGCCAGGCAAAGAAAGATAAGTACCAAATGATTTCACCCTTGTGTGGAGTATAAAAACAAAGAAAAACTGAAGCAAATGAACAGCAGCAGACTCACAGAAGCCGAGAGTGGACTAACAGTTACCAAAGGGAAAGGGAATGGGCATGGTGGGTGGGAAGGGAGGGATAAGGGCGGGCAGAAAGAAAGGGAGCATTAGGATTAGCATTTATACTGTGTGGGGTGGTGGGAGCATGGGGAAGGCTGTGCAACACATAGAAGAGAAGTGTTTCTACAGCAACTTACTACACGCATGTGGACAGCGACTGTAACGGTGTGTGTGGTGGGAAACATGGTGACGGGGTCTACAGCATCCAACGACGCTGATGGGCAGCGTCCGTAATGGGGCATTTTGGGGGGACATGTTGTACTTGGTGATCATAATGATCTTCACGTGATTATAGATTAAAGATAACAAAAAATTTTTTGTAAGTGCAATAAGGACACTGCTCTAAATTGTCAGAATAAAAGGACAGACTCTGAGTGCTCCATTCAAAAGACACAGAGTTAGAGGAAGGGATGAAAACTCAAGAACACATATGTGCTCCCTTACTGAAGACTCACTTGAGATCCAAGGACACAGACAAACTCCAAGCTGAAGGGGTGGGGACAGGTACCCAACACAAGTGAAACTGAGAAACAAACAAACAGATGGATTCTGTTTGAGTACCCAGAGACAGTCAGTACAAAATAGCCCTATCTAGCCACCGTGAATTCTTTTTGTTTGGTTTCAGCAGTGCCCAGCCATAGATTTAGTGGTACAGCAACGTCCGTCTCATTTTTTATCACCTCAACAACTGAATTGCTGCAATAATATGCATCTGGTCATTGGAAATCACTGGGTTTTATAATGTTCTTGAATGTAGAGAAGTAATAACCTCCTAAAGAGGGAAATTTGGACACTCAAACAAACACGTAACTCCACAACACTCTCATTGCTCCCAAATGCTCCTGTCTATAAATAGGTGTTCCTTTTTATTTGTCCCTCCTCCTATCATCGGTTCTCCCACCGATGTCCCTCAAAGTTGGTGGTGATCAGAGCACAATGTATACTTTTCTGTCTTCAACAAACCCAGAGGAGGGATACTTGTGGTCTTCAGGGAGCACTTAGCAACTGAATGTGGCTAAATACAGTCAGGAAGCGAGAAGGAGTTAAAATAGGACAGAGGACAGAGATATGGGTGCAAGTCCCTGCAACACCACATACTGGTTTTGTAAGCACACGTGGCTGACTTGACCTGCAAGTGTCTCAATGAACTCAGTGCTCTCCCTACGGCCTAGTTACCTTGCAAGATTCTTGGAAGCATAATATAGGGAACTGACATAGGCGATGTTGTTAACTGTTCTGTACATAAGGATAGATAGGCAGAAAAAAAGATGATTGATTCATAGATACATAGATAGACAGATAGATAGATGGTAGATGATAGATAGATAGATACATAGAAGAGAGACATGAGAGATAGATGATAAGAAGATAGATAAATAGATAGAAAGATAGATACATAGAAAGAAATATAGAAGGATAGATAGATAGAAAGATAGATGATAGATAGACAGTAAGAAAGATAGAAGGATGGATAGATAGACAGATAGATAATAGATAGATAGACAGATGGTAAGAAAAATAGAAGGATGGATGGATAGACAGACAGACAGCAGACAGATAGATAGATAGATAGATACAGATACATATCGCTTAACACAAAGATATTGCACATAACCAGGAGATCAATGGTGAAAACACATAGCGAAACTACAAACAGAAAGTTAGAATGAAGTCCAGTTTAAAAACTGCAGTTAGCAGCCATAAGAAGAAAACAAATGGTACCATTAGCAATGACGTGGATGGAGCAAGACGGTAGTATGCTCAGTGAAAGAGGCCAGGTGGAGAAAGACAAGTACCAAATGATTTAACTCGTGTGGAGTATAACAACAAAGAAACACTGAAGGAAAAAAATAGCAGCAGACTCACTGAACCCGAAAGTGGACTAACAGTTACGAAAGGGAAATAGACTTGGCAGTGTGGTTGGTAATGGAGGGATAAGGGCGCGGAGAAAGAAATGGGAGATTAGGATTAGCATGCATAATGCGTGGGTTCAGGGGGGCATGGGGAGAGCTGTACAACACACAGAAGATAAGTAGAAATTCTACAACATCTTACTACTCGCTGATGGACAGCGATTGTAATGGGGTGTGTGTGGGGGGACATAGTGAATGGGTCTACAGAATCCAACTCCGCTGATTGACAGCAATTGTAAGAGGTTTTTGTGGGGGACTTGGTGAATGTGGGAGCCTAGTAAACATAATGTTCTTCACGTGATTGTAGGTTAATTATAACAAATAAATTTTTTAAGTGCAATAAGGGCACATCTCTGAATCATCAGAATAAAAGGACAGGCTTTGAGAGCTCCAAATCAAAAGACGCAGGGTATAAAGAAGGATGAAAACTCAAGACGACTTATATGCTCCCTTACAGGAGACTCACTTGAGATCCAAGTAAACAGACAAACCACAAGCTGAAGTGGTGAGGACAGATACCAAACACAAGTGAAACTAAAAAACAAACAATCATACAAATGGACCCTGTTTGAGTCCCCAGAGACAGTCAGTAGAAAATAGCCCTATCTTTCCACCGTGAATTCTTTTCTTTTTTTTCATCCGTGACCAGTCATAGATTTAGTGGTACAGCGACGTCCTTCTCATTTACTCTCACCTCAACAACTGAATTGCTGTAAAAATATGCATCTGGGCCTTTGAAGTCAATGGGTTTTATGATGTTCATAAATGTAAAGAAGTAATAACTATATAAAAAGGGAAGTTTGGACGCTCAAATAAACACGTCACTCCACAACACACTCTTTGCTCCAAACTGCTCCTGTCTAGAAATTGGTGTTCCTTTTCATTTGTTGCTCCATCCTAACATCAGAGATCACGCCGATGTCTCTCAAACATTATGGTGAGCAAAGCAACAAGTTTACTTTTCTGTCAAAAACAGGCCCAAAGGAAGGATACTTTTGGTCTTCATGGAGACGTTAGTCAATGAATGTGACTAAATACAGTGCAAGTGGGAAGGAGATAAGGGAGGAGAGAGGACAGAGACACGGATTCAAGACCCTGCAACAAAATTTCCTGGTTTTTTAGGAATATGCGGCTGGCTCTACCTGCAAGTGTCTCGGTGAACCCAGTGCTTTCCCTGCAGCCTAGATAGCTTGAAAGTTTTTTGGAAGCACAATGTAAGGAAGTGACACAGGCTATGTTGTTAACTTTTCTGTACACAAGGACAGATGGGCAGACAAAAAGATGATTGATTGATAGACAGATAGATAGATAGATAGACAGACAGATAGATAGATATAGGTACATATGGATTAAAACACAGCTATTGCTTATAACATCGTCACAATGGTGAGTGCACATAGCGAAACTGCAGACCAAAGAGAAGACAGAAATCCAGTTTAAAAAGTGCAGTAAGAAGCCATAAGAAAAAAACAAATCCTATCATTTGCAAAAACGTGGATGGATTGAGAGGGTAGTATGCACAGTGAAATAGGCCAGGCAGAGAAAGACAAGAACCGGATGATTTCACTCATGTGTGGAGTATAACAACCAAGAAAATCTGAAGGAAAAAAATAGCAGCAGACTCACAGAACTCGCAAGTGGATAAACAGTTACCAAAGGGAATGGGACTGTTCAGGTTGGGTGGGTAGGGATGGATAAGGGCGGGGAGAAATAAAGGGGGCATTAGTATTAGCGTGTAAAACATTTGTGGTGGGAGGAGCATGGGCAGGGCTGTACAACACAGAGAGGACAGTAGGGATTATACACCATCTTACTACACGCTGATGGGCAGTGAACTAAGAGGTTTTAGGGGGGGAATGGTGAATCGGAAGCCTAGTAAACATAATGTTCTTCACGTGATTGTAGATTAATGAGAACAAAAAAAATTTTTTAAGTGCAATAAGGGAAAAGCCAAGAGTCATCAGAATGAAAGAACAGGCTTTGAGTGCTACAAACAAAAGACACAGGGCTAGTAGAAGGGATGAAAACTCAAGACCACCTATGTGCTCCCTTACAGCAGACTCACTTGCGATCCAAGGACACAGACAAACTTCATGCCGAATGGGTGGAGATAGGTACCCTACACAAGTGAAACTGAGAAACAAACAAACAAACAAATAGATTCTGTTAGAGTCCCTAGAGACATTCAGTAGAAAATAGCCCTATCTAGTCACCGTAAATTCTTTTTGTTTGATTTCAGCATTTCCCAGCCATAGATTTAGTGGTACACCAACGTCCTTCTCATTTTTTCTCACCTCAACAACAGAATTGCTATAATAATATGAGTCTGGGGTTTTGATATCAGTGGGCTTTATGATGTTCACGAATGTAAAGAAGTAAAAACCCCCTACAGAGGGAAGTTTGGACCCTCAAACAAGCACGTAACTCTGAAACACTCTCTTTGCTCCCAAATGCTCCTGTCGAGACATAAGTGTTCCTTTCTATTTGACCCTCCTCTTATCAACGGTGATCACGCCGATGTCCCTCAAACATGGTGGTAAGCAAAGCACCAAGTATACTATACTGTCTACAACAGGCCCAGAGGAAGGATACTTGTGTTCTTCAGGAAGCACTTAGTCAATGAATGTGACTAAATACAGTCAGCAAGTGAGAAGGAGATAAAAGAGGAGAGAGGACAGAGACACGGGTTCAAGACCCTGCAGCAAAATTTCCTGGTTTTGTAGGAATATGCGGCTGACTCTACCTGCAAATGTCTCGGTGAACCCAGTGCTTTCCCTGCAGCCTAGTTAGCTTGAAAGATTTTTGGAAGCACAATGTAAGGAAGTGACACAGGCTATGTTGTTAACTGTTCTGTACAAAAGGACAGATGGGCAGAAAAAAGATGATTGACTGATTGATAGACTGATAGACAGATTGATAGATAGACAGACAGATAGATAGATATAGGTACATATCGATTAAAACAAAGCTATTGCTCATAACAAGGAGAGCAATGGTAAAAGCACACAGCGAAACTACAGACAAAAGAGAAGATAGAAATCCAGTTTAAAAAGTGCAGTAAGAAGCCATAAGAAGAAAACAAATCCTACAATTTGCAACAACGTGGATGGACCTAGAGGGTAGTATGCTCAGAGAAATAGGCCAGGCAGAGTACGACAAGAACCGGATGATTTCACTGATGTGTGGTGTATAACAACCAAGAAAATCTGAAGGAAAAAAATAGCAGCAGACTCACAGAACCCGCGAGTGGACCAACAGTTACGAAAGGGAAAGGGACTGGGCAGGTTGGCTGGGAATGGAGGGATAAGTGCAGGGAGAAAGAAAGGGCGCATTAGTATTAGCGTGTATAATATGTGTGGTGGGAGAAGCATGGGGAGGGCTATACAACACAGAGAGGACAGTAGGGATTATACACCATCTTACTACACGCTGATGTTCAGTGACCTAAGAGGTTTTAGGGGGGGAATGGTGAATTGGAAGCCTAGTAAACGTAATGTTCTTAATGTGATTGTAGATTAATGATAACAAAAAAAATTTTTTTAAGTGCAAGAAGGGAACAGCCCTGAGTCATCAAAATAAAAGGACAGGCTTTGAGTGCTCCAACCAAAAGACACATGGCTAGAAGAAGGGATGAAAACTGAAGACGACCTATGTGCTCCCTTACAGCAGACTCACTTGCCATCCAAGGATACAGACAAACTTCATGCCGAATGGGTGGAGATAGGTACCTACACAAGTGAAACTGAGAAACAAACAAACAAACAAATGGATTCTATTTGAGTCCCCAGAGACAGTCAGTAGAAAATAGCCCTATCTTGCCACCGTGTATTCTTTCTGTTTGATTTCAGCCATGCCCTGCCAAAAATTACTGGTACACCAATGTACTTCTCATTTTTCCTCAACTCAACAACTGAATTGCTGTAGTAATATGAGTCTGGGTTTTTGAAATCAGTGGGTTTTATGATGTTGACGAATTTAAAGAAGTAATAACCCCAAAAGAGGGAAGTTTGGACCCTCAAACAAACACGTAACTCTGCAACACTCTCTTTGCTCCCAAATGCTCCTGTCTAGACATAGGTGTTTCTTTTTATTTGACACTCCTCCAATCAACGGTGATCACGCCGATGTCCCCCAAACATGGTGGTAAGCAAAGCACCAAGTATATTTTACTGTCTACAACAGGCCCAGCAGAAGTATAATTGGGGTCTTCAGGAAGCACTTAGTCAATGAATGTGGCTAAATACAGTCAGCAAGCGAGAAGGAAGGAAAAGCGGACAGAGGACAGAGATATGGGTTCAAGTCCCTGCACCACCATTTACTGGTTTTGTAAGCACACGTTGCTGACTCTACGTGCAAGTGTCTCGGTGAACCCAGTGCTCTCAATACGGACAACTCACCGTGCAAGATTTTTGGAAGCATAACGTAGTGAAGGGACATAGTCTATGTTGTTAACTGTTCAGTATACAAGGACAGATTTTCAGATAAAAAGATGACTTATTGATTGAATGATAGATAGATAGACAGATAGATAAATATAGGTAAATATCGATTAACACAAAGCTATTGCTCATAACCAGGAGAGCAATGGTGAAAGCACTTAGCGAAACTACAGACAAAAGAGAAGACAGAAATCCAGTTTAAATAGTGCAGTAAGCAGCCATAAGAAGAAAACAAATCCTATCATTTACAATAACGTGGATGGAGCTAGAGGGTATTATGCTCAGTCTAATAGGCCAGGTGGAGAAATACATGTACCAAATGATTTCACTCATGTGTGGAGTATAACAACAAAGAAAAACTGAAGGAAAAAAACAGCTGCGGACTCATTGAACCCGGGAGTGGACTAACAGTTACCAAGGGCATGTGACTGGGCAGGGTAGGTATGAAGGGAGGGATAAGGGCTGGGGAACGAAAGGGGGCATTAGGATTAGCATGTATAATGCGGGGGTTCGGGGGCACAATGCGAGGGCTGTACAAAACAGAGAAGACAAGTAGAGATTCTACAGCATCTTACTACATGCTGATGGACAGCGACTGTAATAGGGTGTGTGCGGGGGGACATGGTGAAGGGGTCTACAGCATCCAACAATGCTGATGGATAGCCACTATAACGGGTTTTTGGGGAGGACTTGGTGTACTTGGTGATAATAATGTTCTTCGCGTGATTGTAGATTAATGATGACAAAAAAGATTTTTTAAGTGCAATAAGGACACAGCTCTCAATTATCAGAATAAAAGGAGAGGCTCTGAGTGCTCAAATCAAAAGACACATGGTTTAAAGAAGGGATGAAAACTCAAGAACACCTACCTGTTCCCTTACTGGAGACTCACTTGATATGCAAGGACGAAGACAAACTACAAATTGAGGGGTGCAGAAAGGTACCCTAAACAAGTGAAACTGAAGAGAAAAAACAGAAAAAAGATGTGCTGATGGGATTAATGACGCAGGCTCACATGAGAGTGGAGCGGAAACTTTCTCCCAAGATCAAAACCACATAAATACGTACTATATGGAAATAGAACAACTATAACAAATCGTGGAAGAGCAGCAGGGAGGAACGCTGCTGTGGCAGCCTGTCACCTCAAGGAGAAGTGTGACATACAGCCGTGGAGATGTGCTCTCTGAGCATGAACCTACCGTACATGTGGTGCATACTGGAGGATCGGTGGTGTTGGAAAGCAAAGGGAGGCGGAAGACTTCGAGAGACTTGAGGTTCCAGCCACTTGTGGGACAACAGAGGGATCCACATCCGGCCTCTGTTTGACAAAAGAAAGGCGGACAGTCTGAGAGACTTCCTAAGAGCGAGAGAACTGCTAAAGGGTCAAGGCTTCCACACGGCTTGCCACTCAGGAGAAAGGACAGGTGCGCCAAACTGCGCGGGTGCACTCTGCCCGGCAGGCGGGTTAGCTTTCAGGAGCTCCGGTCGCTCCATTACCCTGGCTGGCCTCGCAGCTCCGAGGCCCCTTACCATGCTGTGACTGGTACATGGCCTGCCTCCCCACCGTCACCAGCCGCCCCCACCTACGGCAGCTTCTCCCTGCATGCTCCGCACTCTGGCCCTGGCAGTGGAGATGGGTACTGTGGCCTGGAAGCAGGAAAGACCTCTTAACTCCCGGCGGGGATGGGCACCGGCACCGCTCCCCTTGAACCCCTGCCATCCAACCAAGGCCTATGCATCTCCAGAGAGTAAAGCATCTGGTAGCTAGAGTGCACCACCTACAAATATGGTCCTTCAAGGGAATCTGGTAACTGACCTCAAATCAATCTTCGTGAGAAAGGGTTCTCAAAATAAACATCAGGAGCTTGCTCATGGAGCTACAGAAAACAAAACAGTCAATTTCTCTCGAACGCAATTCTCTCTCTACTATCTCTCTCCAGGAAGCCCTGCTGAGGCCGTGTTCCAAGAGAGGTGCTGCAACTGCCCAGCAGGAATGGCACAGCTGTAGGGACCACCACGGCCAGTGCCAGGACAGTCCCACACGGGCTCTGACTGAACTGCAATCGGGGGACCCTGCACGTCTAACTCCGCAGGAAAGACAACAGTGCCGCACGCTAGCTTTCCAATCAATGGCTAGAGGCTACGTGGCTCCATTGATACCAGGTGACATCAACACCCCAGGCTTCATATCCCTGGCAATCTTTTTTACCTATGACACGTGAAAGCAGCACATGGAAAGATACAACCTACCAGTCTCCACATCATCTCACCTCTCAGTTTTACACTAGATGTTCCTGCATCACAGCTTCTCCTCTTCGTTACAGTTTTCTCGGCTGGTTGGTGTTCTTAAAAAAAATTTAGTCAGATTGGGAATGAAGTGGTTGGCGGTTTAGTAAGATTCTGTTTGACCACCATCAGTAGAACCAAAGGCATCCTTCTGTATGGGAGAATATATTCACTGATGACATATTTGATAAGGCGTTGCCATCCAAAACATGTATCAAGAGCTCATGAACCTCAAAACACAAAAAGCAAATAAATCCAATTACAAAATGGACAGAGGATCTGGACAGACACTTCTCCACAGAAGTAATTTCAGGTGGCCGACAGGCACATGAAAAGACGCTCCACATTGCAAACCATCAGAGAAATGCCCATTAAAACCACAATGGGGTATCACCTCACACCAGTTATGATGGCCACCACCCAAAAGACAGACAACAACAGATGTTGGCAAGGGTGTGTAGAAAGGGGAACCCTCCTACACTGCTGTTGGGAATGTCAGTCAGTTCAACCATTGTGGAAAGCAGTGTGGATGATCCCGAAAAAAACAAAGAACAGAAATACCATCTGACTCAGGAATTCCTCTCCTGGAATTTACCCTAAGAGTGCAGGAGCCCATTATGAAAGAGACAGATGCACCCCTATGTTAATACAGCACTATTTAAACTACCCAAGAAATGGAAGAAACCTAAGTATTCTTCAGGAGATGAATGGATAAATGCCCCGGCCAGTGGGGAGTTCAACAAGGGCTCGAGGGGAAGTTAAACTGGATGAGAGACAAACCAGACACAAACAAGGAGACCAAGTCGAAAGTCTTATCAAGGTCTCAAAGTTTATTGTTACAAGGTAGATTATATGGGAGATATGAGGGGGAAACAGCCCCAGCTGAATTGGCAAGGATTATCTAGGTTACTAGGATACCTAAATGAAGAATGTTCTCTGGAAAAGATCATGGGTGGGGGATTACTGAGAAAAGACAGAATGTTTTACTAAGGAGGAGATGTTATCACAGCAGCTGCTTAATCTCTATCCCAGTGTCTAATCTGAAGCTGCTCAATTGATCTTTCCTAAATGGGGCAGAAATTAGAGGCCTAGGCGAAAAGGGCGAGACCATTGTTTCTATGTCCTACGGCTCCCGATATCTCCTCCCTTCTTTTATAGAAAAGAGGGGTAGGCCTGCTATTTAGCGGTGGGCATTAACCAATTTGGGGTTTAGTGACTTGGCTCCTTCGAGACTCCCCATTTATTGGGTCAACGTTGGCCCTTGGTATCTTTTGTGGAGGGGAGGAAGGGCGTATTTATTTTAGATACTAACCTCCATGCAAGCCAGTTTTTTCTCTCAGGGAATTCAGAGGCGGTTCATGGACCTTCCCTTGCAATCCTTAGCTTCGCGACCACATTGGTGCCCATATCGCACTCACTTTATTGTGAGCCGATATGCATAGGTCTGTATCCTATGCAGCTTCTAGAGGAGGGGAGTCATCGGGCACATCATAGCCTTGGTCCACCAGGACAAAATGGTGACAGTGGAATTGTATCTGTCTGCCGAGGGCCATATTGATCTGTTCTTTAATGAAGGTGGTAATTCTCTGGAAGGCCCAAGGGCCAAGGGAGAGCACAAGCATGAGACTAAGGAAGGATCCTAGTATAGGGAGAAGATAAGGAAGAAACCTGCTCATCCAAGACCATAGGGTATTTTCAAACAGTTTTTTCTTTCTTTGCACGAGATCTTCTTGGAGTCTTTTTATTTTGTCACGAACTACTCCAGACTTGCTTGCATAGAAGCAGCATTTCTTTTCTAAGGCTAAGCAGATTCCGCCTTGTTCCGCGGTGAGAATGTCTAGGCCACGCCTGTTCTGTAAGACGACTTCTGCAAGGGAATCTATTTGGTCTTGAAGAACTTGTAAGGTTCCGCGAAGGTGAAAATGAGAGAGTTGATGGGCTTCATCTTTTTATAAGGTGCTGTTAAGAAGTGCGAATATGCCAACAAGGATCCAGTAAGTGGTAACAAGAATGGTCTGCTGTACAGGGGTCCACTGGTGAGGGGAGGAGGCGGCGAGTCGTATGCCTAAGATAAAGGCAAGGACTAAACCGATGGCTAGAATCTATGGAGAGAAGAAGAAAAAGGATGTCTCAGGGGATGTCACCACCCTGAAAGGTTGGATAAGATTTTTAAAAATCTTCTGGTAGATCTATTGGTTTAATCAAATGCTCTGGCAGCCAGTGAGCAGCTCCTTCTTTGGTGTCGAAAACACAGGCAGATCCCTGGCCCCATATGAGTATGGGCTCGGTACATTCCAATGGGATGTGAGGTTGTCTTTCCACATGACAGTGGCATAGATTTATCATGTTGTGGGTGCCAAAGGCGACGAGCTGCAGGTTTGCCATGAGCATCCAAAGTTAGAAAATTAAGAATAAACAAGGCATGATGAAGAATGTTTCTTGGAGAGCCTTTCATGGGATATAAATCTCCCATTTTTAATTTGTGGAAGGTATGTTTAAGAGTTAAATGGGCTCGTTCGACAATCCCTTGACCTTGGGGATTGTATGGTATGCCTGTAACATGCTTAATTTGTAATTGGCGACAAAATTCTTGAAAATTTTTTCCAGTATATCCACGACCATTAGCAGTCTTGATAATCTCGGGTTTTCCCATGACACTAAGACAATTGAGTACATGAGCAATAAGATTTTTTGAAGCTTCTCCAACGTGGAGGCTGGCAAAAATAAATCCACTAAATGTATCTACAGTAACATGAAGATATTTAAGATTTCCGAATGAGGGGATGTGTGTTACATCCATTTGCCAGATCTCATTGGGAACTAGGCCCCTAGGGTTCACACCAAAGTGAGGAACAGGCAGGAGAGTGACACAATTTGCACATTATTTAATAATCTGACGGGCTTGTTCTCTAGTAATTTTAAAAAGAAGACGTAAGGTTTGAGCATTATGGTGGTGTAAAGAGTGAGCTTCTTTGGCTTGAGCCGCAGGATCAAGCTCAACGAGAAGACAAAGTTGGGTAGCTTTATTGGTCACAGCATTGCCTGTGGCTAGAGGTCCAGGAAGACCAGAAAGGGCAAGAATATGGCTTATATAAAAAGAATGTTGCCTGGAATGTATGCACTGGTGGATGGAAAAAAACAGAGGGGTCGCGTTTGTAGTGGGTTTTATATAGGGCACGGTCTCTAAAAGGGGAATGGATTGAGCAATATAATCACTGTCAGTGTATAGGTTAAATGGAGTATTTGGGAGTTGTTGAAAAACTTGTAAAATAGCGAAGTGTTCAACCAATTGAGTGGAGTGGAATGGGGATTGTAGGGAAGTGGTTTGATTATCTATGGTGAAGGCTGTCACTCCGTTGGAGGAGCCATTGGTGAGAACTTGGGGTCATGAGGATAGGGTTGGGAGGAGGTCAATGTAAGGAAAACAAATGGTTGGGTCCTCAGAAAATGGAGAAGCTTGTTAGCAGGGTAATGATTGTCAAGGGCTCCCTGAAAAGAATTGCAGGATGTTGCCCATTCATCGTCATTCTCTATCAACCACTGGATTTAGGTAGGGGAATAGGGTAGGATAATTTTGTCGGCGTCTTTACCGAATATTTTCCTGCTCTGTTCGCATCCGATTTTTATCAGTTCAGCCACCCAGGAGGTATAGGGGATAAGGACTTTGGCTGGGAAGGCAGGTAAATGGAACAAAAAAAGATGACCCTCTTGCCAGAACACTCCGGTGGGTGTAAAATCAGTAGCACAAATGACTAGGAGAAGAGGCTTCTCATAAGAGATAAAGGTGACCCTTTGGTTTAGAATTGCAGCTTAAACTGCCTTTAGGGCTTCTAGGGCGGGGGCTGTTAATGAGCAACTCGAAGTAGGATCTGGGTCCCCTTTAAGAATATTAAACAAGGGTTTAAGCTCTCCAGTAGTTAGCATGAGATAAGGCCTGAGCCAATTAATATCTCCTAGAAGTTTTTGAAAATCATTTAAAGTTTTTAAGCTAACGGTTCTAAGTTGAACCTTTTGTGAAAGAATCTTATTATGAAAGAGTTCAAAGTCTAAAAGCAAGTAAGGGGGTTTTAATTGAATTTTGTCAGGGGCTATCTAAAGACAGCTCTGGTAATTGCCCTAGAAAGCTCTTGGGATTAAGCAAGGAGTTCAGTGGGGTTAGGACCAGCCATGAGGATATTGTCCATGTAATGAATTAAATATGTACAAGGCCATCTTTGTCTAAATGGGTCTATAATTTGAGCTACAAATTTTTGGCACAGCGTAGGGCTGTTTGCCATTCCTTGGGGCAGAAATTTCCATTGGAATCTTGGCATAGGACCTTTAAAATTAATCACCAGCAAACTAAATGCAAAATTCTTGCAGTCTTTAGGATGTAGGGGGATTGCGAAAATGCAATCTTTTAGGTCAATTATGATTTCACAGTATCCCACAGGAGTCGCCACAGGAGTGGGAGGCCTGGTTGAAGGGCCCCCATAGGTATCATAGTTTATTAATTTTTCTAAGATCTTGAAGTAACCTCCATTATCCTGAATTTTCCTTTATGTCAAAAATAGGAGTATTCCAGGGGAAGGTGGTAGGCTCGATATGGCCTGCAGCAAGTTGTTCCTGTACTAACATTGTGGCTGCAGCCAGTTTTTCAGTAGTAAAGGGCCATTGATCAACCCATACAGGCTATGTTGTTTTCCAGGATATTTTATCTTCATGGGGAACAGGCATGTCAACAGCCGTTATGGTAAATTTTCATAGCCAATTCCAGCATGATCAGTTTTTATGGTGACCGGGACCGGCTCTTTTGAGCCCTGAGAGTGTTTGCCCAACCCTTGCCCAGGGCGAAAGCCTTAATTGAGCATCTGGTGAGTGACTAGCTCATTACGGCTGCACATAATGAGCTTCACTTGAGAGAGAATATCTCTGCCCCAGAGGTTGATAGGTAGGCCTGCAAGCACGCAGGGCTGGACAGTACCGTGATTGCCTTCTTCATCTTCCCATTGAATAACTTTTTAGCTTTGTAGGGGGTTGGAGGTCTGTCCAATACCTCTAAGGTGAGTCATGGAAGCGGTGAGAGGTCAAGATGAAAGCCAATCCTTACTGGAAATAGTTGTGGCATCCGCGCCAGTATCTATAAGGCCTTCAAAGGTTTTTCCTTTTAATTTTAAGTTAAGAAGGGGTCTTTTTTGCGTGATCTATTGTGCCCAATAAACATCTGATGATCCAAACCCATGGGGGCCTCTCTTTTGCTTATAGCTAGGATTTTTATCATCGAGGGGTAGTAATATAAATTGAGAAATCCGTTGCCCAGGGGAAATGGTAACTGGTCCCTGAAAGGCTGTAGCCATAAATTTAATTTCTCCAGTATAATCGTTGTCAATGACTCCTGGAGAAATAGTGAGGCCCTGAATAGTGGAGTTGGCACGACCCATTATAAGAACAAAAAGTGCCTTGCGGCAAAGGGCCAAAAATCCCCATTGAAAGAATTTGATTTCCCATTTATGGGGTCAATATTGACTGGGAGGTAAAACAGAGGTCCAGTCTTGCGCTTCCGGCAGTTGCTCCAGAGAGGAGAGTGATGCTGGATTTTGGACTGACTGGGGAACGAACCTGATGCCACCAGGGTTCTCTCCTGGGTAGGCTTTGGGGCCCTGGGGTGGGCCCTTTATCAAGTTTCCCTGCTTTGGAGGCAGAGGATTACCCTGTATATCAGCCTTGGAGCGGCATTCGGTGGCCCAATGCTTACCCCATTTGCATCGCGGTCACAGGAATGATGGGAGCCATCGTTCGGTCCTAGGGGCTGTGCACTCTCTTGAAAAATGACCTGTTTGCTTACAATTAAAGCAGGTCTTGGGCCTGGCTCCCTGAGTAAACTCTTTAAGAGCTCTTCCTATGGCTATTCCGATATTGCAAGAGGTTGGGTCATCGGCACAAAGTTTTATAAAATCAGAGAACTTTTTGCCACTGTGATGGGGACGCATAGCTGCTTGACAAGCTGAGTTAGCATTTTCAAAAGCAAGGTGTTTAATTAATTCATTATCTGCTTCCTCCCTTCCCATGAGGCGTTAGGCGGCCTCTGTAAGGCGTCCTATGAATTCACTGTAAGGTTCCTGCTTCCCCTCTCTAACATTGTCAAGAGAGGTGAAAACTGACCCTTTAAAAGGGAGGCTCTTCAAGGCCTTAAGGGCTGCATGTTGGATTTGTGTGAGTAAGCCTGGAGAAAACTTAGCCTGTTTTTCATTTGTGTCATAGGGGCGATTTCCCAGAAGATTGTCTAACATCCAGGATTTGGAAGGACCGCCGGCAGCCATATTGCGGTATGCAGTATCCTGGCATCTTTCAGTGTAATCAGCTTTCCATAAGAGAAAGTCACCTCTTGTTAAGGTGTCTTTAGTTAATATGCCCCAATCATTAGCTGTAAGCCAGTCTTCGCTTAGAGACTCTAACAATGAAATAGTAAATGGGGCAACAGGGCCATATGAGGAAACAGCATTCTTTAAGTCTTTTATACTTTTAAATTTAAGGTGGCGGTTCCGCTGAGTCCTAATGTTTGAAGTTGCATTCTCGTCCTCTCCCTCAGTGTTTTCTGAATCAAGCTGGGCTATAGGCTCCTCTGCATCCGTATTTGCCCCTTCTGATTCTCGTGGTTCATCCTCATTTGACTCTCCCTCAGTCGGTTCTCCCTCGGTTGGTCTAGTTTGGGATCGGGTCACCGGGAAGACATGAAGGGTTTTATTTATGGTTTTAACTTTCTGAACGGGGGGAGCAGAGGGGGAACTTACTTTTATTTTCTGAACAGGGTGGTCAGGGGGGAGCTTATTTCAAAGTCAAGGTCACATAATTTCCTAAGCAATTGTGATCTCTCCCTTTTGTTCTGAAGCAGTGCCTTAAGGGACTGCGCCTCCCGAGAGAGTTTAACAGTGGCTTGTTAAAGAGGGTGGTATGTCATAGGGCAGTGGTATGTTATAGGGCATTGTATGTTATAGGGTGGTGGACCTGCACCTAAAGTTGCTTGAGGGGGCCAATCAAGATTATGGTGCTTACTGGCAGCGTCCTTTAGTTTGGCCCCCTCTTCAGGGTAGATTGGATCATCATCAGGGCTGTTGGACCTGAGACCGGCAGGACTGGGTAAATAGATTTTTGGGGGGCCGCTAGACGGTGGATCACCCTTAACATCGGGCATGGGAAAGGAGACAGAGGGACAATTAGAGGCTGGGGAGGATGGATGAAGTTCCTCGGACACTTCCTTTTATGGAGAGAAGTCTGACTGGTTTTAAACTTTCCCTTCAAATAATTTTCACTATAGTCAACAATCTTTGAAACATCTGGGTGACAGTGGTGGACCTGCAACATATCGTTTATGAGATTCCAATAGAAAATACCTGTACTGGCACCTTCTCAGGGACAAAGGAATGATAATAATCATTGAGGCAGTTGCCAACTCGGCGCCACTGTTTTTCATCTACAGTTTCTTCCTGGGGGAACCATGGGCAGACATCCTCTAGCAAGATAAAGTATTTAACTAAATCTTTTTTCTTAACCCGTATTCCTCATATCTTGAGAGAAGCCTTAAGTCCCTTAACAAATTACTCATGCTTATTTAGTGTTTGCCCCATGACTGCGTCTCATTCCTTACCTTTATCAATCTGTGTCACAGGCGGGTACTCCTGTGATGATCTTCATGCGAATCTTGTATCACCGGTGGGGTGGTGATCCAAAGAAAGAAGGATGCCCTTCCATATTAGCGATGTCCAGATCAGGCTTCGTACCTCGAGCCCCACATTGGGCGCCACATGCCCCGGCTGGTGGGGCGTTCAACAAGGGCTCGAGGGGAAGTTAACCTGGATGAGAGACAAACCAGACACAAAGAAGGAGACACAGTCGAAAGTCTGATCAAGGTCTCAATGTTTATTTTTACAAGCAATATTATATAGGAGCTAGGAAGGGGAAACAGCCCCGGCTGAAGTGGCAAGATTTATCTAGGTTGCTAGGATACCTAACTGAGGAATGTTCTCTGGAAAAGATCATGGGTGGGGGATTACTGAGAAATGACAGAAGGTTTAACTAAGGAGGAGATGTTATCACGGCAGCTGCATAATCTCTATCCCAGCGATCTAATCGCAAGCTGGGTCTATTGATGCTTCCTAAATGGTACAGGCTTGAGAAAATAGAGGCCTAGGTGAAAAAGGGAGAGACCATTGTTTCTATGGCCTACGGCTCCCGACAATAAAGAAGCATTTGTACATACACACCATGGAATATTATTCAGCCATAAGAAGAAAAGTAATCCTACCACCATTTGCAAGAACACGGACGGAGCTAGAGGTTGTTATGTTCAGTGAAATAAACCAGGTGGAGAAAGACAAGTACCCAAGGATTTCACTCCTCTGAGAGGTATGAGAACAAAGCAAAAACCGGAAGGAACAAAATATCAGCAGACTCACATAACCCAAGAATGGACTAACAGTTACCAAAGGGAAAGGGACCTGGGAGGATGGATGGGAAGGGAGGGATAAGGGTGTAAAGGGGCATTACGATCCACAAACATAATGTAGGGGGTGGTGGGCCACGGGGATTGAAGCATAGCACACAGAAGACAGGTAGTGATTCTATAGCATCTAACTATATTGATGGACAGCGACTGTAATGGTGTGCGGATAGTGGACTTGATAATGGTGGGGAGGGGTGAGGAGGGGGTGTCTAGTAACCACAATGTTGTTAAAATAATTATACATTACTGACACCAAAAAAAAAAAGTGACTCTGTTTGAGTGCCCAGAGAGACAGTCAGTAGAAAATAGCCATTCCCGCAACCGTGGATGCTTTGTGTTCAGTTTGGCAGTGCCCAGTAATTGATTCAGTGGGACAGGGAGGAACTTTTCATGTTCTCTCACCTCAACAACTGAATTGCTGTAATAATGTGCGTCCGGGCTTTTGAAATCAGTGGACTTTATGATGTTTACAAATGTAAAGAAGCAATAAGCAGATAACGACGGAAGTTTGCATGCCAAATAGAACACGTTACTCGACAACACACTCTTTGCTCCAAACAGTTCCCTCTAGAACTCAGTGTTCCTTTTAAATTGTCCCTACTCCTATCAGTGGTGAACACGCCAATGTCCCTCAAACATGGTGGTGAGTAAGGCACCAAGTATACTTTTCTGTCTACAACAGGCCCAGAGGAAGTATACTTGTGGTCTTCAGTGAGGACTTAGTCAATGAATGTGGCTAAATACAGATAGCAAGCGAGAAGGAGTTTTAAGAGGACAGAGGACAGAGATACGGGTTCAAGTCCCTGCCCCACTATTTACTGGTTTTGAAAGCAAACGTGGCTGACTCGATCTGCAATTGTCTCAGTGAGCCCAGTGCTGTCCCTACTGCCTAGTGTCCTTGCAATGTTTTTGGAAGCATAATGTAGGGAAGTGACATAGGTGATGTTGTTAACTGTTCTGTACATAAGGATAGATGGGCAGACAGAAAGATGACTGATTCATAGATAGACAGATAGATAGATGACAGATGATAGATAGATGATACACATGATAGATAGATGATAGGAAGCTAGATAGATGGATAGATAAATAGAGAGATGGATAGAAAGATAGATAGAAGGATATATAGAAAGATAGATAGATATACAGACAGACAGAGAGATAGATAGATACAGATACATATCGATTGACACAAAGCTGTTGCTAATAACCAGGAGATGAACGGTGAAAGCACATAGCTAAACTACAAACCAAAAGGAAGAATGAAATCCAGTTTACAAAGTGCAGTAAGCAGCCATAGGAAGAAAACAAATCCTACCATTTGTAATGACGTGAATGGAGCTAGACGGTAGTATGTTCAGAGAAATAGGTCAGGCGGAGAAAGACAAGTATCAAATGATTTCACAAAGGTGTGGAGTATAACAGCAAAGAAAACCTGAAGGAAAAAAACAGCAGCAGTCTCACAGTACCCAAGAGTTGACTAAAAGTAGCCAAAGGTAAAAGGACTGGGCAGGGTGGTTCTGAAGGGAGGGATAAGTGCAGGGAGAAAGAATGGGGGCATTAGGATTAGCATGTATATTGCGTGGGTTCGGGGGTGGGCATGGGGAGTGCTGTAAAACAAAGAGAAGACTAGTAGATATTATATAGCATCTAACTACTCGCTGATTGACAGTGAGTGTAACGGGGTCTTTGGATGGGGTCATGGTGAAGGGGTCTATAGCATCCAACTACACTAATCGAAGGCGACTGAAGAGGTTTTTCGGGGGGACTTGGTGAAAGGGGGAGTATAGTAAACATAATGTTCCTCACGTGATTGTAGATTAATGATAACAAAAAAAAATTTTTTCAGTGCAATAAGGGCACAGCTCTGAATAATCAGAATAAATGTTCACTCTCTGAGTGCTGCAAACAAAAGACACAGGGTTAAAAGAAGGGATGAAAATTTAAGACACCTACGTGCTTTCGTACAGGAGACTCACTTGAAATCCAAGGACACAAACTACAAGCCAAAGGTGTGGGGCAATTACAATACACAAGTGAAACTGGGAAGCAAACAAACAAATGAAATTTGTTTGAATTCCCAGAGAAAGTCAGCAGAAAATAGCCCTATCTGGCCACAGTGAATTATTTTTGTTTGGTTTCAGCAGATCCCAGCCATAGATTTGGTGGTGCAGCAACGTACTTCTCATTTTCTCTCACCTCAACTACTGAGTTGCAGTAATAATAAGCATCTGGGCCTTTGAAATCAGTGGGTTTGATGATGTTGACGAATGTGAGGATCTAATAACCACATAAAGAGGGATGTTTGGACACTCAAATAAACACGTCAATCCACAATACACTCTTAGCTTCCAACTGTTCCTGCCTAGAAATCGGTGTTCATTTTTATTTGACCCTCCGTCCTATCGGCGTTGATCACGCTGATGTCCTTCAAACATTTTGGTGAGCAAAGAAACATGTTTACTTTTCTGTCGACAACAATCCCAGAGGAATGATACTAGTGGTCTTCAGGGAGCACTTACTCACTGAATGTGGCTAAATACAGACGGCAAGTTAGAAGGAGATGAAAGAGGACAGAGGATAGAGACACGGGTTCAAGTCCCAGCACAACCATTCCCTGGTTTTGTAGGTACACGCGGCCGACTCGACCTGCAACTGTTTCGGTGAACCCAGTGCTTTCTCTACAGCCTAGATACTTTGCAGGATTTTTGGAAGCATAGTGTAGGAAAGTGATATAGGAAATATGGTTAACATTTCTGTACACAAGGACAGATGGGCAGTCAAAAAGATGACTGATTGATTGATAAATAGATAGACAGACAGATATATAGCTATAGGTACATATCGATTAACACAAAGCTACTGCTCAAAACCAGGAGAGCAATGGTGAAAGCACATAGCAAAAATACAAAAAAAAAGAAGAATGGAATCCAGTTTAAAAAGTGCAGTAAACAGCCATAAGAAGAAAACAAATTCTATCATTTGCAATAACGTGGATGGAGTTATAGGGTATTATGCTCAGTCAAGTAGGCCAGGTGTACAAATACATGTACCAAATGATTTCACTCATGTGTGGAGTATGATAACAAAGAAAAACTGAACGAAAAAACAGCAGCAGACTCACAGAACCCGAGAGTGGACTAACAGTTAACAAGGAAAAAGGGAATGGGTAGGGTTTGTGGGAAGGGAGTAATAAGGGCAGGGAAGAAGAATGGGGGTATTAGGATAAGCATGTATAATATGTAAGTTGGGCTGTATTGGGTAGGGCTGTACAACACAGAGAAGACATGTAGTGATTCTACAGCATCTTAGTACATGCTGACAGACAGCGACTATACATAGGATTTTGGGGGGGACTTGGTGAAGGGGGTAGACCGGAAATCATAAAGTTATGAATGTGATTGTACGTTAATGAGAACAAAATATTTCAAAGTGCTGTAAGAGCACAGCTCTCAAATATCAGAATAAAAGTACAGGTATTCAGTGCTCCAATCAAAAGACACAGGGTTAGAAGAACTGATGAAAACTCAAGACCACCTACGAGTTCCCTTACTGGAGACTCACTTGAGATCCAAGGACCCAGACAATCTACAAGATGAAGGGGCGGGGACAGGTACCCTACACAAGTGAAACTGAGAAACAAACAAACAAATGGATTCTGTTTGAATCCCCAGAGTGATTCAGTAGAAAATAGCCCCATCTAGCCACCGTGAATTCTTTTTGTTTGGTTTCAGCAGTGCTCAGGCATAGATTTAGTGGTGCAGCAACTTCCTTCTCATTCCCTCTCACCTCAACAAATGAATTGCTGTAATAATATGCGTCTGGGATTTAAAATCATTGCTTTTTATGATGTTCACGAATGTAAAGAAGTAAGAACCACCTAAAGAGAGAAGTTTGGACCCTCAAATAAACCCTTCACTCCACAACACACTCTTTGTTCCCAACTGCTCCTGTCCAGAAATAGGTGTTCCTTTATATTTGTCCCTCCACCTATCAGCAGTGATCACGGCAATGTCCCTGAAACAAGGTGTTGTGCAAAGAACCAAGTACACTTTTCTGTCGACAGCAGGCCCAGACGAAGGATACTTGTGGTCTTCAGGGATCACTTACTCACTGAATGTGGCTAAATAAAGTCACCAAGCGAGCAGGAAGTATAAGAGGACAGAGGACAGAGATACGGGTTCAAGTTCTTTCACCTCCATTTACTGCTTTTGTAAGCACACGCGGCAGACTCTACCTGAAAGTGTATCCGTGAACACAGTGCTCTCCTTATGGCTTAGTTACCTTGCAAGATTTCTGGAAGCATAATGTAGGGAAGAGACATAGGCTATGTTGTTAACTGTTCTGAACATAAGGATAGATGGGCAGACAAAAAGATGATTGATTCATAGATAGATAGGAAGACAGACAACAGATGAAATATAGATAGATAGGTACATAGATTGATAGATGATAGATATCATAGATAGATGATAGGAAGATAGATATTTAGATAGAAAGATACACAGATACATAGATACATGCATACATAGATACATAGATAGACAGACAGTCCGTTAGATAGATAGATACAGATACATATCGATTGACACAAAGCTATTGTTCATATCCAGGAGTTGAATGGTGAATAACATAGTTAAAGTACAAACAAAAAGGAAGAATGAAATCCAGTTTAAAAAGTGCAGTAAGCAGCTTTAAGAAGAAAACAAATACTACTATTTGCAATAACGTGGATGGAGCTAGACGTTAGTATGTTCATAGAAATAGGCCAGGCGGAGAAAGACAAGTACCAAATGATTTCATTCATGTGTGGAGTATAACAACAAAGAAAAACTGAAGGAAAAAAACAACAGCAGACTCACAGAAACGGGGATTTGTCTAAAAGTTACCAAAGGGAAAAGGACTCGTCAGGGTGAGTCTGAAGGGATGGACAAGTGTGGGGAGAAAGAATGGGGCCATTAGGATTAGCACGTATAATGCATGGGGTCGGGTGTGCATGGGGAGTACTGTACAACACAGAGAAGACTAGTAGAGTTCATATAGCTTCTTACTACTCACTGATGGACAGAGACTGTTACGGGGTCTGTGGGGGGGACATGGTGAAGGGTTCTGCAGCATCCAACTACGCTGATCGAAAGCGACTGAAGACGTTTTTCGGGGGAACTTGGTGAAGGGGGGAACATAGTAAACATAATGTTCTTCACGTGATTGTAATTTAATGATAAAAAAAATTCTTTTAGCGCAATATGTGCACAGCTCTGAATCAACAGAATAAAAGGTCAGGCACTGAGTGCTGCAAACAAAAGATACAGGGTAAAAAGAAGGGATGAAAACTCAAGGCACCTACGTGCTTACTTACAGGAGACTCACTTTAGATCCAAGGACACAGGCAAACTACAAGCCGAAGGTGAGTGGACAAGTACCATACACGAGTGAAACTGAAAAACAAACAAACAAATGGATTCTGTTTGAGACCCCAGAGACAGTCAGCAGAAAATAGCCCTATCTGGCAACCGTGAATTCTTTTTGTTTGGCTTCCGCAGTTACCATCCATTGATTTAGTGGTGCAGTAACATACTTCTCATTTTCTCTCACCTCAACAACTGAGTTGCTGTAATAATAAGCATCTGGGCCTTTGAAATCAGTGGGTTTTATGATGTTCACGAATGTTAAGATCTAATAACCACTTAAAGAGGGTTATTTGGACACTCAAATAAACACGTCTCTCCACAATACACTCTTAGGTCCCTACTGCTCCTGTCTAGTAATTGGTGTTCCTTTTTATTTGACCCTCCGTCCTATCGGCGTTGATCACGCTGATGTCCTTCAAACATGGTGGTGAGCAAAGCAACAAGTTTAGTTTTCTTTCGACAACAGGCCCAGAGGAATGATTCTCGTGGTCTTTAGGGAGCACTTAGTCAATGAATGTGGCTAAATACAGACAGCAAGTTAGAAGGAGATGAAAGAGAACAGAGGATAGAGATACGGGTTCAAGTCCCGGCACAACCATTTCCTGGTTTTGTTGGTACACGCGGCAGACTCGACCTGCAAGTGTCTCAGTGAACCCAGTTCTCTCTCTACAGCCTAGATAATTTGCAGGATTTATGGAGGCATAGTGTAGGAAAGTGATATAGGATATATGGTTAACTGTTCTGTACACAGGACAGATGATCAGACAAAAAGATGATTGATTGATTGATTGATTGATAAATAGATAGATAGATAGATAGGTATAAGTACATATCGATTAACACAAATCTACTGCTCATAACCAGGAGAGCAATGGTGAAAGCACATAACGAAACTACAAAGAAAAATAAGAATCAAATCCAGTTTAAAAAGTACTGTAAGCAGCCATAAGAAGAAAACAAATCCTATCTTTTGCAATAATGTGGATGGAGCTAGATTGTATTATGCTCAGTCAAATAGGTCAGGCAGGGAAAGACATGTACCAAATGATTTCCCTCATGTGAGGAGTTTGATAACAAAGAAAAACTGAAGGAAAAACAGCAGCAGAGTCACAGATCCCGAGAGTGGACTGAGTGTTAGCAAAGGGAAAGTGTCTGGGCAGGGTTGGTGGGAAGGGTGTAATAAGGGCGGTGAGAAATAAAGGGGATATTAGGCTTAGCAAGTATAATATG
This sequence comes from Manis pentadactyla, assembly GCF_030020395.1. Taxonomy (NCBI): domain Eukaryota; kingdom Metazoa; phylum Chordata; class Mammalia; order Pholidota; family Manidae; genus Manis; species Manis pentadactyla. The sequence continues at coordinate 50,817 of NW_026645110.1, forward strand.
TGGGGTGTGGGGAGCATGGGGAGGGCTGTAGAACATAGAGAAGACAGGTAGTGATTCTAGAGCATCTTACTACACTGCCGGACACCAACTGTAACGGGGTGTGTGTGTGCTGAAATGGTGAAGGTGTCTACAGCATCCAACTACTCTGATGGACAGCGACTGTGACGGGGACTTTGGGGGGGACTTGATGTACTTGCTGAACATAATGTTCTTCGGGTGATTGTAGATTAATGATCAGGAAAAATGTTTTTAAGTGCAATAAGGAAACAGCTCTAAATTGTCAGAATAATTGGACAGGCTTTGAGTACTCCAATCAAAGGACACAGGGATAAAAGAAGGGATGATAACTCAAGACCACCTACGTGCTCCCTTACAGGAGACTCACTTGAGATCCAAGAACAAAGACAAACTATAAGTTGAGGGTGTGGGGACAGGTTCCCAAGACAAGTGAAACAGAAAAACGAAAAAAAAAAAAAGATATGCTGATGGGTTTAAAGATGGCGGCTCATGTGAGAGGGGTGCAGAAACCTCCTCCAAAACCGAAAGCACATACATACGTATTGTATGGAAATAGAACAACTACACCAAATCCTGGAAGAGCAGCATTGAAGAACGCTGCTGTGGCAGGCTGGCACCTCAAGGAGAAGTGTGACGTATAGCCCTGGAGATGTGCTCTAGGAGCACGAACCTACCGTGCACTTGCTGCCTTCTGGAGTATCGGTGGGGTTGGAAAGCAAAGAAAGGTGGAAGACTTCGAGAGACTTGAGATTCCAGCCTCTTGTGGGACAAACCAGGTATCCACATCCGGCCGGTGTGGGAAAAAGAAAGGCAGACAGCCTGAGAGACTTCCTAACAGCGAGAGAACTGCTAAAGGGGCAAGGCTCTCACAGGGCATGCCGCTCAGGAGAAAGGACAGGTGTGCCAAACTGCCCAGGTGCACTCTGCTCGGCAGGCGGGGGAGCTTTCAGGAGCTCCGGCGCTCCATTAACCTGGCTTGCCTCGCAGCTCCGAGGCCCCTTACCGTGCTGTGACTAGTACATGGCGTGCTTCCCCGCTGGCACTGGCCTGCAAAACGGCTGACCGCACCTGCATCAGCTTCTCCCTGCATGCTCTGCAAACTAGCCCTGGCAGTGGAGACAGGCTCTGCGGCCGTGAATCAGGAAAGAGCTCTTTAGTCCCGGCGGGGGTGGGCACCGACACCGCTCCCCTGGGACCCCTGCCATCCCCACAAGGGCTGAGCATCTCCAGACATTAAAACTTCTGGGAGGTAGAGGGCGCCACCTACAAATATGATCCTTCAAAGGAACCTGGTAACTGGACTCAACTCAATTTTCCTGAGAAAGAGATCATGCTCAGGGAGCTACAGAAAATAAAATTGTCACTGTCTCTCGAGCGGAATTCTCTCTCTCTCTCTCACTCCTGGGAGCGCTGCTGAGGCCCTGTTCCGAGAGGGGTGCTGTGACAGCCCAGTAGGAATGGCACAGCTCTCTGGTCCACCATGGCCGGTGCCAGGACAGTCCCACAAAGGCTCTGACTGAAGTGCAAATGGAGGACGCCGCACTTCTAACTCCGCAGGAAAGACAACATTGCCGCATGCAAGCCTTCACATCAATGGCTAGAGGCTACGAGGCTGCACCGATACGAGGTGACGTCAACACCCCAGGCTTCATCTCCTTGGAATTCTTTTTTCCCTATGATCCTTGAAAGCAGCACATGGAAAGATGCATCCTACCAGTCTCCACATAACTTCATGTCTTAGTTTTACGCTAGATGTTCCTGCATCACAGCTTCTCCTCTTTGTTCCTGTTTTCTTGGCTGGATGGTGATCTGGAAAACAAAATTAGTCAGATTTGGAATGAAGTGGTAGGGGGTTTAGAAAGATTCTGTTTGACCAACATAAGTAGAACCAAAAGACATCCTTCAATACGGGAGAATATATTCACTGATGACATACTTGATAAGGTGTTGTCATCCAAAACATGTATCAAGAGCTCACGAACCTCAACACACAAAAAGCAAATGAATACAATTACAAAATGGGCAGTGGATCTTAACAGACACTTCTCCACAGAAGCAATTTTAGGTGGCTGACAGGCACATGAAAAGACGCTCCACATCGATAACCATCAGAGAAAAGCACATTAAAACCACAATGTGGTATCACCTCACACCAGTTAGGATGGCCAGCACCCGAAAGACAGACAACAACAGATGTCGGGAACGGTGTGGAGAAAGGGGAACCCTCCTACACTGCTGGTGGGAATGTCAGTCAGCACAACCATTGTGGAAAGCAGTATGGAGGTTCCCCAAAAAACCAAAAAACAGAAATACCATTTGTCGCAGGAATTCGTCTCCTAGGAATTTACCCTAAGAGAGCAGGAGCCCAGTTTGAAAGGGTCACGTGAACCCCTATATTGATCGCAGCACTATTTACAATACCCAAGAAATGGAAGCAACCTAAGTGTCCATCAGGAGATGAATGGATAAAGAAGAGGTGGTACATACACGCTATGGAATATTAGTAAGCCATAAGAAGAAAGCAAATCCTACCACCATTTGCAACAACAAGGAAGGAGCTAGAGGGTGTTATGCTCAGTGAAATAAGCCAAGTGGGGAAAGACAAGTATCCAAGGATTTCACTCCTCTGTGCGGTATGAGAACAAAGCAAAATCGGAAAGGAACAAAACAGGAGCAGACTCACAAAACCCAAGAATATACTTGCAGTTTCCAAAGGGAAAGGTACCTGGGAGAATGGGTGCGAAGATAGGGATATGGGGGTAAAAGGGGCATTATGATCTGCGCACATAATGTAGGGTGTGGATGCCCACGGGTGTTGCAGTAAAACACACACAAGACACATAGTGATTCTATAGCATCTTACTACATTGATGGACAGCTACTATAAAGGTTTGCGGACTTGATAATGGAGGGGAGGGGGGCAGAGGATGAGTCTAGTAACCATAATGTTGCTCATGTAATTGTACATTACTGACACCAAAAAAAAAAGAGATTCTGTTTGACTGCCCAGATAGACAGTAGGAAATAGCCCTTCCCGCCACAATGGATGCTTTCTCTTAGGTATTGGCAGTGCACAGTCATAGATTCAGTGGTATAGCAAGGCCCTTCTCATTTTTTCTCACCTCAACAACTGACTTGCTGTAATAATATGCATCTGAGATTTTGAAATCAGTGGATATTATGATGTTTACGAATGTAAAGTAGCAATAACCAGATACCAAAGTAAGTTTGGAAGCTCAAACGAACACGTCACTCCACAACACACTCTTTGCTCCCAACTGCTCCCGTCTAGAACTCCGTGTTCCTTTTCACCTGTCCCTCCTCCTTTCAGCGGCGATGCCAATGTCCCTCAAACATTGTGGTGAGCAAAGCACCAAGTTTACTCTTCTGTCTACAACAGGCTTGTGGTACAGGTCCTATCAGAGGAAAAGCAGTAGCAGCGGGAGAAACCCCAAAGACGTAGAAATAAAAGATGGTACAGTACAATGAAAACTGACATAAGGGACTTCTGAGACCCATACTTAATTCCTTCAGAGACAAGAAAGCAGCCGCCCACATGCAACAAAACTAAACCAGTACGGAGAAAGCACAGGCAGAGAACAATAAGAGATCTGGAATCTTACCCCACTGGGCCAGATAAAGGACTCATCCTAGCAGCATCAGCAGCAGCAGCACCTGTTGCCTGCCACACATGCTCTGCGCTCATCGCCGTTAAAGATAAGGTTGTGGGTTCGGCTCGCCTTGAATCTCCCTAAGCACCTGGAGGCATACACAGCGGGGACTGAGGGGTCGTCGGTGGCTTCTCGCCCGCATTTATGTTCCGCACTGTTTGGAAAATAACGAAAGTCGGTGGAGGAGCGAGCGGCAGCAGGTACCACTGAACGGGAAGCTGAGCTTTGAAGTCGAGTCCAGTCATTCTCTGTCACCACTGTTCAACAGATACTATGACCTGAAGAGTGATGTGCACGAGCTGACACACTCACATTTGATAAGGGAGGTTCTCACCAAGTACGGAGAAGGGAGAGGAAGGCATGTCTAAGTCAGAGTGCATGGGAAGCCTCCGTGAGGAGGTGACTAGAGAGGTGGGTCTTCAACGATCCATGTTCTTCTGCTGGGGTGAAAATTCTTAAAAACCAGAGGCAAGAGGTGGGAAACCCCATAGGAAATAGTTCAGAGACGAAAAGGCACGAGACAGGATCTTTTCAAGGAGCAGGGAGCTTGTCTCATAGGGATGGAGATGTAGACAAAGTGAAGGCCACACCGTGAGTTGGGGCTGGAGAATTTCACATTTTATTCTGTAACAATGTCAGTGCTTCCACAGTGAAGCAGTGAGCAAGCAGGGCCTAGGTCCACCAGGAAAGGCCTGAGAAACTAGAAACAGAGTTACTGACACGGGACACGAGCTTCACAGGTTATAACATAAAGGATGAACAGTCAGGATTGGGAAAGGAAAGGCTGACTGCTGAGAGGAGGCGAGGTTTCCCCCAAGCTTCCAGCCTGGATGACGGGGAAGAACAGTGATGCCATCGAGAACAAGAGTCTAAAGGAGAAGCATTTTAAAAATAAAAAGTGTTTCCCAGTTTACTGTGTTGTGTTATTCATGTACGAGACACAGGCCCCCAAAACTAGATCAGAGAGAAAACCTGGGCGGCCGTGTCCAGTCACAATGCGGGATGTGGCTATGCTGAGTCCAGGTGGTCCCCGACCTATGCTTTCTGTGAGAAGCAAAGAACGAACATGCCCTCTGGCTAGAAAGGCATGTCATGGGGTATGCGCCCTCCTCAGAAGTCAGCCGCCTGGCTGGCCATGGCCGAGAAGGCATGCCTGGCTCCAGGTTTCCCAGAGAAGATGGGAGGGCCCGGGAAAGGTCGGGCTGTGCCCCGGGCCGCCTCTGGGTGGCTCCGCGCCATGCCGTGGGCAGGAACTGTCCTCCGGCAGTGTGGGGGTGGGGGAGCAAAGCACTTGCTACCTGCCGCACCCCGGGTGATAAGCCCATGCAGAACCGGCAACCGGGTGGGCTGAGCTCTGATAGACGCGGGCACCGCAGCCCTTGATGGTCCGTATGGTGGCCTCGTTTGTCCGAACACCTGCACAGCCCTCATAGGGAAGTCCCGGAGGCTAGGGATTCTACTGGGGTTGGCCTTTTGCCCCACCGTGGCCTTGGCCAGGGTCTCCTCTGGGCAGCGCTGGTGTGCTTAAGGCAGTGGGGGCTCGGTGATGCGGCCCCTAGGTGACATCACAGCGTCCCTGGTCAATTTGTGATGTGTCCGCTGGCTGACATACATACCAGGCTGGCCCTTGCTGGGCAGCTCAACCCGTGGTTGGCCTGAGAAGGAGTTAGTGGCAAAGGAGACCCTCTCCCTAGCTTCAGACCCATTTCTCAGATCGTTTGGCACACACCACAACACATTTATCCATGTGGACAGTTTCCTCCTTACTAAGGATCGTGCCCCACTCCACCCGCCACCTCCCCAGCCCCAACTACATCGCCCGCCAGTCTTTCCTGTCCCCGGGACACAGCCCCCTATCCCTCCAGCCTGGGAGCACCCTGCCCCTGCCTGCTCCCCTGGACACAGGCTGTTCCACCGGGCTCCTCTGCCTTTAGCGGCTGGCTTTACACACTTTTCCCTGCAGAGTTCCCACTTACACGGGGAACCTCCTAGGCTCTGGACCATCCTAGGCTCCCAGCAGATGGCTGGAGAGAGACCACCCAGACGAGCTCCTCTTCTTCAGTGCACACGGGCACCACTACCAGCCACCTCGAAATGTCCTGCCTCTGCAAAACCGACATCCAGGGTCAGCCAACAGACAAGGCCTTGGTCAGCACAAGTGCTGATCCGATGACCTGTTCTGACGCTCGGGACGAGCCGATGGACACGACGCCACCAAAGCTCGCCATCATCTTCTGGTCTCCACCGGCCCCACATGATGCCGTGGGCAGCACCACCGCCAGCCTCCTGTGCGCCTCAGAAAACCACTGCACGGGCAGTCGTCGTCTGGTCTTCCCTGGCCCCATACGATGCCGTGGGAGGCACAGACGACGGCATCAGCCCTAACTGCAAGGCGGACGATGACCTGAAGGGCCCACCACCACCTCAGGGTAAGGCACGTACAACTGCCCCCTGGCCACAGGGAAGTCTGTGTCCTGCACAGCCGCCAGCCTGAATGCTTATGCTCAAGACGAGCCGATGGACACGCACCACCCTCAATGGCTGTTATCTTCCATTTGCCCCCAGCCTTCCACGAGGCTGTGGGCAGCTCCACCTTCGGTCCGAGGGCCGGCAATGACACTCAAGATGAGCCCATGGACACGACACCTTCCTCGATGGCCATCATCTTCCGGTGGACCCTGGCCCCACACGGGGCCATGCACAGCACAACTGCTGGCCTCCTGTGCACCTCAGACAACCACCGCGCAGGGGGTCGTCGTCTGATCTCCCCTGGCCCCTTACGATGCAGTGGGAGGCACAGGCGACGGCCTCGGCCCTACCCGTAAGTCAGCCTTGGAACCGATGGGCACTCCACCACCCTAGGGAAAGGCACCTACACCTGCCCTCCGGCGCCAGACAAGGCACAGGACAGCACAAGCGCTGGCCCAAAGGCTGACGCTGACGCTCAAGACGAGCCGATGTGACACGACACACCCCTCTATGGCCATCATCTTCCGGTCAACCCCAGCCCCACACGAGGCCGTGGGAAGCAGCACCGCCTGCCTCCTGCACACCTCAGCCACCCAATGTGTGGGAAGTCATCCTCCGGATTACCCTGGACCCACACGATGCCGTGGGAGGCATAGGCGACGGCCTAGGACCTACCTGCAAGTCGGACGATGACTTGATGGGCACGCCCCGCCCTCGGGAAACGCACCTACTAGCATCCCAGGGCCCAACACGAGGTCAAGGTCAGCACCATCGCTGTCCTCATGCACACCTCAGAAACCCACCATGTGGGCGATCATCGTCCTATCTCCCCTGGCCACACAATGCCGTGGGAGGCACAGATGACGGCCTCGGACCTACACGCAAGTCAGACTAGGGCCTGATGTTCACGCCACCGCCATCGGGAAAGGCACCTATTCATCTCCCCGGGCCCCATTACATGCAGTGGGCATCACAAGCACCGGCCCAAAGGCTCACTCTGACTCTCAGGATGAGCCAATCTACACGACAAAACCGGCGCTAGTTGTCATCTTCCGGTCCCCAGCAGGATGCACAACAAGCCGTGGGCATCACCACCACTGGCCTCCTGTGCATCACAGATACCCACCGCACATGCGGTCAACGTCTGGTCTCCCATGGACCCACAAGATGCCGTGGGAGGCACAGCAACGGTCTCGGCCCTACCCCCAAGTCGGACGATGACCAGATGGGCATGCCACAACCTTGGGAATGGCACCTACAAATGACGCCCGGCCCCAGACAAGGACATGGGCAGTACAAGAGCCGGCCTTAAGGCCGACGCTGATGCTCAATACACACCAATGGAAATAACGCCACCCTTTCTATCTGTGAATTTGCAGTCTCCCCAGGCCCCACACGAGGAGATGGGCAGCACCACCACCGGCCTCCTGTGCACCTCAGACAACCACCGTATAGGCAGTGATTGTCTGTTCTCCCCTGGTCCCATATGATGCCGCAGGAGGCAGAGCCAATGGCCTCGGCCCTACACCTAACTTGGCCTCTGACCCGGTGGACAGCCCACAGCCCTTGCCAACGGCACCTACAGGTCTCTCCCAGCTCCAGACAAGGCCTATGTCCACCTATCCATTTAACAAAATCTTTCCCACAATATGTGTGTATATTATATATTCACACTACATCCTGCTCTTGCTAGTATGCCTCTGCTCTGTTTACTCTTTGACTCGGCGACAGAGGAAGAACACACATACATGAGTGATAATGTTCTAAGCCATACTTAACTATGCAACGTGTTCCATGCCCCAGTGACTGGGATGTGGAAGTAGCCGCGTTTTATGACTGCATGCTCACCGTGAGGTCTGCGCGCTGAGTGATTAATGGATGACAACCCAGGGGGAGGCAAATCCAGAGGAAGGAGACCGGGTTAGCATTTGTGGCTGCTTCCCTCTCCTCTCCCACTGTTCTGAGCTCACTGGAGGCTAGGGAATCCCTGCTGTGACACAGGAAAACACTCATCATATTGGTTTTTAAACATGTTTATTTCTGCACGTGTGTGCCTTGTGTGACTTAAGACTCTGGCTGATCATCCTCACACATTCCCACTTCCTCACGAGAGAACGGATTTGGCATTAAGGTCCTCGATTCTGAAGGAAGGACAGAAGGAAGTGCTTCTGCCTGCTGTGTGACTAGTGAAATTTAAGCTTACTTAGAATTTATCAAGTAGCTTAGTAATATCAGAAAAGGTCCTCTTTAATGACTGCCTGGCTTGACTCTAACCTAAACTGCTAACATGTCAAACCATGTTGAGTTACAACTGTGCCCACTTCTTGCTGACCCTAGAGCCTGCACGGTGTCCAGCAGACTTAATACATGCAGAATTCATAACCTGTGGAGACCACGTTCTAGTTGGAGGGTAGGAAAGAGGCAATGAACATCTGTAAGTTTTCTGGTAGCTTAGCCATTAACAAACACTATGGAGAATAAAAAGAAGGATATGGAGGACTGAGATTATAGGCAGAGAAAAGCAGGGATTTCAAAATAAACAGTGGACAGGGTAAGCCTCACCAGGGAGGTGGGACTTGAAGAGTCTATCAGGAGCTGAGAGAACCAGGTATCTGAGGGAAAAGCATTCCATGCAGTGGGATAAATTACTGATAAAGCCAAGAGGAAGGATGCTTGTGGTCTTCAGGGAGCAGCTAGTCAACAAATGTGGCTAGAATACTGTCAGTAAGAAGGGCAAAGAGGACAGGGGACAGAGATATGGTTTGAAGTCCCCACACCACCATTTACAAGTTTTGTAGTCACACACTGTTGACTCGATGTGCAAATGTCTCAGTGTACCTGGTGCTGTCTGTCTCTAGGACCTAGTTACCTTGCAGGCTTTTGGAAACATAAGTAGGGAAATGACATATAAGCCATCATGTGAACTGTTCTATTTATAAGGATAGATGGGTAGAGAAAAAGATGATGAAAGGAGAGATAGACAGATAAATTGATGACATATTAGACAGGATAGATGATAGGTATGGATAGATAGAATAGATAGGTGATAGGTAGGTAGATGATTGATAGATAGATAGATAGATAGATAGATAGATAGATAGATAGATAGATAGATAGATAGAAAGAAAAACAGATAGATAGACAGATTGATAGATAGATAGCCATGTTAGATAGCAGTGCTGTTAAGTGTTTGTAAGGCTGGGGGCACTGATGGGAGAAGTGAGCACATTGGACACTGATGATGTGCAAAGTCTCCAGCTGCTGCCCAGTCCCACATTGGACACTGATGATGTGCAAAGTCTCCAGCTGCTGCCCAGTCCCACATTGGACACTGATGATGTGCCAAAGTTCTTGGCTGGTGCCCCCTCCCAACCTGAAAAATGTGCCTTGGGCAAGCCAATCCTCGCACTGCTGTAAATCTAAGCTCTGCCTCCCCCTACCTTCTTTAAAATCTTGCTGCCTGTCCACTTAGTGTGAATTCCCCAGCCTCCATTTCTATAGACTGGGGAAATTTTGCCGTGTATTTACATTCAAATAAATTACCGGGCCCTTTGTTGCCTCTCTTCACCTGCTTATTTCAGCTAGAATTTATTTTACACTGTTCTGTAGATAAGGATAAATGTGAAGACAAAAAGATGATGACAGACAGATGACAGGTGATAGGTGATAGATGAGAAATAGATACATTAGATAGATGAAAGATATTCATAGATTAGATGAATAGATTGACAGTGATGATAGATAAGAAATATATAGATGACAGATGATAGACAAGATAGGATAAATGACATAGGTAGTTTAGATTAGACAGATAGATGATAGATATTGATAGATTTCATAAACAATAGATAGATGACAGGTACAAAGTTTTGGAATGAATTTTTGGGCCCTCACCTCACCATCTTCCGCTCCTCCTAAACCCCCGCCGACACCACACACACACATACACACACACACACACACACACACACACACACACAAGTTCATGTTTGAAATGAGTCAGGGTTGAAGCCCTAAATCCACTGTCATGGTATTGAGAGGTGGAGCCATTGGAGGTAATTAGGTTTGGAATATATCATGAGGGTGTAGGTGGAGCTGAAATTATGCAATCAGTGCTATTAAGAGGAACAGAGGAGAGAGCTTTCTCCCTCGTCCCAGTGAGTACAGAGCAGGGATGTGGCCATATGCAAGCCAGAGGAAGGGACCTCACCAGGAACTAAACATGCCTTGGTCTTGGACTTCTGGTTCCAGAATGGTGAGAAATCAGTGTCCATGGATTAAGACCCAACTCAATGACACTCTGGTTATGAGCTTCAATACACTAACACAGGTATATAGGTAAACAGAGATGCACTTAGATGATGGATGGAGAGAGTCTATGCATAGATATCGGTGCTTAGGTGAATGCGTAGGTATCTCTGTCCAACCACCTCTGCAGTTTGAAGTCTGCTCCCTATGGGGGGAACACTAGGAACACAACTTATGCACGTTTCTATTTTAAAGTGTGGGCTGCAGTTTCCGATAACTAGTGTCTCCGATAACTCTCAGCCATGTGTGTGTGTGTGTGTGTGCGCGCGCACATGTGCATGTGCATGTGTCCACCACTGCCCCTATCGGTCTACAATCACAGGAGATGCAAAAGTAACAAAGAAACGCAGGATAGGGCAAACATCTTGCAAAATATGACCAGAAAGAGAAAAATTTTCCACTAGCCTCTGGGTATATCTTTGACAAGTGTTTCTAGGCATTTTTAGGAAGATCTTGCTGGAAATGTTGCTGGAAACACTCTGAAAAATCAAGTTATTTAAGGTAATAAGCCAGGACAGGAGAGCAGCAAAGAGCACCCACGGTGTGTCTCCTACGTATCAGGCCAAGGTGTACAGACTTTAATTCCACTACACCAATTCATCTCACCATGGCTGACGTGGGATGACCTTATGCAACACCTTCATCTGTGAGTAAAAAGTTACTTCAGAAACACCTCCCTTAAGAGAAAATAAATAAGTGTGGGGACATAAACATTCCTAGAATTCCTGCCATCATAACGGAACACTTTATGCACAGCGCCCTTTTCATACGAACGGAAACATAGCTCTCAACACTACTATCCCATTTCAGATAGACCTCACTAACATCTAAATGCCTAAGTGCACTGAAACTCCACCTACACCTTGACAACAGAGGGGAGTAGTTTCCCCACAAGCTAGCTGGCCTGCCACCTCAGCAAGCCCATGGGCCACCAGCCCACAGGTACCCTGCATGTCACCAAAATGCAGTTCCCTTAACCAGTGACACAGGAATGATCTCTGGAGATGGGCCACCAAGAAGAACCGCCGAGGTGACATCGGTGCACAGGCAAAAAGTCCTACTACTGGGCTTGCACCTGCCTCGGACCCCGCAGGAATCCCAGGTTTCTCCCTGTGTGGGGCCTCTGATATGCCCGGAAGCTCATGCAGCCACCACAGCACTAACGGCCCAGGGGCAGAAAAGCCGGAGGCCCTTTCCCACACAGGATCAAGAGCCCAGAATGCCAACCACACCATCCACACCCAGCAGACACGTGCCACCTATGCAAGAGAAGTTCCCACACAAGGACACTTCTCCCAAGATCCAAAAACACAGCTAACTCACATAAACAAACACAAGAAATTAGACTCAGAAAGACACAGAGGAATCAAAGTGCACCTAGTGACATAATGTTGACAAACGTGAGAAAACAGATACATAGACAGACAGATGATTGATACATAGATTGGACTGATATACATACATATAGATGATAGATTAATTAGATAAATGCACAGATGATATTAGATAGATGATAGATCATAGATAGATAGATGACAGAGAGATAGATAGGTAAATAGATTATATAGAGAGATAAAGATATAGGTAGGTAGGTAGGTAGGAAAGCATCATACTAAACAAAGCTATAATTCACTCAAGACCATCTACGTGCTCCCTTACAGGAGACTCACTTGAGATCCAAAGACAAAGACAAACTACAAGCCAAAGGGGCGGCGACAGGTACCCTACACAAGTGAAGCTGAAAAACAAACAAAGAAACAAATGTATTCTGTTTGAGTTCACAGAGATGGTCAGTAGAAAATAGCGCTATCTAGCCACCAAGAATTCTTTTTGTTTGGTTTCAGCAGTGCCCAGGCATAGATTTAGTGATGAAGCAACTTTCTTCTCATTTTCTCTCACCTCAACAAATGAATTGGTGTAGTAATATGCGTCTGGGCTTTTGAAATCAGTGGGTTTTATGATGTTCACGAATGTAAAGTTGTAATAACCAGATAAAGAGGGAAGTTTGGGCACTCAAATATACACGTCACTCCACAATACACTCTTTGTTCCCAACTTCTCCTGTCTAGAAATAGGTGTTCCTTTTTATTTGTCCCTCCTATCAGCGGTGATCACACCAATGTCCCTCAAACATGGGGGTGAGCAGACCACCATGTATACTTTTCTGTCTACAACAGGCCCAGAGGAAGGATACTTGTGGTCTTCATGGAGCACTTAGTCAGTGAATGTGGCTAAATACAGTCACCAAGCGAGTAGAAGGTATAAGAGGACAGAGAACAGATATACGGGTTCAAGTCTCTGCACCTCCATTTACTGGTTTTATAAGCACATGCAGATGACTCGACCTGGAAGTGTCCAGTGAACGCAGTGCTCTCCGTACAGCCTAGATACCTTGGAAGATTTTTGGAAGCATAATGTAGGGAAGTGACATAGGCAATGTTGTTAACTGTTCTGTACCTAAGAATAGATGGGCGGACAAAAAGATGTTTGATTCATAGATAGATAGATAGACAGATGACAAATGATAGATAGATAGGTACATAGATTGATAGATGATAGACATCATAGATAAATCATAGGAAGATAGATAGATAGATAGATGGATAGATAGACAGACAGACAGATAGATAGATACAGATACATATTGATTAACAGAAAGCTATTGCTCATAAAAAGGAGATCAATGGTGAAAGCACATAGCAAAACTACAAACAAAAAGGAAGAATGAAATCCAGTTTAAAAAGTGCAGTAAGCAGCCTTCAGCAGAAAACAAATCCTACCATTTGCAATGACCTGGATGGAGCTAGACGGTAGTATGTTCAGAGAAATAGGCCAGGCGGAGAAAGACAAGTACCAATTGTTTTCACTCATGTGTGGAGTATAACAACAAAGAAAATCTGAACGAAAAAAACAGCAGCAGACTCACAGAACCCGAGAGTTGACTAAAAGTTAACAAAGGGAAAAGGACTGGGCAGGGTGGGTCTGCAGGGAGGGATAAGTGTGAGGAGAAAGAATGGGGGCATTAGTTTTAGCATGTATAATGCTTGGGGTCGAGGGGCCATGGGGAGTGCTGTACGACACAGAGAAGGCTAGTAGAGATCATATAGCATCTTACTACTCACTGATGGACAGCGACTGTAACGGGGTCTGTTGGGAGGGACATGGTGAAGGGGTCTACAGCATCCAACTACGCAGATCGACAGCGACTGAAGAGGTTTTTCAGGGGTACTTGGTGAAGGAGGGAGCATAGTAAACATAATGTTCTTCAAGTGATTTTAGCTTAATGATAAAAAAAATTCTTTAAGTGCAATAAGTGCACAGCTCTGAATCATCAGAATAAAAGGTCAGGCACTGAGTGCAGCAAACAAAAGACACAGGGTTAAAAGAAGGGATGAAAACTCAAGACACCTACGTGCTTACTTACAGGAGACTCACTTGAGATCCAAGGACATAGACAAACTACAAGCCGAAGGTGTGTGGACAAGTACGCTACACGAGTGAAACTGAAAAACAAACAATCAAACAAATGGATTCTGTTTGAGTCCCCTGGGACAGTAAGAAGAAAATAGCCCTATCTGGCCTCCGTGAATTCTTTATGTTTAGTTTCAGCCGTTCCCAGCCATTGATTTAGAGGTGCAACAAAATACTTCTAATTTTCTCTCACTTCAACAACTGCGTTGCTGTAATAATAAGCATCTGGGCCTTTGAAATCAGTGGGTTTTATGATGTTCACGAAAGTGAAGATCTAATAACTACCTAAAGTGGGAAGTTTGGACACTCAAATAAACACGTCACCCCACAATACACTCTTAGCTCCCAACTGCTCCTGTCTAGAAACTTGTGTTCCTTTTTATTTGACCCTCCGTAATATCGGCGGTGATCACGCTGATGTCCTTCAAACATGGTGGTGAGCGAAGCAACAAGTTGACTTTTCTGTCGACAACAGGCCCAGAGGAATGATACTTGAGATCTTCAGGGAGCCCTTAGTCAATGAATGTGGCTAAATACAGACAGCAAGTTAGAAGGAGATGAAAGAGGACAGAGGATTGAGACACGGGTTCAAGTCCCAGCACAACCATTCCCTGGTTTTGTAGGTACACGCGGCCGACTGGAACTGCAAGTGTCTCGGTGAACCCAGTGGTCTCTCTACAGCCTAGATACTTTGCATGATTTTTGGAAGCATAGTGTACGAAAGTGATATAGGATATATGGTTAACTGTTCTGTACACAAGGACAGATGGGCAGACAAAAATATGATTGATTGATTGATTGATTGATTGATAAATAGATAGACAGACAGATAGATAGATATAGGTACATATCGATTAACACAAAGCTACTGCTCATAACCAGGAGAGCAATGGTGAAATCACATAGAGAAACTGCAAACAAAAAAGAAGAATGAAATCCAGTTTAAAAAGTGCAGTAAGCAGCCATAAGAAGAAAACAATTCCTATCATTTGCAATAACGTGGATGGAGCTAGAGGGTATTATGCTCAGTCAAATATTCAAGGAGGAGAAATACATGTACCACATGATTTCACTCATGTGTGGAGTATGATAACAAAGAAAAACTGAAGGAAAAGACAGCAGCAGACTCACAGAACCCGAGAGTGGTCTAACAGTTACCAAAGAGAAAGGGACTGGGTAGGGTTTGTGGGAAGGGAGTAATAAGGGCGGGGAAAAGAATGGGGTCATTAGGATTAGCATGTATAGTGTGTAACTAGGGGTTTCATTTGTACGGCTGCATAACACAGAGAAAACATGTAGTGATTCTACAGCATCTTAGAACACGCTGACGGACAGCGACTGTAACTGGCTTTTGCCGGGGACTTGGTGAAGGGTGTAGACTGGAAAACATAATGTTCTGCATGTGATTGTATATTAATGAGAACAAAAAGAATTTCAAAGTGCAGTACGAGCACAGCTCTCAAATATCAGAATAAAAGTACAGGCTTTGAGTGCTAAAATCAAAAGACCCAGTGTTAGAAGTACTGATGAAAACTCAAGACCTCCTACGTGCTCCCTTACTGGAGACTCACTTGAGATCCAAGGACACAGACAAACTACAAGCTGAAGGGGCGGGGACAGATTACCTATACAAGTGAAAATAAGAAACAAACAAACAAATGAATTCTGTTTGAGTCCCAAGAGAGAGTCAGTAGAAAATAGCCCTATCTAGCCACAGTGAATTCTTTTTGTTTGATTTCAGCAGTGCTCAGGCATAGATTTAGTGGTGCAGCAAGTTCCTTCTCATTTCCTCTCACCTCAACAAATGAATTGCTGTAATCATATGCGTCTGGGCTTTTAAAATCAATTCTTTTTATGATGTTCACGAATGTAAAGAAGTAATAACCACCTAAGGAGGGAAGTTTGGACACTCAAATAAACACTTCACTCCACAACACACTCTTTGTTCCCAACTGCTCCTGTCCAGATATAGGTGTTCCTTTATATTTGACACTACACCTATCAGCAGTGATCCCACCGATGTCCCTCAAACATGGTGTTGTGCAAAGAACCAAGTACACTTTTCTTTCGACAATCGGACCAGACGAAGGATACTTGTGGTCTTCAGGGATCACTTACTCACTGAATGTGGCTAAATAAAGTCACCAAGCGAGCAGGAAGTATGAGAGGACAGAGGACAGAGATACAGGTTCAAGTCCTTTCACCTCCATTTACTGGTTTTTTAAGCACACGCGGCTGACTCTACCTGAAAGTGTATCGGTGAACACAGTGCTCTCCTTATGGCTTAGTTACCTTGCAAGATTTCTGGAAGCATAATGTAGGGAAGAGACATAGGCTATGTTGTTAACTGTTCTGTACAGAAGGATAGATGGGCAGACAAAAAGATGATTGATTCATAGATAGATAGGTACACAGATGACAGATGAAAGATAGATAGATAGGTACATGGATTGATAGATGATAGACATCATAGATAGATGATAGGAAGAGAGATATATAGATAGATACATAGATACATACATACATACATACGTAGAAACATAGATAGACAGACAGACCATTAGATAGATAGATACAGATACATATGGATTGACACAAAGCTATTGTTCATAACCAGGAGTTGAATGGTGAATAACATAGCTAAACTACAAACAAAAATGAAGAATGAAATTCAGTTTAAAAAGTGCAGTAAGCAGCCTTAAGAAGAAAACAAATCCTACCATTTGTAATGACCTGGATGGAGCTAGACGGTAGTATGTTCAGAGAAATAGGCCAGGCGGAGAAAGACAAGTACCAAGTGTTTTCACTCATGTGTGGAGTATAACAACAAAGAAAAACTGAAGGAAAAAAACAGCAGCAGACTCACAGAACCCGAGAGTTGACTAAAAGTTACCAGAGGGAAAAGGACTGGGCAGGGTGAGTCTGAAGGGAGGGATAAGTGTGAGGAGAAAGAATGGGGGCATTAGTTTTAGCATGTATAATGCTTGGGGTCGAGGGGGCATGGGGAGAGCTGTACAACACAGAGAAGGCTAGTAGAGATCATATAGCATCTTACTACTCACTGATGGACAGCGACTGCAACGGGGTCTGTTGGGAGGGACATGGTGAAGGGGTCTACAGCATCCAACTACGCAGATCGACAGCGAATGAAGAGGTTTTTCAGGGGTACTTGATGAAGGGGGAGCATAGTAAACATAATGTTCTTCAAGTGATTTTAGCTTAATGATAAAAAAAATTATTTAAGTGCAATAAGTGCACAGCTCTGAATCATCAGAATAAAAGGTCAGGCACTGAGTGCAGCAAACAAAAGACACAGGGTTAAAAGAAGGGATGAAAACTCAAGACAATTACGTGCTTACTTACAGGAGACTCACTTGAGATCCAAGGACACAGACAAACTACAAGCCGAAGGTGTGTGGACAAGTAAATTACACGAGTGAAACTGAAAAACAAACAATCAAACAAATGGATTCTGTCTGAGTCCATTGAGACAGTCAGAAGAAAATAGCCCTATCTGGCCTCCGTGAATTCTTTTTGTTTGGTTTCAGCCGTTCCCAGCCATTGATTTAGTGGTGCAGCAACATACTTCTCATTTTCTCTCACGTCAACAACTGAGTTGCTGTAATAATAAGTGTCTGGGACTTTGAAATCAGTGGGTTTTATGATGTTCACGAATCTGAAGATCTAATAACTACCTAAAGAGGGAAGTTTGGACACTCAAATAAACACGTCACCCCACAATACACTCTTAAATCCCAAATGCTCCTGTCTAGAAATTGGTGTTCCTTTTTATTTGAACCTCCGTCCTATCGGCGGTGATCACGCTGATGTCCTTCAAACATGTTGGTGAGCAAAGAACAAGTTTACATTTCTTGCGACAACAGGCCCAGAGGAATGATACTTGTGGTCTTCAGGGAGCACTTAGTCAAAGAATGTGGCTAAATACAGACAGTAAGTTAGAAGGAGATGAAAGAAGACAGAGGATAGAGACACGGGTTCAAGTCCCGGCACAACCATTTCCTGGTTTTGTAGGTACACGCGGCCGAATCGACCTGCAAGTGTCTCGGTGAACCCAGTGGTCTCTCTACAGCCTAGATACTTTGCAGGATTTTTGGAAGCATAGTGTAGGAAAGTGATATAGAATATATGGTTAACTGTTCTGTACACAAGGACAGATGGGCAGACAAAAAGATGATTGATTGATTGATTGATTGATTGATAAATAGATAGACAGACAGATAGATAGATATAGGTACATATCGATTAACACAAAGCTACTGCTCATAACCAGGAGAGCAATGGTGAAAGCACATAGCGAAACTACAAACAAAAAAGAAGAAAGAAATCCAGTTTAAAAAGTGCAGTACGCAGCCATAAGAAGAAAACAAATCCTATCATTTGCAAAAACGTGGATGGAGCTAGAGGGTATTATGCTCAGTCAAATATTCAAGGAAGAGAAATACATGTAACAAATGATTTCACTCATGTGTGGAGTATGATAACAAAGAAAAACTGAAGGAAAAGACAGCAGCAGACTCACAGAACCCGAGAGTGGACTAACAGTTACCAAAGAGAAAGGTACTGGGTAGGGTTTGTGGGAAGGGAGTAATAAGGGCGGGGAAAAAGAATGGGGGCATTAGGATTAGCATATATAGTGTGTAACTTGGGGGGTCATTTGTACGGCTGCATAACACAGAGAAGACATGTAGTGATTCTACAGCATCTTAGTACACGCTGATGGACAGCGACTGTAACTGGCTTTTGCCGGGGACTTGGTGAAGGGTGTAGACTGGAAAACAAAATGTTCTGCATGTGATTGTATATTAATGAGAACAAAAAGAATTTGAAAGTGCAGTAAGAGCACAGCTCTCAAATATCAGTGTAAAAGTACAGGCTTTGAGTGCTCCAATCGAAAGACCCAGTGTTAGAAGAACTGATGAAAACTCAAGACCTCCTACGTGCTCCCTTACTGGAGACTCACTTGAGATCCAAGGACACAGAAAAAATACAAGCTGAAGGGGCGGGGACAGATTACCTATACAAGTGAAAATAAGAAACAAACTAACAAATGAATTCTGTTTGAGTCCCCAGAGAGAGTCAGTAGAAAATAGCCCTATCTAGCCACCGTGAATTCTTTTTGTTTGATTTCAGCAGTGCTCAGGCATAGATTTAGTGGTGCAGCAAGTTCCTTCTCATTTCCTCTCACCTCAACAAATGAATTGCTGTAATAATATGCGTCTGGGCTTTTAAAATCATTGCTTTTTATGATGTTCACGAATGTAAAGAAGTAATAACCACCTAAGGAGGGAAGATTGGACCCTCAAATAAACACTTCACTCCACAACACACTCTTTGTTCCCAACTGCTCCTGACCAGAAATAGGTGTTCCTTTATATTTGTTCCTGCACCTATCAGCAGTGATCACGCCGATGTCCCTCAAACATGGTGGTGTGCAAAGAACCAAGTACACTTTTCTTTCGACAACCGGACCAGACGAAGGATACTTGTGGTCTTCAGGGATCACTTACTCACTGAATGTGGCTAAATAAAGTCACCAAGCGAGCAGGAAGTATGAGAGGACAGAGGACAGAGATACAGGTTCAAGTCCTTTCACCTCCATTTACTGGTTTTTTAAGCACACGCGGCTGACTCTACCTGAAAGTGTATCGGTGAACACAGTGCTCTCCTTATGGCTTAGTTACCTTGCAAGATTTCTGGAAGCATAATGTAGGGAAGAGACATAGGCTATGTTGTTAACTGTTCTGTACAGAAGGATAGATGGGCAGACAAAAAGATGACTGATTCATAGATAGATAGGTACACAGATGACAGATGAAAGATAGATAGATAGGTACATGGATTGATAGATGATAGACATCATAGATAGATGATAGGAAGATAGATAGATAGATAGATACATAGATACATACATACATACATACGTAGAAACATAGATAGACAGACAGACCATTAGATAGATAGATACAGATACATATGGATTGACACAAAGCTATTGTTCATAACCAGGAGTTGAATGGTGAATAACATAGCTAAACTACAAACAAAAATGAAGAATGAAATTCAGTTTAAAAAGTGCAGTAAGCAGCCTTAAGAAGAAAACAAATCCTACCATTTGTAATGAGCTGGATGGAGCTAGACGGTAGTATGTTCAGAGAAATAGGCCAGGCGGAGAAAGACAAGTACCAAGTGTTTTCACTCATGTGTGGAGTATAACAACAAAGAAAAACTGAAGGAAAAAAACAGCAGCAGACTCACAGAACCCGAGAGTTGACTAAAAGTTACCAAAGGGAAAAGGACTGGGCAGGGTGGGTCTGAAGGGAGGGATAAGTGTGAGGAGAAAGAATGGGGGCATTAGTTTTAGCATGTATAATGCTTGGGGTCGAGGGGGCATGGGGAGTGCTGTACAACACAGAGAAGGCTAGTAGAGATCATATAGCATCTTACTACTCGCTGATGGTCAGCGACTGTAACGGGGTCTGTTGGGAGGGACATGGTGAAAGGGTCTACAGCATCCAACTACGCAGATCGACAGCGACTGAAGAGGTTTTTCAGGGGTCCTTGGTGAAGGGGGGAGCATAGTAAACATAATGTTCTTCAAGTGATTTAAGCTTAATGATAAAAAAAATTATTTAAGTGCAATAAGTGCACAGCTCTGAATCATCAGAATAAAAGGTCAGGCACTGAGTGCAGCAAACAAAAGACACAGGGTTAAAAGAAGGGATGAAAACTCAAGACACCTACGTGCTTACTTACAGGAGACTCACTTGAGATCCAAGGACACAGACAAACTACAAGCCGAAGGTGTGTGGACAAGTAAATTACACGAGTGAAACTGAAAAACAAACAATCAAACAAATGGATTCTGTCTGAGTCCATTGAGACAGTCAGAAGAAAATAGCCCTATCTGGCCTCCGTGAATTCTTTTTGTTTGGTTTCAGCCGTTCCCAGCCATTGATTTAGTGGTGCAGCAACATACTTCTCATTTTCTCTCACGTCAACAACTGAGTTGCTGTAATAATAAGTGTCTGGGACTTTGAAATCAGTGGGTTTTATGATGTTCACGAATCTGAAGATCTAATAACTACCTAAAGAGGGAAGTTTGGACACTCAAATAAACACGTCACCCCACAATACACTCTTAAATCCCAAATGCTTCTGTCTAGAAATTGGTGTTCCTTTTTATTTGAACCTCCGTCCTATCGGCGGTGATCACGCTGATGTCCTTCAAACATGTTGGTGAGCAAAGAACAAGTTTACATTTCTTGCGACAACAGGCCCAGAGGAATGATACTTGTGGTCTTCAGGGAGCACTTAGTCAAAGAATGTGGCTAAATACAGACAGTAAGTTAGAAGGAGATGAAAGAAGACAGAGGATAGAGACACGGGTTCAAGTCCCGGCACAACCATTTCCTGGTTTTGTAGGTACACGCGGCCGAATCGACCTGCAAGTGTCTCGGTGAACCCAGTGGTCTCTCTACAGCCTAGATACTTTGCAGGATTTTTGGAAGCATAGTGTAGGAAAGTGATATAGAATATATGGTTAACTGTTCTGTACACAAGGACAGATGGGCAGACAAAAAGATGATTGATTGATTGATTGATTGATTGATAAATAGATAGACAGACAGATAGATAGATATAGGTACATATCGATTAACACAAAGCTACTGCTCATAACCAGGAGAGCAATGGTGAAAGCACATAGCGAAACTACAAACAAAAAAGAAGAAAGAAATCCAGTTTAAAAAGTGCAGTACGCAGCCATAAGAAGAAAACAAATCCTATCATTTGCAAAAACGTGGATGGAGCTAGAGGGTATTATGCTCAGTCAAATATTCAAGGAAGAGAAATACATGTAACAAATGATTTCACTCATGTGTGGAGTATGATAACAAAGAAAAACTGAAGGAAAAGACAGCAGCAGACTCACAGAACCCGAGAGTGGACTAACAGTTACCAAAGAGAAAGGTACTGGGTAGGGTTTGTGGGAAGGGAGTAATAAGGGCGGGGAAAAAGAATGGGGGCATTAGGATTAGCATATATAGTGTGTAACTTGGGGGGTCATTTGTACGGCTGCATAACACAGAGAAGACATGTAGTGATTCTACAGCATCTTAGTACACGCTGATGGACAGCGACTGTAACTGGCTTTTGCCGGGGACTTGGTGAAGGGTGTAGACTGGAAAACAAAATGTTCTGCATGTGATTGTATATTAATGAGAACAAAAAGAATTTGAAAGTGCAGTAAGAGCACAGCTCTCAAATATCAGTGTAAAAGTACAGGCTTTGAGTGCTCCAATCAAAAGACCCAGTGTTAGAAGAACTGATGAAAACTCAAGACCTCCTATGTGCTCCCTTACTGGAGACTCACTTGAGATCCAAGGACACAGAAAAAATACAAGCTGAAGGGGCGGGGACAGATTACCTATACAAGTGAAAATAAGAAACAAACTAACAAATGAATTCTGTTTGAGTCCCCAGAGAGAGTCAGTAGAAAATAGCCCTATCTAGCCACCGTGAATTCTTTTTGTTTGATTTCAGCAGTGCTCAGGCATAGATTTAGTGGTGCAGCAAGTTCCTTCTCATTTCCTCTCACCTCAACAAATGAATTGCTGTAATAATATGCGTCTGGGCTTTTAAAATCATTGCTTTTTATGATGTTCACGAATGTAAAGAAGTAATAACCACCTAAGGAGGGAAGATTGGACCCTCAAATAAACACTTCACTCCACAACACACTCTTTGTTCCCAACTGCTCCTGACCAGAAATAGGTGTTCCTTTATATTTGTCCCTGCACCTATCAGCAGTGATCACGCCGATGTCCCTCAAACATGGTGGTGTGCAAAGAACCAAGTACACTTTTCTTTCAACAACCGGACCAGACGAAGGATACTTGTGGTCTTCAGGGATCACTTACTCACTGAATGTGGCTAAATAAAGTCACCAAGCGAGCAGGAAGTATGAGAGGACAGAGGACAGAGATACAGGTTCAAGTCCTTTCACCTCCATTTACTGGTTTTTTAAGCACACGCGGCTGACTCTACCTGAAAGTGTATCGGTGAACACAGTGCTCTCCTTATGGCTTAGTTACCTTGCAAGATTTCTGGAAGCATAATGTAGGGAAGAGACATAGGCTATGTTGTTAACTGTTCTGTACAGAAGGATAGATGGGCAGACAAAAAGATGACTGATTCATAGATAGATAGGTACACAGATGACAGATGAAAGATAGATAGATAGGTACATGGATTGATAGATGATAGACATCATAGATAGATGATAGGAAGATAGATAGATAGATAGATACATAGATACATACATACATACATACGTAGAAACATAGATAGACAGACAGACCATTAGATAGATAGATACAGATACATATGGATTGACACAAAGCTATTGTTCATAACCAGGAGTTGAATGGTGAATAACATAGCTAAACTACAAACAAAAATGAAGAATGAAATTCAGTTTAAAAAGTGCAGTAAGCAGCCTTAAGAAGAAAACAAATCCTACCATTTGTAATGAGCTGGATGGAGCTAGACGGTAGTATGTTCAGAGAAATAGGCCAGGCGGAGAAAGACAAGTACCAAGTGTTTTCACTCATGTGTGGAGTATAACAACAAAGAAAAACTGAAGGAAAAAAACAGCAGCAGACTCACAGAACCCGAGAGTTGACTAAAAGTTACCAAAGGGAAAAGGACTGGGCAGGGTGGGTCTGAAGGGAGGGATAAGTGTGAGGAGAAAGAATGGGGGCATTAGTTTTAGCATGTATAATGCTTGGGGTCGAGGGGGCATGGGGAGTGCTGTACAACACAGAGAAGGCTAGTAGAGATCATATAGCATCTTACTACTCGCTGATGGTCAGCGACTGTAACGGGGTCTGTTGGGAGGGACATGGTGAAAGGGTCTACAGCATCCAACTACGCAGATCGACAGCGACTGAAGAGGTTTTTCAGGGGTCCTTGGTGAAGGGGGGAGCATAGTAAACATAATGTTCTTCAAGTGATTTAAGCTTAATGATAAAAAAAATTATTTAAGTGCAATAAGTGCACAGCTCTGAATCATCAGAATAAAAGGTCAGGCACTGAGTGCAGCAAACAAAAGACACAGGGTTAAAAGAAGGGATGAAAACTCAAGACAATTACGTGCTTACTTACAGGAGACTCACTTGAGATCCAAGGACACAGACAAACTACAAGCCGAAGGTGTGTGGACAAGTAAATTACACGAGTGAAACTGAAAAACAAACAATCAAACAAATGGATTCTGTCTGAGTCCATTGAGACAGTCAGAAGAAAATAGCCCTATCTGGCCTCCGTGAATTCTTTTTGTTTGGTTTCAGCCGTTCCCAGCCATTGATTTAGTGGTGCAGCAACATACTTCTCATTTTCTCTCACGTCAACAACTGAGTTGCTGTAATAATAAGTGTCTGGGACTTTGAAATCAGTGGGTTTTATGATGTTCACGAATCTGAAGATCTAATAACTACCTAAAGAGGGAAGTTTGGACACTCAAATAAACACGTCACCCCACAATACACTCTTAAATCCCAAATGCTCCTGTCTAGAAATTGGTGTTCCTTTTTATTTGAACCTCCGTCCTATCGGCGGTGATCACGCTGATGTCCTTCAAACATGTTGGTGAGCAAAGAACAAGTTTACATTTCTTGCGACAACAGGCCCAGAGGAATGATACTTGTGGTCTTCAGGGAGCACTTAGTCAAAGAATGTGGCTAAATACAGACAGTAAGTTAGAAGGAGATGAAAGAAGACAGAGGATAGAGACACGGGTTCAAGTCCCGGCACAACCATTTCCTGGTTTTGTAGGTACACGCGGCCGAATCGACCTGCAAGTGTCTCGGTGAACCCAGTGGTCTCTCTACAGCCTAGATACTTTGCAGGATTTTTGGAAGCATAGTGTAGGAAAGTGATATAGAATATATGGTTAACTGTTCTGTACACAAGGACAGATGGGCAGACAAAAAGATGATTGATTGATTGATTGATTGATTGATAAATAGATAGACAGACAGATAGATAGATATAGGTACATATCGATTAACACAAAGCTACTGCTCATAACCAGGAGAGCAATGGTGAAAGCACATAGCGAAACTACAAACAAAAAAGAAGAAAGAAATCCAGTTTAAAAAGTGCAGTAGGCAGCCATAAGAAGAAAACAAATCCTATCATTTGCAAAAACGTGGATGGAGCTAGAGGGTATTATGCTCAGTCAAATATTCAAGGAAGAGAAATACATGTAACAAATGATTTCACTCATGTGTGGAGTATGATAACAAAGAAAAACTGAAGGAAAAGACAGCAGCAGACTCACAGAACCCGAGAGTGGACTAACAGTTACCAAAGAGAAAGGTACTGGGTAGGGTTTGTGGGAAGGGAGTAATAAGGGCGGGGAAAAAGAATGGGGGCATTAGGATTAGCATATATAGTGTGTAACTTGGGGGGTCATTTGTACGGCTGCATAACACAGAGAAGACATGTAGTGATTCTACAGCATCTTAGTACACGCTGATGGACAGCGACTGTAACTGGCTTTTGCCGGGGACTTGGTGAAGGGTGTAGACTGGAAAACAAAATGTTCTGCATGTGATTGTATATTAATGAGAACAAAAAGAATTTGAAAGTGCAGTAAGAGCACAGCTCTCAAATATCAGTGTAAAAGTACAGGCTTTGAGTGCTCCAATCAAAAGACCCAGTGTTAGAAGAACTGATGAAAACTCAAGACCTCCTACGTGCTCCCTTACTGGAGACTCACTTGAGATCCAAGGACACAGAAAAAATACAAGCTGAAGGGGCGGGGACAGATTACCTATACAAGTGAAAATAAGAAACAAACTAACAAATGAATTCTGTTTGAGTCCCCAGAGAGAGTCAGTAGAAAATAGCCCTATCTAGCCACCGTGAATTCTTTTTGTTTGATTTCAGCAGTGCTCAGGCATAGATTTAGTGGTGCAGCAAGTTCCTTCTCATTTCCTCTCACCTCAACAAATGAATTGCTGTAATAATATGCGTCTGGGCTTTTAAAATCATTGCTTTTTATGATGTTCACGAATGTAAAGAAGTAATAACCACCTAAGGAGGGAAGATTGGACCCTCAAATAAACACTTCACTCCACAACACACTCTTTGTTCCCAACTGCTCCTGACCAGAAATAGGTGTTCCTTTATATTTGTCCCTGCACCTATCAGCAGTGATCACGCCGATGTCCCTCAAACATGGTGGTGTGCAAAGAACCAAGTACACTTTTCTTTCGACAACCGGACCAGACGAAGGATACTTGTGGTCTTCAGGGATCACTTACTCACTGAATGTGGCTAAATAAAGTCACCAAGCGAGCAGGAAGTATGAGAGGACAGAGGACAGAGATACAGGTTCAAGTCCTTTCACCTCCATTTACTGGTTTTTTAAGCACACGCGGCTGACTCTACCTGAAAGTGTATCGGTGAACACAGTGCTCTCCTTATGGCTTAGTTACCTTGCAAGATTTCTGGAAGCATAATGTAGGGAAGAGACATAGGCTATGTTGTTAACTGTTCTGTACAGAAGGATAGATGGGCAGACAAAAAGATGACTGATTCATAGATAGATAGGTACACAGATGACAGATGAAAGATAGATAGATAGGTACATGGATTGATAGATGATAGACATCATAGATAGATGATAGGAAGAGAGATAGATACATAGATACATAGATACATACATACATACATACGTAGAAACATAGATAGACAGACAGACCATTAGATAGATAGATACAGATACATATGGATTGACACAAAGCTATTGTTCATAACCAGGAGTTGAATGGTGAATAACATAGCTAAACTACAAACAAAAATGAAGAATGAAATTCAGTTTAAAAAGTGCAGTAAGCAGCCTTAAGAAGAAAACAAATCCTACCATTTGTAATGAGCTGGATGGAGCTAGACGGTAGTATGTTCAGAGAAATAGGCCAGGCGGAGAAAGACAAGTACCAAGTGTTTTCACTCATGTGTGGAGTATAACAACAAAGAAAAACTGAAGGAAAAAAACAGCAGCAGACTCACAGAACCCGAGAGTTGACTAAAAGTTACCAAAGGGAAAAGGACTGGGCAGGGTGGGTCTGAAGGGAGGGATAAGTGTGAGGAGAAAGAATGGGGGCATTAGTTTTAGCATGTATAATGCTTGGGGTCGAGGGGGCATGGGGAGTGCTGTACAACACAGAGAAGGCTAGTAGAGATCATATAGCATCTTACTACTCGCTGATGGTCAGCGACTGTAACGGGGTCTGTTGGGAGGGACATGGTGAAAGGGTCTACAGCATCCAACTACGCAGATCGACAGCGACTGAAGAGGTTTTTCAGGGGTCCTTGGTGAAGGGGGGAGCATAGTAAACATAATGTTCTTCAAGTGATTTAAGCTTAATGATAAAAAAAATTCTTTAAGTGCAATAAGTGCACAGCTCTGAATCATCAGAATAAAAGGTCAGGCACTGAGTGCAGCAAACAAAAGACACAGGGTTAAAAGAAGGGATGAAAACTCAAGACAATTACGTGCTTACTTACAGGAGACTCACTTGAGATCCAAGGACACAGACAAACTACAAGCCGAAGGTGTGTGGACAAGTAAATTACACGAGTGAAACTGAAAAACAAACAATCAAACAAATGGATTCTGTCTGAGTCCATTGAGACAGTCAGAAGAAAATAGCCCTATCTGGCCTCCGTGAATTCTTTTTGTTTGGTTTCAGCCGTTCCCAGCCATTGATTTAGTGGTGCAGCAACATACTTCTCATTTTCTCTCACGTCAACAACTGAGTTGCTGTAATAATAAGTGTCTGGGACTTTGAAATCAGTGGGTTTTATGATGTTCACGAATCTGAAGATCTAATAACTACCTAAAGAGGGAAGTTTGGACACTCAAATAAACACGTCACCCCACAATACACTCTTAAATCCCAAATGCTCCTGTCTAGAAATTGGTGTTCCTTTTTATTTGAACCTCCGTCCTATCGGCGGTGATCACGCTGATGTCCTTCAAACATGTTGGTGAGCAAAGAACAAGTTTACATTTCTTGCGACAACAGGCCCAGAGGAATGATACTTGTGGTCTTCAGGGAGCACTTAGTCAAAGAATGTGGCTAAATACAGACAGTAAGTTAGAAGGAGATGAAAGAAGACAGAGGATAGAGACACGGGTTCAAGTCCCGGCACAACCATTTCCTGGTTTTGTAGGTACACGCGGCCGAATCGACCTGCAAGTGTCTCGGTGAACCCAGTGGTCTCTCTACAGCCTAGATACTTTGCAGGATTTTTGGAAGCATAGTGTAGGAAAGTGATATAGAATATATGGTTAACTGTTCTGTACACAAGGACAGATGGGCAGACAAAAAGATGATTGATTGATTGATTGATTGATTGATAAATAGATAGACAGACAGATAGATAGATATAGGTACATATCGATTAACACAAAGCTACTGCTCATAACCAGGAGAGCAATGGTGAAAGCACATAGCGAAACTACAAACAAAAAAGAAGAAAGAAATCCAGTTTAAAAAGTGCAGTAGGCAGCCATAAGAAGAAAACAAATCCTATCATTTGCAAAAACGTGGATGGAGCTAGAGGGTATTATGCTCAGTCAAATATTCAAGGAAGAGAAATACATGTAACAAATGATTTCACTCATGTGTGGAGTATGATAACAAAGAAAAACTGAAGGAAAAGACAGCAGCAGACTCACAGAACCCGAGAGTGGACTAACAGTTACCAAAGAGAAAGGTACTGGGTAGGGTTTGTGGGAAGGGAGTAATAAGGGCGGGGAAAAAGAATGGGGGCATTAGGATTAGCATATATAGTGTGTAACTTGGGGGGTCATTTGTACGGCTGCATAACACAGAGAAGACATGTAGTGATTCTACAGCATCTTAGTACACGCTGATGGACAGCGACTGTAACTGGCTTTTGCCGGGGACTTGGTGAAGGGTGTAGACTGGAAAACAAAATGTTCTGCATGTGATTGTATATTAATGAGAACAAAAAGAATTTGAAAGTGCAGTAAGAGCACAGCTCTCAAATATCAGTGTAAAAGTACAGGCTTTGAGTGCTCCAATCAAAAGACCCAGTGTTAGAAGAACTGATGAAAACTCAAGACCTCCTACGTGCTCCCTTACTGGAGACTCACTTGAGATCCAAGGACACAGAAAAAATACAAGCTGAAGGGGCGGGGACAGATTACCTATACAAGTGAAAATAAGAAACAAACTAACAAATGAATTCTGTTTGAGTCCCCAGAGAGAGTCAGTAGAAAATAGCCCTATCTAGCCACCGTGAATTCTTTTTGTTTGATTTCAGCAGTGCTCAGGAATAGATTTAGTGGTGCAGCAAGTTCCTTCTCATTTCCTCTCACCTCAACAAATGAATTGCTGTAATAATATGCGTCTGGGCTTTTAAAATCATTGCTTTTTATGATGTTCACGAATGTAAAGAAGTAATAACCACCTAAGGAGGGAAGATTGGACCCTCAAATAAACACTTCACTCCACAACACACTCTTTGTTCCCAACTGCTCCTGACCAGAAATAGGTGTTCCTTTATATTTGTCCCTGCACCTATCAGCAGTGATCACGCCGATGTCCCTCAAACATGGTGGTGTGCAAAGAACCAAGTACACTTTTCTTTCGACAACCGGACCAGACGAAGGATACTTGTGGTCTTCAGGGATCACTTACTCACTGAATGTGGCTAAATAAAGTCACCAAGCGAGCAGGAAGTATGAGAGGACAGAGGACAGAGATACAGGTTCAAGTCCTTTCACCTCCATTTACTGGTTTTTTAAGCACACGCGGCTGACTCTACCTGAAAGTGTATCGGTGAACACAGTGCTCTCCTTATGGCTTAGTTACCTTGCAAGATTTCTGGAAGCATAATGTAGGGAAGAGACATAGGCTATGTTGTTAACTGTTCTGTACAGAAGGATAGATGGGCAGACAAAAAGATGACTGATTCATAGATAGATAGGTACACAGATGACAGATGAAAGATAGATAGATAGGTACATGGATTGATAGATGATAGACATCATAGATAGATGATAGGAAGAGAGATAGATACATAGATACATAGATACATACATACATACATACGTAGAAACATAGATAGACAGACAGACCATTAGATAGATAGATACAGATACATATGGATTGACACAAAGCTATTGTTCATAACCAGGAGTTGAATGGTGAATAACATAGCTAAACTACAAACAAAAATGAAGAATGAAATTCAGTTTAAAAAGTGCAGTAAGCAGCCTTAAGAAGAAAACAAATCCTACCATTTGTAATGAGCTGGATGGAGCTAGACGGTAGTATGTTCAGAGAAATAGGCCAGGCGGAGAAAGACAAGTACCAAGTGTTTTCACTCATGTGTGGAGTATAACAACAAAGAAAAACTGAAGGAAAAAAACAGCAGCAGACTCACAGAACCCGAGAGTTGACTAAAAGTTACCAAAGGGAAAAGGACTGGGCAGGGTGGGTCTGAAGGGAGGGATAAGTGTGAGGAGAAAGAATGGGGGCATTAGTTTTAGCATGTATAATGCTTGGGGTCGAGGGGGCATGGGGAGTGCTGTACAACACAGAGAAGGCTAGTAGAGATCATATAGCATCTTACTACTCGCTGATGGTCAGCGACTGTAACGGGGTCTGTTGGGAGGGACATGGTGAAAGGGTCTACAGCATCCAACTACGCAGATCGACAGCGACTGAAGAGGTTTTTCAGGGGTCCTTGGTGAAGGGGGGAGCATAGTAAACATAATGTTCTTCAAGTGATTTAAGCTTAATGATAAAAAAAATTCTTTAAGTGCAATAAGTGCACAGCTCTGAATCATCAGAATAAAAGGTCAGGCACTGAGTGCAGCAAACAAAAGACACAGGGTTAAAAGAAGGGATGAAAACTCAAGACACCTACGTGCTTACTTACAGGAGACTCACTTGAGATCCAAGGACACAGACAAACTACAAGCCGAAGGTGTGTGGACAAGTAAATTACACGAGTGAAACTGAAAAACAAACAATCAAACAAATGGATTCTGTCTGAGTCCATTGAGACAGTCAGAAGAAAATAGCCCTATCTGGCCTCCGTGAATTCTTTTTGTTTGGTTTCAGCCGTTCCCAGCCATTGATTTAGTGGTGCAGCAACATACTTCTCATTTTCTCTCACGTCAACAACTGAGTTGCTGTAATAATAAGTGTCTGGGACTTTGAAATCAGTGGGTTTTATGATGTTCACGAATCTGAAGATCTAATAACTACCTAAAGAGGGAAGTTTGGACACTCAAATAAACACGTCACCCCACAATACACTCTTAAATCCCAAATGCTCCTGTCTAGAAATTGGTGTTCCTTTTTATTTGAACCTCCGTCCTATCGGCGGTGATCACGCTGATGTCCTTCAAACATGTTGGTGAGCAAAGAACAAGTTTACATTTCTTGCGACAACAGGCCCAGAGGAATGATACTTGTGGTCTTCAGGGAGCACTTAGTCAAAGAATGTGGCTAAATACAGACAGTAAGTTAGAAGGAGATGAAAGAAGACAGAGGATAGAGACACGGGTTCAAGTCCCGGCACAACCATTTCCTGGTTTTGTAGGTACACGCGGCCGAATCGACCTGCAAGTGTCTCGGTGAACCCAGTGGTCTCTCTACAGCCTAGATACTTTGCAGGATTTTTGGAAGCATAGTGTAGGAAAGTGATATAGAATATATGGTTAACTGTTCTGTACACAAGGACAGATGGGCAGACAAAAAGATGATTGATTGATTGATTGATTGATTGATAAATAGATAGACAGACAGATAGATAGATATAGGTACATATCGATTAACACAAAGCTACTGCTCATAACCAGGAGAGCAATGGTGAAAGCACATAGCGAAACTACAAACAAAAAAGAAGAAAGAAATCCAGTTTAAAAAGTGCAGTAGGCAGCCATAAGAAGAAAACAAATCCTATCATTTGCAAAAACGTGGATGGAGCTAGAGGGTATTATGCTCAGTCAAATATTCAAGGAAGAGAAATACATGTAACAAATGATTTCACTCATGTGTGGAGTATGATAACAAAGAAAAACTGAAGGAAAAGACAGCAGCAGACTCACAGAACCCGAGAGTGGACTAACAGTTACCAAAGAGAAAGGTACTGGGTAGGGTTTGTGGGAAGGGAGTAATAAGGGCGGGGAAAAAGAATGGGGGCATTAGGATTAGCATATATAGTGTGTAACTTGGGGGGTCATTTGTACGGCTGCATAACACAGAGAAGACATGTAGTGATTCTACAGCATCTTAGTACACGCTGATGGACAGCGACTGTAACTGGCTTTTGCCGGGGACTTGGTGAAGGGTGTAGACTGGAAAACAAAATGTTCTGCATGTGATTGTATATTAATGAGAACAAAAAGAATTTGAAAGTGCAGTAAGAGCACAGCTCTCAAATATCAGTGTAAAAGTACAGGCTTTGAGTGCTCCAATCAAAAGACCCAGTGTTAGAAGAACTGATGAAAACTCAAGACCTCCTACGTGCTCCCTTACTGGAGACTCACTTGAGATCCAAGGACACAGAAAAAATACAAGCTGAAGGGGCGGGGACAGATTACCTATACAAGTGAAAATAAGAAACAAACTAACAAATGAATTCTGTTTGAGTCCCCAGAGAGAGTCAGTAGAAAATAGCCCTATCTAGCCACCGTGAATTCTTTTTGTTTGATTTCAGCAGTGCTCAGGAATAGATTTAGTGGTGCAGCAAGTTCCTTCTCATTTCCTCTCACCTCAACAAATGAATTGCTGTAATAATATGCGTCTGGGCTTTTAAAATCATTGCTTTTTATGATGTTCACGAATGTAAAGAAGTAATAACCACCTAAGGAGGGAAGATTGGACCCTCAAATAAACACTTCACTCCACAACACACTCTTTGTTCCCAACTGCTCCTGACCAGAAATAGGTGTTCCTTTATATTTGTCCCTGCACCTATCAGCAGTGATCACGCCGATGTCCCTCAAACATGGTGGTGTGCAAAGAACCAAGTACACTTTTCTTTCGACAACCGGACCAGACGAAGGATACTTGTGGTCTTCAGGGATCACTTACTCACTGAATGTGGCTAAATAAAGTCACCAAGCGAGCAGGAAGTATGAGAGGACAGAGGACAGAGATACAGGTTCAAGTCCTTTCACCTCCATTTACTGGTTTTTTAAGCACACGCGGCTGACTCTACCTGAAAGTGTATCGGTGAACACAGTGCTCTCCTTATGGCTTAGTTACCTTGCAAGATTTCTGGAAGCATAATGTAGGGAAGAGACATAGGCTATGTTGTTAACTGTTCTGTACAGAAGGATAGATGGGCAGACAAAAAGATGACTGATTCATAGATAGATAGGTACACAGATGACAGATGAAAGATAGATAGATAGGTACATGGATTGATAGATGATAGACATCATAGATAGATGATAGGAAGAGAGATAGATACATAGATACATAGATACATACATACATACATACGTAGAAACATAGATAGACAGACAGACCATTAGATAGATAGATACAGATACATATGGATTGACACAAAGCTATTGTTCATAACCAGGAGTTGAATGGTGAATAACATAGCTAAACTACAAACAAAAATGAAGAATGAAATTCAGTTTAAAAAGTGCAGTAAGCAGCCTTAAGAAGAAAACAAATCCTACCATTTGTAATGAGCTGGATGGAGCTAGACGGTAGTATGTTCAGAGAAATAGGCCAGGCGGAGAAAGACAAGTACCAAGTGTTTTCACTCATGTGTGGAGTATAACAACAAAGAAAAACTGAAGGAAAAAAACAGCAGCAGACTCACAGAACCCGAGAGTTGACTAAAAGTTACCAAAGGGAAAAGGACTGGGCAGGGTGGGTCTGAAGGGAGGGATAAGTGTGAGGAGAAAGAATGGGGGCATTAGTTTTAGCATGTATAATGCTTGGGGTCGAGGGGGCATGGGGAGTGCTGTACAACACAGAGAAGGCTAGTAGAGATCATATAGCATCTTACTACTCGCTGATGGTCAGCGACTGTAACGGGGTCTGTTGGGAGGGACATGGTGAAAGGGTCTACAGCATCCAACTACGCAGATCGACAGCGACTGAAGAGGTTTTTCAGGGGTCCTTGGTGAAGGGGGGAGCATAGTAAACATAATGTTCTTCAAGTGATTTAAGCTTAATGATAAAAAAAATTCTTTAAGTGCAATAAGTGCACAGCTCTGAATCATCAGAATAAAAGGTCAGGCACTGAGTGCAGCAAACAAAAGACACAGGGTTAAAAGAAGGGATGAAAACTCAAGACACCTACGTGCTTACTTACAGGAGACTCACTTGAGATCCAAGGACACAGACAAACTACAAGCCGAAGGTGTGTGGACAAGTAAATTACACGAGTGAAACTGAAAAACAAACAATCAAACAAATGGATTCTGTCTGAGTCCATTGAGACAGTCAGAAGAAAATAGCCCTATCTGGCCTCCGTGAATTCTTTTTGTTTGGTTTCAGCCGTTCCCAGCCATTGATTTAGTGGTGCAGCAACATACTTCTCATTTTCTCTCACGTCAACAACTGAGTTGCTGTAATAATAAGTGTCTGGGACTTTGAAATCAGTGGGTTTTATGATGTTCACGAATCTGAAGATCTAATAACTACCTAAAGAGGGAAGTTTGGACACTCAAATAAACACGTCACCCCACAATACACTCTTAAATCCCAAATGCTCCTGTCTAGAAATTGGTGTTCCTTTTTATTTGAACCTCCGTCCTATCGGCGGTGATCACGCTGATGTCCTTCAAACATGTTGGTGAGCAAAGAACAAGTTTACATTTCTTGCGACAACAGGCCCAGAGGAATGATACTTGTGGTCTTCAGGGAGCACTTAGTCAAAGAATGTGGCTAAATACAGACAGTAAGTTAGAAGGAGATGAAAGAAGACAGAGGATAGAGACACGGGTTCAAGTCCCGGCACAACCATTTCCTGGTTTTGTAGGTACACGCGGCCGAATCGACCTGCAAGTGTCTCGGTGAACCCAGTGGTCTCTCTACAGCCTAGATACTTTGCAGGATTTTTGGAAGCATAGTGTAGGAAAGTGATATAGAATATATGGTTAACTGTTCTGTACACAAGGACAGATGGGCAGACAAAAAGATGATTGATTGATTGATTGATTGATTGATAAATAGATAGACAGACAGATAGATAGATATAGGTACATATCGATTAACACAAAGCTACTGCTCATAACCAGGAGAGCAATGGTGAAAGCACATAGCGAAACTACAAACAAAAAAGAAGAAAGAAATCCAGTTTAAAAAGTGCAGTAGGCAGCCATAAGAAGAAAACAAATCCTATCATTTGCAAAAACGTGGATGGAGCTAGAGGGTATTATGCTCAGTCAAATATTCAAGGAAGAGAAATACATGTAACAAATGATTTCACTCATGTGTGGAGTATGATAACAAAGAAAAACTGAAGGAAAAGACAGCAGCAGACTCACAGAACCCGAGAGTGGACTAACAGTTACCAAAGAGAAAGGTACTGGGTAGGGTTTGTGGGAAGGGAGTAATAAGGGCGGGGAAAAAGAATGGGGGCATTAGGATTAGCATATATAGTGTGTAACTTGGGGGGTCATTTGTACGGCTGCATAACACAGAGAAGACATGTAGTGATTCTACAGCATCTTAGTACACGCTGATGGACAGCGACTGTAACTGGCTTTTGCCGGGGACTTGGTGAAGGGTGTAGACTGGAAAACAAAATGTTCTGCATGTGATTGTATATTAATGAGAACAAAAAGAATTTGAAAGTGCAGTAAGAGCACAGCTCTCAAATATCAGTGTAAAAGTACAGGCTTTGAGTGCTCCAATCAAAAGACCCAGTGTTAGAAGAACTGATGAAAACTCAAGACCTCCTACGTGCTCCCTTACTGGAGACTCACTTGAGATCCAAGGACACAGAAAAAATACAAGCTGAAGGGGCGGGGACAGATTACCTATACAAGTGAAAATAAGAAACAAACTAACAAATGAATTCTGTTTGAGTCCCCAGAGAGAGTCAGTAGAAAATAGCCCTATCTAGCCACCGTGAATTCTTTTTGTTTGATTTCAGCAGTGCTCAGGAATAGATTTAGTGGTGCAGCAAGTTCCTTCTCATTTCCTCTCACCTCAACAAATGAATTGCTGTAATAATATGCGTCTGGGCTTTTAAAATCATTGCTTTTTATGATGTTCACGAATGTAAAGAAGTAATAACCACCTAAGGAGGGAAGATTGGACCCTCAAATAAACACTTCACTCCACAACACACTCTTTGTTCCCAACTGCTCCTGACCAGAAATAGGTGTTCCTTTATATTTGTCCCTGCACCTATCAGCAGTGATCACGCCGATGTCCCTCAAACATGGTGGTGTGCAAAGAACCAAGTACACTTTTCTTTCGACAACCGGACCAGACGAAGGATACTTGTGGTCTTCAGGGATCACTTACTCACTGAATGTGGCTAAATAAAGTCACCAAGCGAGCAGGAAGTATGAGAGGACAGAGGACAGAGATACAGGTTCAAGTCCTTTCACCTCCATTTACTGGTTTTTTAAGCACACGCGGCTGACTCTACCTGAAAGTGTATCGGTGAACACAGTGCTCTCCTTATGGCTTAGTTACCTTGCAAGATTTCTGGAAGCATAATGTAGGGAAGAGACATAGGCTATGTTGTTAACTGTTCTGTACAGAAGGATAGATGGGCAGACAAAAAGATGACTGATTCATAGATAGATAGGTACACAGATGACAGATGAAAGATAGATAGATAGGTACATGGATTGATAGATGATAGACATCATAGATAGATGATAGGAAGAGAGATAGATACATAGATACATAGATACATACATACATACATACGTAGAAACATAGATAGACAGACAGACCATTAGATAGATAGATACAGATACATATGGATTGACACAAAGCTATTGTTCATAACCAGGAGTTGAATGGTGAATAACATAGCTAAACTACAAACAAAAATGAAGAATGAAATTCAGTTTAAAAAGTGCAGTAAGCAGCCTTAAGAAGAAAACAAATCCTACCATTTGTAATGAGCTGGATGGAGCTAGACGGTAGTATGTTCAGAGAAATAGGCCAGGCGGAGAAAGACAAGTACCAAGTGTTTTCACTCATGTGTGGAGTATAACAACAAAGAAAAACTGAAGGAAAAAAACAGCAGCAGACTCACAGAACCCGAGAGTTGACTAAAAGTTACCAAAGGGAAAAGGACTGGGCAGGGTGGGTCTGAAGGGAGGGATAAGTGTGAGGAGAAAGAATGGGGGCATTAGTTTTAGCATGTATAATGCTTGGGGTCGAGGGGGCATGGGGAGTGCTGTACAACACAGAGAAGGCTAGTAGAGATCATATAGCATCTTACTACTCGCTGATGGTCAGCGACTGTAACGGGGTCTGTTGGGAGGGACATGGTGAAAGGGTCTACAGCATCCAACTACGCAGATCGACAGCGACTGAAGAGGTTTTTCAGGGGTCCTTGGTGAAGGGGGGAGCATAGTAAACATAATGTTCTTCAAGTGATTTAAGCTTAATGATAAAAAAAATTCTTTAAGTGCAATAAGTGCACAGCTCTGAATCATCAGAATAAAAGGTCAGGCACTGAGTGCAGCAAACAAAAGACACAGGGTTAAAAGAAGGGATGAAAACTCAAGACACCTACGTGCTTACTTACAGGAGACTCACTTGAGATCCAAGGACACAGACAAACTACAAGCCGAAGGTGTGTGGACAAGTAAATTACACGAGTGAAACTGAAAAACAAACAATCAAACAAATGGATTCTGTCTGAGTCCATTGAGACAGTCAGAAGAAAATAGCCCTATCTGGCCTCCGTGAATTCTTTTTGTTTGGTTTCAGCCGTTCCCAGCCATTGATTTAGTGGTGCAGCAACATACTTCTCATTTTCTCTCACGTCAACAACTGAGTTGCTGTAATAATAAGTGTCTGGGACTTTGAAATCAGTGGGTTTTATGATGTTCACGAATCTGAAGATCTAATAACTACCTAAAGAGGGAAGTTTGGACACTCAAATAAACACGTCACCCCACAATACACTCTTAAATCCCAAATGCTCCTGTCTAGAAATTGGTGTTCCTTTTTATTTGAACCTCCGTCCTATCGGCGGTGATCACGCTGATGTCCTTCAAACATGTTGGTGAGCAAAGAACAAGTTTACATTTCTTGCGACAACAGGCCCAGAGGAATGATACTTGTGGTCTTCAGGGAGCACTTAGTCAAAGAATGTGGCTAAATACAGACAGTAAGTTAGAAGGAGATGAAAGAAGACAGAGGATAGAGACACGGGTTCAAGTCCCGGCACAACCATTTCCTGGTTTTGTAGGTACACGCGGCCGAATCGACCTGCAAGTGTCTCGGTGAACCCAGTGGTCTCTCTACAGCCTAGATACTTTGCAGGATTTTTGGAAGCATAGTGTAGGAAAGTGATATAGAATATATGGTTAACTGTTCTGTACACAAGGACAGATGGGCAGACAAAAAGATGATTGATTGATTGATTGATTGATTGATAAATAGATAGACAGACAGATAGATAGATATAGGTACATATCGATTAACACAAAGCTACTGCTCATAACCAGGAGAGCAATGGTGAAAGCACATAGCGAAACTACAAACAAAAAAGAAGAAAGAAATCCAGTTTAAAAAGTGCAGTAGGCAGCCATAAGAAGAAAACAAATCCTATCATTTGCAAAAACGTGGATGGAGCTAGAGGGTATTATGCTCAGTCAAATATTCAAGGAAGAGAAATACATGTAACAAATGATTTCACTCATGTGTGGAGTATGATAACAAAGAAAAACTGAAGGAAAAGACAGCAGCAGACTCACAGAACCCGAGAGTGGACTAACAGTTACCAAAGAGAAAGGTACTGGGTAGGGTTTGTGGGAAGGGAGTAATAAGGGCGGGGAAAAAGAATGGGGGCATTAGGATTAGCATATATAGTGTGTAACTTGGGGGGTCATTTGTACGGCTGCATAACACAGAGAAGACATGTAGTGATTCTACAGCATCTTAGTACACGCTGATGGACAGCGACTGTAACTGGCTTTTGCCGGGGACTTGGTGAAGGGTGTAGACTGGAAAACAAAATGTTCTGCATGTGATTGTATATTAATGAGAACAAAAAGAATTTGAAAGTGCAGTAAGAGCACAGCTCTCAAATATCAGTGTAAAAGTACAGGCTTTGAGTGCTCCAATCAAAAGACCCAGTGTTAGAAGAACTGATGAAAACTCAAGACCTCCTACGTGCTCCCTTACTGGAGACTCACTTGAGATCCAAGGACACAGAAAAAATACAAGCTGAAGGGGCGGGGACAGATTACCTATACAAGTGAAAATAAGAAACAAACTAACAAATGAATTCTGTTTGAGTCCCCAGAGAGAGTCAGTAGAAAATAGCCCTATCTAGCCACCGTGAATTCTTTTTGTTTGATTTCAGCAGTGCTCAGGAATAGATTTAGTGGTGCAGCAAGTTCCTTCTCATTTCCTCTCACCTCAACAAATGAATTGCTGTAATAATATGCGTCTGGGCTTTTAAAATCATTGCTTTTTATGATGTTCACGAATGTAAAGAAGTAATAACCACCTAAGGAGGGAAGATTGGACCCTCAAATAAACACTTCACTCCACAACACACTCTTTGTTCCCAACTGCTCCTGACCAGAAATAGGTGTTCCTTTATATTTGTCCCTGCACCTATCAGCAGTGATCACGCCGATGTCCCTCAAACATGGTGGTGTGCAAAGAACCAAGTACACTTTTCTTTCGACAACCGGACCAGACGAAGGATACTTGTGGTCTTCAGGGATCACTTACTCACTGAATGTGGCTAAATAAAGTCACCAAGCGAGCAGGAAGTATGAGAGGACAGAGGACAGAGATACAGGTTCAAGTCCTTTCACCTCCATTTACTGGTTTTTTAAGCACACGCGGCTGACTCTACCTGAAAGTGTATCGGTGAACACAGTGCTCTCCTTATGGCTTAGTTACCTTGCAAGATTTCTGGAAGCATAATGTAGGGAAGAGACATAGGCTATGTTGTTAACTGTTCTGTACAGAAGGATAGATGGGCAGACAAAAAGATGACTGATTCATAGATAGATAGGTACACAGATGACAGATGAAAGATAGATAGATAGGTACATGGATTGATAGATGATAGACATCATAGATAGATGATAGGAAGAGAGATAGATACATAGATACATAGATACATACATACATACATACGTAGAAACATAGATAGACAGACAGACCATTAGATAGATAGATACAGATACATATGGATTGACACAAAGCTATTGTTCATAACCAGGAGTTGAATGGTGAATAACATAGCTAAACTACAAACAAAAATGAAGAATGAAATTCAGTTTAAAAAGTGCAGTAAGCAGCCTTAAGAAGAAAACAAATCCTACCATTTGTAATGAGCTGGATGGAGCTAGACGGTAGTATGTTCAGAGAAATAGGCCAGGCGGAGAAAGACAAGTACCAAGTGTTTTCACTCATGTGTGGAGTATAACAACAAAGAAAAACTGAAGGAAAAAAACAGCAGCAGACTCACAGAACCCGAGAGTTGACTAAAAGTTACCAAAGGGAAAAGGACTGGGCAGGGTGGGTCTGAAGGGAGGGATAAGTGTGAGGAGAAAGAATGGGGGCATTAGTTTTAGCATGTATAATGCTTGGGGTCGAGGGGGCATGGGGAGTGCTGTACAACACAGAGAAGGCTAGTAGAGATCATATAGCATCTTACTACTCGCTGATGGTCAGCGACTGTAACGGGGTCTGTTGGGAGGGACATGGTGAAAGGGTCTACAGCATCCAACTACGCAGATCGACAGCGACTGAAGAGGTTTTTCAGGGGTCCTTGGTGAAGGGGGGAGCATAGTAAACATAATGTTCTTCAAGTGATTTAAGCTTAATGATAAAAAAAATTCTTTAAGTGCAATAAGTGCACAGCTCTGAATCATCAGAATAAAAGGTCAGGCACTGAGTGCAGCAAACAAAAGACACAGGGTTAAAAGAAGGGATGAAAACTCAAGACACCTACGTGCTTACTTACAGGAGACTCACTTGAGATCCAAGGACACAGACAAACTACAAGCCGAAGGTGTGTGGACAAGTAAATTACACGAGTGAAACTGAAAAACAAACAATCAAACAAATGGATTCTGTCTGAGTCCATTGAGACAGTCAGAAGAAAATAGCCCTATCTGGCCTCCGTGAATTCTTTTTGTTTGGTTTCAGCCGTTCCCAGCCATTGATTTAGTGGTGCAGCAACATACTTCTCATTTTCTCTCACGTCAACAACTGAGTTGCTGTAATAATAAGTGTCTGGGACTTTGAAATCAGTGGGTTTTATGATGTTCACGAATCTGAAGATCTAATAACTACCTAAAGAGGGAAGTTTGGACACTCAAATAAACACGTCACC
Organism: Manis pentadactyla; assembly: GCF_030020395.1. NCBI lineage: Eukaryota > Metazoa > Chordata > Mammalia > Pholidota > Manidae > Manis > Manis pentadactyla. Next base: position 92,366 of record NW_026645110.1, read on the forward strand.
CCACAATACACTCTTAAATCCCAAATGCTCCTGTCTAGAAATTGGTGTTCCTTTTTATTTGAACCTCCGTCCTATCGGCGGTGATCACGCTGATGTCCTTCAAACATGTTGGTGAGCAAAGAACAAGTTTACATTTCTTGCGACAACAGGCCCAGAGGAATGATACTTGTGGTCTTCAGGGAGCACTTAGTCAAAGAATGTGGCTAAATACAGACAGTAAGTTAGAAGGAGATGAAAGAAGACAGAGGATAGAGACACGGGTTCAAGTCCCGGCACAACCATTTCCTGGTTTTGTAGGTACACGCGGCCGAATCGACCTGCAAGTGTCTCGGTGAACCCAGTGGTCTCTCTACAGCCTAGATACTTTGCAGGATTTTTGGAAGCATAGTGTAGGAAAGTGATATAGAATATATGGTTAACTGTTCTGTACACAAGGACAGATGGGCAGACAAAAAGATGATTGATTGATTGATTGATTGATTGATAAATAGATAGACAGACAGATAGATAGATATAGGTACATATCGATTAACACAAAGCTACTGCTCATAACCAGGAGAGCAATGGTGAAAGCACATAGCGAAACTACAAACAAAAAAGAAGAAAGAAATCCAGTTTAAAAAGTGCAGTACGCAGCCATAAGAAGAAAACAAATCCTATCATTTGCAAAAACGTGGATGGAGCTAGAGGGTATTATGCTCAGTCAAATATTCAAGGAAGAGAAATACATGTAACAAATGATTTCACTCATGTGTGGAGTATGATAACAAAGAAAAACTGAAGGAAAAGACAGCAGCAGACTCACAGAACCCGAGAGTGGACTAACAGTTACCAAAGAGAAAGGTACTGGGTAGGGTTTGTGGGAAGGGAGTAATAAGGGCGGGGAAAAAGAATGGGGGCATTAGGATTAGCATATATAGTGTGTAACTTGGGGGGTCATTTGTACGGCTGCATAACACAGAGAAGACATGTAGTGATTCTACAGCATCTTAGTACACGCTGATGGACAGCGACTGTAACTGGCTTTTGCCGGGGACTTGGTGAAGGGTGTAGACTGGAAAACAAAATGTTCTGCATGTGATTGTATATTAATGAGAACAAAAAGAATTTGAAAGTGCAGTAAGAGCACAGCTCTCAAATATCAGTGTAAAAGTACAGGCTTTGAGTGCTCCAATCAAAAGACCCAGTGTTAGAAGAACTGATGAAAACTCAAGACCTCCTACGTGCTCCCTTACTGGAGACTCACTTGAGATCCAAGGACACAGAAAAAATACAAGCTGAAGGGGCGGGGACAGATTACCTATACAAGTGAAAATAAGAAACAAACTAACAAATGAATTCTGTTTGAGTCCCCAGAGAGAGTCAGTAGAAAATAGCCCTATCTAGCCACCGTGAATTCTTTTTGTTTGATTTCAGCAGTGCTCAGGCATAGATTTAGTGGTGCAGCAAGTTCCTTCTCATTTCCTCTCACCTCAACAAATGAATTGCTGTAATAATATGCGTCTGGGCTTTTAAAATCATTGCTTTTTATGATGTTCACGAATGTAAAGAAGTAATAACCACCTAAGGAGGGAAGATTGGACCCTCAAATAAACACTTCACTCCACAACACACTCTTTGTTCCCAACTGCTCCTGACCAGAAATAGGTGTTCCTTTATATTTGTCCCTGCACCTATCAGCAGTGATCACGCCGATGTCCCTCAAACATGGTGGTGTGCAAAGAACCAAGTACACTTTTCTTTCGACAACCGGACCAGACGAAGGATACTTGTGGTCTTCAGGGATCACTTACTCACTGAATGTGGCTAAATAAAGTCACCAAGCGAGCAGGAAGTATGAGAGGACAGAGGACAGAGATACAGGTTCAAGTCCTTTCACCTCCATTTACTGGTTTTTTAAGCACACGCGGCTGACTCTACCTGAAAGTGTATCGGTGAACACAGTGCTCTCCTTATGGCTTAGTTACCTTGCAAGATTTCTGGAAGCATAATGTAGGGAAGAGACATAGGCTATGTTGTTAACTGTTCTGTACAGAAGGATAGATGGGCAGACAAAAAGATGACTGATTCATAGATAGATAGGTACACAGATGACAGATGAAAGATAGATAGATAGGTACATGGATTGATAGATGATAGACATCATAGATAGATGATAGGAAGAGAGATAGATACATAGATACATAGATACATACATACATACATACGTAGAAACATAGATAGACAGACAGACCATTAGATAGATAGATACAGATACATATGGATTGACACAAAGCTATTGTTCATAACCAGGAGTTGAATGGTGAATAACATAGCTAAACTACAAACAAAAATGAAGAATGAAATTCAGTTTAAAAAGTGCAGTAAGCAGCCTTAAGAAGAAAACAAATCCTACCATTTGTAATGAGCTGGATGGAGGTAGACGGTAGTATGTTCAGAGAAATAGGCCAGGCGGAGAAAGACAAGTACCAAGTGTTTTCACTCATGTGTGGAGTATAACAACAAAGAAAAACTGAAGGAAAAAAACAGCAGCAGACTCACAGAACCCGAGAGTTGACTAAAAGTTACCAAAGGGAAAAGGACTGGGCAGGGTGGGTCTGAAGGGAGGGATAAGTGTGAGGAGAAAGAATGGGGGCATTAGTTTTAGCATGTATAATGCTTGGGGTCGAGGGGGCATGGGGAGTGCTGTACAACACAGAGAAGGCTAGTAGAGATCATATAGCATCTTACTACTCGCTGATGGTCGGCGACTGTAACGGGGTCTGTTGGGAGGGACATGGTGAAAGGGTCTACAGCATCCAACTACGCAGATCGACAGCGACTGAAGAGGTTTTTCAGGGGTCCTTGGTGAAGGGGGGAGCATAGTAAACATAATGTTCTTCAAGTGATTTAAGCTTAATGATAAAAAAAATTCTTTAAGTGCAATAAGTGCACAGCTCTGAATCATCAGAATAAAAGGTCAGGCACTGAGTGCAGCAAACAAAAGACACAGGGTTAAAAGAAGGGATGAAAACTCAAGACACCTACGTGCTTACTTACAGGAGACTCACTTGAGATCCAAGGACACAGACAAACTACAAGCCGAAGGTGTGTGGACAAGTAAATTACACGAGTGAAACTGAAAAACAAACAATCAAACAAATGGATTCTGTCTGAGTCCATTGAGACAGTCAGAAGAAAATAGCCCTATCTGGCCTCCGTGAATTCTTTTTGTTTGGTTTCAGCCGTTCCCAGCCATTGATTTAGTGGTGCAGCAACATACTTCTCAATTTCTCTCACGTCAACAACTGAGTTGCTGTAATAATAAGTGTCTGGGACTTTGAAATCAGTGGGTTTTATGATGTTCACGAATCTGAAGATCTAATAACTACCTAAAGAGGGAAGTTTGGACACTCAAATAAACACGTCACCCCACAATACACTCTTAAATCCCAAATGCTCCTGTCTAGAAATTGGTGTTCCTTTTTATTTGAACCTCCGTCCTATCGGCGGTGATCACGCTGATGTCCTTCAAACATGTTGGTGAGCAAAGAACAAGTTTACATTTCTTGCGACAACAGGCCCAGAGGAATGATACTTGTGGTCTTCAGGGAGCACTTAGTCAAAGAATGTGGCTAAATACAGACAGTAAGTTAGAAGGAGATGAAAGAAGACAGAGGATAGAGACACGGGTTCAAGTCCCGGCACAACCATTTCCTGGTTTTGTAGGTACACGCGGCCGAATCGACCTGCAAGTGTCTCGGTGAACCCAGTGGTCTCTCTACAGCCTAGATACTTTGCAGGATTTTTGGAAGCATAGTGTAGGAAAGTGATATAGAATATATGGTTAACTGTTCTGTACACAAGGACAGATGGGCAGACAAAAAGATGATTGATTGATTGATTGATTGATTGATAAATAGATAGACAGACAGATAGATAGATATAGGTACATATCGATTAACACAAAGCTACTGCTCATAACCAGGAGAGCAATGGTGAAAGCACATAGCGAAACTACAAACAAAAAAGAAGAAAGAAATCCAGTTTAAAAAGTGCAGTAGGCAGCCATAAGAAGAAAACAAATCCTATCATTTGCAAAAACGTGGATGGAGCTAGAGGGTATTATGCTCAGTCAAATATTCAAGGAAGAGAAATACATGTAACAAATGATTTCACTCATGTGTGGAGTATGATAACAAAGAAAAACTGAAGGAAAAGACAGCAGCAGACTCACAGAACCCGAGAGTGGACTAACAGTTACCAAAGAGAAAGGTACTGGGTAGGGTTTGTGGGAAGGGAGTAATAAGGGCGGGGAAAAAGAATGGGGGCATTAGGATTAGCATATATAGTGTGTAACTTGGGGGGTCATTTGTACGGCTGCATAACACAGAGAAGACATGTAGTGATTCTACAGCATCTTAGTACACGCTGATGGACAGCGACTGTAACTGGCTTTTTCCGGGGACTTGGTGAAGGGTGTAGACTGGAAAACAAAATGTTCTGCATGTGATTGTATATTAATGAGAACAAAAAGAATTTGAAAGTGCAGTAAGAGCACAGCTCTCAAATATCAGTGTAAAAGTACAGGCTTTGAGTGCTCCAATCAAAAGACCCAGTGTTAGAAGAACTGATGAAAACTCAAGACCTCCTACGTGCTCCCTTACTGGAGACTCACTTGAGATCCAAGGACACAGAAAAAATACAAGCTGAAGGGGCGGGGACAGATTACCTATACAAGTGAAAATAAGAAACAAACTAACAAATGAATTCTGTTTGAGTCCCCAGAGAGAGTCAGTAGAAAATAGCCCTATCTAGCCACCGTGAATTCTTTTTGTTTGATTTCAGCAGTGCTCAGGCATAGATTTAGTGGTGCAGCAAGTTCCTTCTCATTTCCTCTCACCTCAACAAATGAATTGCTGTAATAATATGCGTCTGGGCTTTTAAAATCATTGCTTTTTATGATGTTCACGAATGTAAAGAAGTAATAACCACCTAAGGAGGGAAGATTGGACCCTCAAATAAACACTTCACTCCACAACACACTCTTTGTTCCCAACTGCTCCTGACCAGAAATAGGTGTTCCTTTATATTTGTCCCTGCACCTATCAGCAGTGATCACGCCGATGTCCCTCAAACATGGTGGTGTGCAAAGAACCAAGTACACTTTTCTTTCGACAACCGGACCAGACGAAGGATACTTGTGGTCTTCAGGGATCACTTACTCACTGAATGTGGCTAAATAAAGTCACCAAGCGAGCAGGAAGTATGAGAGGACAGAGGACAGAGATACAGGTTCAAGTCCTTTCACCTCCATTTACTGGTTTTTTAAGCACACGCGGCTGACTCTACCTGAAAGTGTATCGGTGAACACAGTGCTCTCCTTATGGCTTAGTTACCTTGCAAGATTTCTGGAAGCATAATGTAGGGAAGAGACATAGGCTATGTTGTTAACTGTTCTGTACAGAAGGATAGATGGGCAGACAAAAAGATGACTGATTCATAGATAGATAGGTACACAGATGACAGATGAAAGATAGATAGATAGGTACATGGATTGATAGATGATAGACATCATAGATAGATGATAGGAAGAGAGATAGATAGATAGATACATAGATACATACATACATACATACGTAGAAACATAGATAGACAGACAGACCATTAGATAGATAGATACAGATACATATGGATTGACACAAAGCTATTGTTCATAACCAGGAGTTGAATGGTGAATAACATAGCTAAACTACAAACAAAAATGAAGAATGAAATTCAGTTTAAAAAGTGCAGTAAGCAGCCTTAAGAAGAAAACAAATCCTACCATTTGTAATGAGCTGGATGGAGGTAGACGGTAGTATGTTCAGAGAAATAGGCCAGGCGGAGAAAGACAAGTACCAAGTGTTTTCACTCATGTGTGGAGTATAACAACAAAGAAAAACTGAAGGAAAAAAACAGCAGCAGACTCACAGAACCCGAGAGTTGACTAAAAGTTACCAAAGGGAAAAGGACTGGGCAGGGTGGGTCTGAAGGGAGGGATAAGTGTGAGGAGAAAGAATGGGGGCATTAGTTTTAGCATGTATAATGCTTGGGGTCGAGGGGGCATGGGGAGTGCTGTACAACACAGAGAAGGCTAGTAGAGATCATATAGCATCTTACTACTCGCTGATGGTCAGCGACTGTAACGGGGTCTGTTGGGAGGGACATGGTGAAAAGGTCTACAGCATCGAACTACGCAGATCGACAGCGACTGAAGAGGTTTTTCAGGGGTCCTTGGTGAAGGGGGGAGCATAGTAAACATAATGTTCTTCAAGTGATTTAAGCTTAATGATAAAAAAAATTCTTTAAGTGCAATAAGTGCACAGCTCTGAATCATCAGAATAAAAGGTCAGGCACTGAGTGCAGCAAACAAAAGACACAGGGTTAAAAGAAGGGATGAAAACTCAAGACACCTACGTGCTTACTTACAGGAGACTCACTTGAGATCCAAGGACACAGACAAACTACAAGCCGAAGGTGTGTGGACAAGTAAATTACACGAGTGAAACTGAAAAACAAACAATCAAACAAATGGATTCTGTCTGAGTCCATTGAGACAGTCAGAAGAAAATAGCCCTATCTGGCCTCCGTGAATTCTTTTTGTTTGGTTTCAGCCGTTCCCAGCCATTGATTTAGTGGTGCAGCAACATACTTCTCATTTTCTCTCACGTCAACAACTGAGTTGCTGTAATAATAAGTGTCTGGGACTTTGAAATCAGTGGGTTTTATGATGTTCACGAATCTGAAGATCTAATAACTACCTAAAGAGGGAAGTTTGGACACTCAAATAAACACGTCACCCCACAATACACTCTTAAATCCCAAATGCTCCTGTCTAGAAATTGGTGTTCCTTTTTATTTGAACCTCCGTCCTATCGGCGGTGATCACGCTGATGTCCTTCAAACATGTTGGTGAGCAAAGAACAAGTTTACATTTCTTGCGACAACAGGCCCAGAGGAATGATACTTGTGGTCTTCAGGGAGCACTTAGTCAAAGAATGTGGCTAAATACAGACAGTAAGTTAGAAGGAGATGAAAGAAGACAGAGGATAGAGACACGGGTTCAAGTCCCGGCACAACCATTTCCTGGTTTTGTAGGTACACGCGGCCGAATCGACCTGCAAGTGTCTCGGTGAACCCAGTGGTCTCTCTACAGCCTAGATACTTTGCAGGATTTTTGGAAGCATAGTGTAGGAAAGTGATATAGAATATATGGTTAACTGTTCTGTACACAAGGACAGATGGGCAGACAAAAAGATGATTGATTGATTGATTGATTGATTGATAAATAGATAGACAGACAGATAGATAGATATAGGTACATATCGATTAACACAAAGCTACTGCTCATAACCAGGAGAGCAATGGTGAAAGCACATAGCGAAACTACAAACAAAAAAGAAGAAAGAAATCCAGTTTAAAAAGTGCAGTAGGCAGCCATAAGAAGAAAACAAATCCTATCATTTGCAAAAACGTGGATGGAGCTAGAGGGTATTATGCTCAGTCAAATATTCAAGGAAGAGAAATACATGTAACAAATGATTTCACTCATGTGTGGAGTATGATAACAAAGAAAAACTGAAGGAAAAGACAGCAGCAGACTCACAGAACCCGAGAGTGGACTAACAGTTACCAAAGAGAAAGGTACTGGGTAGGGTTTGTGGGAAGGGAGTAATAAGGGCGGGGAAAAAGAATGGGGGCATTAGGATTAGCATATATAGTGTGTAACTTGGGGGGTCATTTGTACGGCTGCATAACACAGAGAAGACATGTAGTGATTCTACAGCATCTTAGTACACGCTGATGGACAGCGACTGTAACTGGCTTTTGCCGGGGACTTGGTGAAGGGTGTAGACTGGAAAACAAAATGTTCTGCATGTGATTGTATATTAATGAGAACAAAAAGAATTTGAAAGTGCAGTAAGAGCACAGCTCTCAAATATCAGTGTAAAAGTACAGGCTTTGAGTGCTCCAATCAAAAGACCCAGTGTTAGAAGAACTGATGAAAACTCAAGACCTCCTACGTGCTCCCTTACTGGAGACTCACTTGAGATCCAAGGACACAGAAAAAATACAAGCTGAAGGGGCGGGGACAGATTACCTATACAAGTGAAAATAAGAAACAAACTAACAAATGAATTCTGTTTGAGTCCCCAGAGAGAGTCAGTAGAAAATAGCCCTATCTAGCCACCGTGAATTCTTTTTGTTTGATTTCAGCAGTGCTCAGGCATAGATTTAGTGGTGCAGCAAGTTCCTTCTCATTTCCTCTCACCTCAACAAATGAATTGCTGTAATAATATGCGTCTGGGCTTTTAAAATCATTGCTTTTTATGATGTTCACGAATGTAAAGAAGTAATAACCACCTAAGGAGGGAAGATTGGACCCTCAAATAAACACTTCACTCCACAACACACTCTTTGTTCCCAACTGCTCCTGACCAGAAATAGGTGTTCCTTTATATTTGTCCCTGCACCTATCAGCAGTGATCACGCCGATGTCCCTCAAACATGGTGGTGTGCAAAGAACCAAGTACACTTTTCTTTCGACAACCGGACCAGACGAAGGATACTTGTGGTCTTCAGGGATCACTTACTCACTGAATGTGGCTAAATAAAGTCACCAAGCGAGCAGGAAGTATGAGAGGACAGAGGACAGAGATACAGGTTCAAGTCCTTTCACCTCCATTTACTGGTTTTTTAAGCACACGCGGCTGACTCTACCTGAAAGTGTATCGGTGAACACAGTGCTCTCCTTATGGCTTAGTTACCTTGCAAGATTTCTGGAAGCATAATGTAGGGAAGAGACATAGGCTATGTTGTTAACTGTTCTGTACAGAAGGATAGATGGGCAGACAAAAAGATGACTGATTCATAGATAGATAGGTACACAGATGACAGATGAAAGATAGATAGATAGGTACATGGATTGATAGATGATAGACATCATAGATAGATGATAGGAAGAGAGATAGATACATAGATACATAGATACATACATACATACATACGTAGAAACATAGATAGACAGACAGACCATTAGATAGATAGATACAGATACATATGGATTGACACAAAGCTATTGTTCATAACCAGGAGTTGAATGGTGAATAACATAGCTAAACTACAAACAAAAATGAAGAATGAAATTCAGTTTAAAAAGTGCAGTAAGCAGCCTTAAGAAGAAAACAAATCCTACCATTTGTAATGAGCTGGATGGAGGTAGACGGTAGTATGTTCAGAGAAATAGGCCAGGCGGAGAAAGACAAGTACCAAGTGTTTTCACTCATGTGTGGAGTATAACAACAAAGAAAAACTGAAGGAAAAAAACAGCAGCAGACTCACAGAACCCGAGAGTTGACTAAAAGTTACCAAAGGGAAAAGGACTGGGCAGGGTGGGTCTGAAGGGAGGGATAAGTGTGAGGAGAAAGAATGGGGGCATTAGTTTTAGCATGTATAATGCTTGGGGTCGAGGGGGCATGGGGAGTGCTGTACAACACAGAGAAGGCTAGTAGAGATCATATAGCATCTTACTACTCGCTGATGGTCAGCGACTGTAACGGGGTCTGTTGGGAGGGACATGGTGAAAGGGTCTACAGCATCCAACTACGCAGATCGACAGCGACTGAAGAGGTTTTTCAGGGGTCCTTGGTGAAGGGGGGAGCATAGTAAACATAATGTTCTTCAAGTGATTTAAGCTTAATGATAAAAAAAATTCTTTAAGTGCAATAAGTGCACAGCTCTGAATCATCAGAATAAAAGGTCAGGCACTGAGTGCAGCAAACAAAAGACACAGGGTTAAAAGAAGGGATGAAAACTCAAGACAATTACGTGCTTACTTACAGGAGACTCACTTGAGATCCAAGGACACAGACAAACTACAAGCCGAAGGTGTGTGGACAAGTAAATTACACGAGTGAAACTGAAAAACAAACAATCAAACAAATGGATTCTGTCTGAGTCCATTGAGACAGTCAGAAGAAAATAGCCCTATCTGGCCTCCGTGAATTCTTTTTGTTTGGTTTCAGCCGTTCCCAGCCATTGATTTAGTGGTGCAGCAACATACTTCTCATTTTCTCTCACGTCAACAACTGAGTTGCTGTAATAATAAGTGTCTGGGACTTTGAAATCAGTGGGTTTTATGATGTTCACGAATCTGAAGATCTAATAACTACCTAAGGAGGGAAGTTTGGACACTCAAATAAACACGTCACCCCACAATACACTCTTAAATCCCAAATGCTCCTGTCTAGAAATTGGTGTTCCTTTTTATTTGAACCTCCGTCCTATCGGCGGTGATCACGCTGATGTCCTTCAAACATGTTGGTGAGCAAAGAACAAGTTTACATTTCTTGCGACAACAGGCCCAGAGGAATGATACTTGTGGTCTTCAGGGAGCACTTAGTCAAAGAATGTGGCTAAATACAGACAGTAAGTTAGAAGGAGATGAAAGAAGACAGAGGATAGAGACACGGGTTCAAGTCCCGGCACAACCATTTCCTGGTTTTGTAGGTACACGCGGCCGAATCGACCTACAAGTGTCTCGGTGAACCCAGTGGTCTCTCTACAGCCTAGATACTTTGCAGGATTTTTGGAAGCATAGTGTAGGAAAGTGATATAGAATATATGGTTAACTGTTCTGTACACAAGGACAGATGGGCAGACAAAAAGATGATTGATTGATTGATTGATTGATTGATAAATAGATAGACAGACAGATAGATAGATATAGGTACATATCGATTAACACAAAGCTACTGCTCATAACCAGGAGAGCAATGGTGAAAGCACATAGCGAAACTACAAACAAAAAAGAAGAAAGAAATCCAGTTTAAAAAGTGCAGTAGGCAGCCATAAGAAGAAAACAAATCCTATCATTTGCAAAAACGTGGATGGAGCTAGAGGGTATTATGCTCAGTCAAATATTCAAGGAAGAGAAATACATGTAACAAATGATTTCACTCATGTGTGGAGTATGATAACAAAGAAAAACTGAAGGAAAAGACAGCAGCAGACTCACAGAACCCGAGAGTGGACTAACAGTTACCAAAGAGAAAGGTACTGGGTAGGGTTTGTGGGAAGGGAGTAATAAGGGCGGGGAAAAAGAATGGGGGCATTAGGATTAGCATATATAGTGTGTAACTTGGGGGGTCATTTGTACGGCTGCATAACACAGAGAAGACATGTAGTGATTCTACAGCATCTTAGTACACGCTGATGGACAGCGACTGTAACTGGCTTTTGCCGGGGACTTGGTGAAGGGTGTAGACTGGAAAACAAAATGTTCTGCATGTGATTGTATATTAATGAGAACAAAAAGAATTTGAAAGTGCAGTAAGAGCACAGCTCTCAAATATCAGTGTAAAAGTACAGGCTTTGAGTGCTCCAATCAAAAGACCCAGTGTTAGAAGAACTGATGAAAACTCAAGACCTCCTACGTGCTCCCTTACTGGAGACTCACTTGAGATCCAAGGACACAGAAAAAATACAAGCTGAAGGGGCGGGGACAGATTACCTATACAAGTGAAAATAAGAAACAAACTAACAAATGAATTCTGTTTGAGTCCCCAGAGAGAGTCAGTAGAAAATAGCCCTATCTAGCCACCGTGAATTCTTTTTGTTTGATTTCAGCAGTGCTCAGGCATAGATTTAGTGGTGCAGCAAGTTCCTTCTCATTTCCTCTCACCTCAACAAATGAATTGCTGTAATAATATGCGTCTGGGCTTTTAAAATCATTGCTTTTTATGATGTTCACGAATGTAAAGAAGTAATAACCACCTAAGGAGGGAAGATTGGACCCTCAAATAAACACTTCACTCCACAACACACTCTTTGTTCCCAACTGCTCCTGACCAGAAATAGGTGTTCCTTTATATTTGTCCCTGCACCTATCAGCAGTGATCACGCCGATGTCCCTCAAACATGGTGGTGTGCAAAGAACCAAGTACACTTTTCTTTCGACAACCGGACCAGACGAAGGATACTTGTGGTCTTCAGGGATCACTTACTCACTGAATGTGGCTAAATAAAGTCACCAAGCGAGCAGGAAGTATGAGAGGACAGAGGACAGAGATACAGGTTCAAGTCCTTTCACCTCCATTTACTGGTTTTTTAAGCACACGCGGCTGACTCTACCTGAAAGTGTATCGGTGAACACAGTGCTCTCCTTATGGCTTAGTTACCTTGCAAGATTTCTGGAAGCATAATGTAGGGAAGAGACATAGGCTATGTTGTTAACTGTTCTGTACAGAAGGATAGATGGGCAGACAAAAAGATGACTGATTCATAGATAGATAGGTACACAGATGACAGATGAAAGATAGATAGATAGGTACATGGATTGATAGATGATAGACATCATAGATAGATGATAGGAAGAGAGATAGATACATAGATACATAGATACATACATACATACATACGTAGAAACATAGATAGACAGACAGACCATTAGATAGATAGATACAGATACATATGGATTGACACAAAGCTATTGTTCATAACCAGGAGTTGAATGGTGAATAACATAGCTAAACTACAAACAAAAATGAAGAATGAAATTCAGTTTAAAAAGTGCAGTAAGCAGCCTTAAGAAGAAAACAAATCCTACCATTTGTAATGAGCTGGATGGAGGTAGACGGTAGTATGTTCAGAGAAATAGGCCAGGCGGAGAAAGACAAGTACCAAGTGTTTTCACTCATGTGTGGAGTATAACAACAAAGAAAAACTGAAGGAAAAAAACAGCAGCAGACTCACAGAACCCGAGAGTTGACTAAAAGTTACCAAAGGGAAAAGGACTGGGCAGGGGGGGTCTGAAGGGAGGGATAAGTGTGAGGAGAAAGAATGGGGGCATTAGTTTTAGCATGTATAATGCTTGGGGTCGAGGGGGCATGGGGAGTGCTGTACAACACAGAGAAGGCTAGTAGAGATCATATAGCATCTTACTACTCGCTGATGGTCAGCGACTGTAACGGGGTCTGTTGGGAGGGACATGGTGAAAGGGTCTACAGCATCCAACTACGCAGATCGACAGCGACTGAAGAGGTTTTTCAGGGGTCCTTGGTGAAGGGGGGAGCATAGTAAACATAATGTTCTTCAAGTGATTTAAGCTTAATGATAAAAAAAATTCTTTAAGTGCAATAAGTGCACAGCTCTGAATCATCAGAATAAAAGGTCAGGCACTGAGTGCAGCAAACAAAAGACACAGGGTTAAAAGAAGGGATGAAAACTCAAGACACCTACGTGCTTACTTACAGGAGACTCACTTGAGATCCAAGGACACAGACAAACTACAAGCCGAAGGTGTGTGGACAAGTAAATTACACGAGTGAAACTGAAAAACAAACAATCAAACAAATGGATTCTGTCTGAGTCCATTGAGACAGTCAGAAGAAAATAGCCCTATCTGGCCTCCGTGAATTCTTTTTGTTTGGTTTCAGCCGTTCCCAGCCATTGATTTAGTGGTGCAGCAACATACTTCTCATTTTCTCTCACGTCAACAACTGAGTTGCTGTAATAATAAGTGTCTGGGACTTTGAAATCAGTGGGTTTTATGATGTTCACGAATCTGAAGATCTAATAACTACCTAAAGAGGGAAGTTTGGACACTCAAATAAACACGTCACCCCACAATACACTCTTAAATCCCAAATGCTCCTGTCTAGAAATTGGTGTTCCTTTTTATTTGAACCTCCGTCCTATCGGCGGTGGTCACGCTGATGTCCTTCAAACATGTTGGTGAGCAAAGAACAAGTTTACATTTCTTGCGACAACAGGCCCAGAGGAATGATACTTGTGGTCTTCAGGGAGCACTTAGTCAAAGAATGTGGCTAAATACAGACAGTAAGTTAGAAGGAGATGAAAGAAGACAGAGGATAGAGACACGGGTTCAAGTCCCGGCACAACCATTTCCTGGTTTTGTAGGTACACGCGGCCGAATCGACCTGCAAGTGTCTCGGTGAACCCAGTGGTCTCTCTACAGCCTAGATACTTTGCAGGATTTTTGGAAGCATAGTGTAGGAAAGTGATATAGAATATATGGTTAACTGTTCTGTACACAAGGACAGATGGGCAGACAAAAAGATGATTGATTGATTGTTTGATAAATAGATAGACAGACAGATAGATAGATATAGGTACATATCGATTAACACAAAGCTACTGCTCATAACCAGGAGAGCAATGGTGAAAGCACATAGCGAAACTACAAACAAAAAAGAAGAAAGAAATCCAGTTTAAAAAGTGCAGTAGGCAGCCATAAGAAGAAAACAAATCCTATCATTTGCAAAAACGTGGATGGAGCTAGAGGGTATTATGCTCAGTCAAATATTCAAGGAAGAGAAATACATGTAACAAATGATTTCACTCATGTGTGGAGTATGATAACAAAGAAAAACTGAAGGAAAAGACAGCAGCAGACTCACAGAACCCGAGAGTGGACTAACAGTTACCAAAGAGAAAGGTACTGGGTAGGGTTTGTGGGAAGGGAGTAATAAGGGCGGGGAAAAAGAATGGGGGCATTAGGATTAGCATATATAGTGTGTAACTTGGGGGGTCATTTGTACGGCTGCATAACACAGAGAAGACATGTAGTGATTCTACAGCATCTTAGTACACGCTGATGGACAGCGACTGTAACTGGCTTTTGCCGGGGACTTGGTGAAGGGTGTAGACTGGAAAACAAAATGTTCTGCATGTGATTGTATATTAATGAGAACAAAAAGAATTTGAAAGTGCAGTAAGAGCACAGCTCTCAAATATCAGTGTAAAAGTACAGGCTTTGAGTGCTCCAATCAAAAGACCCAGTGTTAGAAGAACTGATGAAAACTCAAGACCTCCTACGTGCTCCCTTACTGGAGACTCACTTGAGATCCAAGGACACAGAAAAAATACAAGCTGAAGGGGCGGGGACAGATTACCTATACAAGTGAAAATAAGAAACAAACTAACAAATGAATTCTGTTTGAGTCCCCAGAGAGAGTCAGTAGAAAATAGCCCTATCTAGCCACCGTGAATTCTTTTTGTTTGATTTCAGCAGTGCTCAGGCATAGATTTAGTGGTGCAGCAAGTTCCTTCTCATTTCCTCTCACCTCAACAAATGAATTGCTGTAATAATATGCGTCTGGGCTTTTAAAATCATTGCTTTTTATGATGTTCACGAATGTAAAGAAGTAATAACCACCTAAGGAGGGAAGATTGGACCCTCAAATAAACACTTCACTCCACAACACACTCTTTGTTCCCAACTGCTCCTGACCAGAAATAGGTGTTCCTTTATATTTGTCCCTGCACCTATCAGCAGTGATCACGCCGATGTCCCTCAAACATGGTGGTGTGCAAAGAACCAAGTACACTTTTCTTTCGACAACCGGACCAGACGAAGGATACTTGTGGTCTTCAGGGATCACTTACTCACTGAATGTGGCTAAATAAAGTCACCAAGCGAGCAGGAAGTATGAGAGGACAGAGGACAGAGATACAGGTTCAAGTCCTTTCACCTCCATTTACTGGTTTTTTAAGCACACGCGGCTGACTCTACCTGAAAGTGTATCGGTGAACACAGTGCTCTCCTTATGGCTTAGTTACCTTGCAAGATTTCTGGAAGCATAATGTAGGGAAGAGACATAGGCTATGTTGTTAACTGTTCTGTACAGAAGGATAGATGGGCAGACAAAAAGATGACTGATTCATAGATAGATAGGTACACAGATGACAGATGAAAGATAGATAGATAGGTACATGGATTGATAGATGATAGACATCATAGATAGATGATAGGAAGAGAGATAGATACATAGATACATAGATACATACATACATACATACGTAGAAACATAGATAGACAGACAGACCATTAGATAGATAGATACAGATACATATGGATTGACACAAAGCTATTGTTCATAACCAGGAGTTGAATGGTGAATAACATAGCTAAACTACAAACAAAAATGAAGAATGAAATTCAGTTTAAAAAGTGCAGTAAGCAGCCTTAAGAAGAAAACAAATCCTACCATTTGTAATGAGCTGGATGGAGGTAGACGGTAGTATGTTCAGAGAAATAGGCCAGGCGGAGAAAGACAAGTACCAAGTGTTTTCACTCATGTGTGGAGTATAACAACAAAGAAAAACTGAAGGAAAAAAACAGCAGCAGACTCACAGAACCCGAGAGTTGACTAAAAGTTACCAAAGGGAAAAGGACTGGGCAGGGGGGGTCTGAAGGGAGGGATAAGTGTGAGGAGAAAGAATGGGGGCATTAGTTTTAGCATGTATAATGCTTGGGGTCGAGGGGGCATGGGGAGTGCTGTACAACACAGAGAAGGCTAGTAGAGATCATATAGCATCTTACTACTCGCTGATGGTCAGCGACTGTAACGGGGTCTGTTGGGAGGGACATGGTGAAAGGGTCTACAGCATCCAACTACGCAGATCGACAGCGACTGAAGAGGTTTTTCAGGGGTCCTTGGTGAAGGGGGGAGCATAGTAAACATAATGTTCTTCAAGTGATTTAAGCTTAATGATAAAAAAAATTCTTTAAGTGCAATAAGTGCACAGCTCTGAATCATCAGAATAAAAGGTCAGGCACTGAGTGCAGCAAACAAAAGACACAGGGTTAAAAGAAGGGATGAAAACTCAAGACACCTACGTGCTTACTTACAGGAGACTCACTTGAGATCCAAGGACACAGACAAACTACAAGCCGAAGGTGTGTGGACAAGTAAATTACACGAGTGAAACTGAAAAACAAACAATCAAACAAATGGATTCTGTCTGAGTCCATTGAGACAGTCAGAAGAAAATAGCCCTATCTGGCCTCCGTGAATTCTTTTTGTTTGGTTTCAGCCGTTCCCAGCCATTGATTTAGTGGTGCAGCAACATACTTCTCATTTTCTCTCACGTCAACAACTGAGTTGCTGTAATAATAAGTGTCTGGGACTTTGAAATCAGTGGGTTTTATGATGTTCACGAATCTGAAGATCTAATAACTACCTAAAGAGGGAAGTTTGGACACTCAAATAAACACGTCACCCCACAATACACTCTTAAATCCCAAATGCTCCTGTCTAGAAATTGGTGTTCCTTTTTATTTGAACCTCCGTCCTATCGGCGGTGGTCACGCTGATGTCCTTCAAACATGTTGGTGAGCAAAGAACAAGTTTACATTTCTTGCGACAACAGGCCCAGAGGAATGATACTTGTGGTCTTCAGGGAGCACTTAGTCAAAGAATGTGGCTAAATACAGACAGTAAGTTAGAAGGAGATGAAAGAAGACAGAGGATAGAGACACGGGTTCAAGTCCCGGCACAACCATTTCCTGGTTTTGTAGGTACACGCGGCCGAATCGACCTGCAAGTGTCTCGGTGAACCCAGTGGTCTCTCTACAGCCTAGATACTTTGCAGGATTTTTGGAAGCATAGTGTAGGAAAGTGATATAGAATATATGGTTAACTGTTCTGTACACAAGGACAGATGGGCAGACAAAAAGATGATTGATTGATTGTTTGATAAATAGATAGACAGACAGATAGATAGATATAGGTACATATCGATTAACACAAAGCTACTGCTCATAACCAGGAGAGCAATGGTGAAAGCACATAGCGAAACTACAAACAAAAAAGAAGAAAGAAATCCAGTTTAAAAAGTGCAGTAGGCAGCCATAAGAAGAAAACAAATCCTATCATTTGCAAAAACGTGGATGGAGCTAGAGGGTATTATGCTCAGTCAAATATTCAAGGAAGAGAAATACATGTAACAAATGATTTCACTCATGTGTGGAGTATGATAACAAAGAAAAACTGAAGGAAAAGACAGCAGCAGACTCACAGAACCCGAGAGTGGACTAACAGTTACCAAAGAGAAAGGTACTGGGTAGGGTTTGTGGGAAGGGAGTAATAAGGGCGGGGAAAAAGAATGGGGGCATTAGGATTAGCATATATAGTGTGTAACTTGGGGGGTCATTTGTACGGCTGCATAACACAGAGAAGACATGTAGTGATTCTACAGCATCTTAGTACACGCTGATGGACAGCGACTGTAACTGGCTTTTGCCGGGGACTTGGTGAAGGGTGTAGACTGGAAAACAAAATGTTCTGCATGTGATTGTATATTAATGAGAACAAAAAGAATTTGAAAGTGCAGTAAGAGCACAGCTCTCAAATATCAGTGTAAAAGTACAGGCTTTGAGTGCTCCAATCAAAAGACCCAGTGTTAGAAGAACTGATGAAAACTCAAGACCTCCTACGTGCTCCCTTACTGGAGACTCACTTGAGATCCAAGGACACAGAAAAAATACAAGCTGAAGGGGCGGGGACAGATTACCTATACAAGTGAAAATAAGAAACAAACTAACAAATGAATTCTGTTTGAGTCCCCAGAGAGAGTCAGTAGAAAATAGCCCTATCTAGCCACCGTGAATTCTTTTTGTTTGATTTCAGCAGTGCTCAGGAATAGATTTAGTGGTGCAGCAAGTTCCTTCTCATTTCCTCTCACCTCAACAAATGAATTGCTGTAATAATATGCGTCTGGGCTTTTAAAATCATTGCTTTTTATGATGTTCACGAATGTAAAGAAGTAATAACCACCTAAGGAGGGAAGATTGGACCCTCAAATAAACACTTCACTCCACAACACACTCTTTGTTCCCAACTGCTCCTGACCAGAAATAGGTGTTCCTTTATATTTGTCCCTGCACCTATCAGCAGTGATCACGCCGATGTCCCTCAAACATGGTGGTGTGCAAAGAACCAAGTACACTTTTCTTTCGACAACCGGACCAGACGAAGGATACTTGTGGTCTTCAGGGATCACTTACTCACTGAATGTGGCTAAATAAAGTCACCAAGCGAGCAGGAAGTATGAGAGGACAGAGGACAGAGATACAGGTTCAAGTCCTTTCACCTCCATTTACTGGTTTTTTAAGCACACGCGGCTGACTCTACCTGAAAGTGTATCGGTGAACACAGTGCTCTCCTTATGGCTTAGTTACCTTGCAAGATTTCTGGAAGCATAATGTAGGGAAGAGACATAGGCTATGTTGTTAACTGTTCTGTACAGAAGGATAGATGGGCAGACAAAAAGATGACTGATTCATAGATAGATAGGTACACAGATGACAGATGAAAGATAGATAGATAGGTACATGGATTGATAGATGATAGACATCATAGATAGATGATAGGAAGAGAGATAGATAGATAGATACATAGATACATACATACATACATACGTAGAAACATAGATAGACAGACAGACCATTAGATAGATAGATACAGATACATATGGATTGACACAAAGCTATTGTTCATAACCAGGAGTTGAATGGTGAATAACATAGCTAAACTACAAACAAAAATGAAGAATGAAATTCAGTTTAAAAAGTGCAGTAAGCAGCCTTAAGAAGAAAACAAATCCTACCATTTGTAATGAGCTGGATGGAGGTAGACGGTAGTATGTTCAGAGAAATAGGCCAGGCGGAGAAAGACAAGTACCAAGTGTTTTCACTCATGTGTGGAGTATAACAACAAAGAAAAACTGAAGGAAAAAAACAGCAGCAGACTCACAGAACCCGAGAGTTGACTAAAAGTTACCAAAGGGAAAAGGACTGGGCAGGGTGGGTCTGAAGGGAGGGATAAGTGTGAGGAGAAAGAATGGGGGCATTAGTTTTAGCATGTATAATGCTTGGGGTCGAGGGGGCATGGGGAGTGCTGTACAACACAGAGAAGGCTAGTAGAGATCATATAGCATCTTACTACTCGCTGATGGTCAGCGACTGTAACGGGGTCTGTTGGGAGGGACATGGTGAAAGGGTCTACAGCATCCAACTACGCAGATCGACAGCAACTGAAGAGGTTTTTCAGGGGTCCTTGGTGAAAGGGGGAGCATAGTAAACATAATGTTCTTCAAGTGATTTAAGCTTAATGATAAAAAAAATTCTTTAAGTGCAATAAGTGCACAGCTCTGAATCATCAGAATAAAAGGTCAGGCACTGAGTGCAGCAAACAAAAGACACAGGGTTAAAAGAAGGGATGAAAACTCAAGACACCTACGTGCTTACTTACAGGAGACTCACTTGAGATCCAAGGACACAGACAAACTACAAGCCGAAGGTGTGTGGACAAGTAAATTACACGAGTGAAACTGAAAAACAAACAATCAAACAAATGGATTCTGTCTGAGTCCATTGAGACAGTCAGAAGAAAATAGCCCTATCTGGCCTCCGTGAATTCTTTTTGTTTGGTTTCAGCCGTTCCCAGCCATTGATTTAGTGGTGCAGCAACATACTTCTCATTTTCTCTCACGTCAACAACTGAGTTGCTGTAATAATAAGTGTCTGGGACTTTGAAATCAGTGGGTTTTATGATGTTCACGAATCTGAAGATCTAATAACTACCTAAAGAGGGAAGTTTGGACACTCAAATAAACACGTCACCCCACAATACACTCTTAAATCCCAAATGCTCCTGTCTAGAAATTGGTGTTCCTTTTTATTTGAACCTCCGTCCTATCGGCGGTGATCACGCTGATGTCCTTCAAACATGTTGGTGAGCAAAGAACAAGTTTACATTTCTTGCGACAACAGGCCCAGAGGAATGATACTTGTGGTCTTCAGGGAGCACTTAGTCAAAGAATGTGGCTAAATACAGACAGTAAGTTAGAAGGAGATGAAAGAAGACAGAGGATAGAGACACGGGTTCAAGTCCCGGCACAACCATTTCCTGGTTTTGTAGGTACACGCGGCCGAATCGACCTGCAAGTGTCTCGGTGAACCCAGTGGTCTCTCTACAGCCTAGATACTTTGCAGGATTTTTGGAAGCATAGTGTAGGAAAGTGATATAGAATATATGGTTAACTGTTCTGTACACAAGGACAGATGGGCAGACAAAAAGATGATTGATTGATTGATTGATTGATTGATAAATAGATAGACAGACAGATAGATAGATATAGGTACATATCGATTAACACAAAGCTACTGCTCATAACCAGGAGAGCAATGGTGAAAGCACATAGCGAAACTACAAACAAAAAAGAAGAAAGAAATCCAGTTTAAAAAGTGCAGTAAGCAGCCATAAGAAGAAAACAAATCCTGTCATTTGCAAAAACGTGGATGGAGCTAGAGGGTATTATGCTCAGTCAAATATTCAAGGAAGAGAAATACATGTAACAAATGATTTCACTCATGTGTGGAGTATGATAACAAAGAAAAACTGAAGGAAAAGACAGCAGCAGACTCACAGAACCCGAGAGTGGACTAACAGTTACCAAAGAGAAAGGTACTGGGTAGGGTTTGTGGGAAGGGAGTAATAAGGGCGGGGAAAAAGAATGGGGGCATTAGGATTAGCATATATAGTGTGTAACTTGGGGGGTCATTTGTACGGCTGCATAACACAGAGAAGACATGTAGTGATTCTACAGCATCTTAGTACACGCTGATGGACAGCGACTGTAACTGGCTTTTGCCGGGGACTTGGTGAAGGGTGTAGACTGGAAAACAAAATGTTCTGCATGTGATTGTATATTAATGAGAACAAAAAGAATTTGAAAGTGCAGTAAGAGCACAGCTCTCAAATATCAGTGTAAAAGTACAGGCTTTGAGTGCTCCAATCAAAAGACCCAGTGTTAGAAGAACTGATGAAAACTCAAGACCTCCTACGTGCTCCCTTACTGGAGACTCACTTGAGATCCAAGGACACAGAAAAAATACAAGCTGAAGGGGCGGGGACAGATTACCTATACAAGTGAAAATAAGAAACAAACTAACAAATGAATTCTGTTTGAGTCCCCAGAGAGAGTCAGTAGAAAATAGCCCTATCTAGCCACCGTGAATTCTTTTTGTTTGATTTCAGCAGTGCTCAGGCATAGATTTAGTGGTGCAGCAAGTTCCTTCTCATTTCCTCTCACCTCAACAAATGAATTGCTGTAATAATATGCGTCTGGGCTTTTAAAATCATTGCTTTTTATGATGTTCACGAATGTAAAGAAGTAATAACCACCTAAGGATGGAAGATTGGACCCTCAAATGAACACTTCACTCCACAACACTCTCTTTGTTCCCAACTGCTCCTGACCAGAAATAGGTGTTCCTTTATATTTGTCCCTGCACCTATCAGCAGTGATCACGCCGATGTCCCTCAAACATGGTGGTGTGCAAAGAACCAAGTACACTTTTCTTTCGACAACCGGACCAGACGAAGGATACTTGTGGTCTTCAGGGATCACTTACTCACTGAATGTGGCTAAATAAAGTCAACAAGCGAGCAGGAAGTATGAGAGGACAGAGGACAGAGATACAGGTTCAAGTCCTTTCACCTGCATTTACTGGTTTTTTAAGCACACGCGGCTGACTCTACCTGAAAGTGTATCGGTGAACACAGTGCTCTCCTTATGGCTTAGTTACCTTGCAAGATTTCTGGAAGCATAATGTAGGGAAGAGACATAGGCTATGTTGTTAACTGTTCTGTACAGAAGGATAGATGGGCAGACAAAAAGATGATTGATTCATAGATAGATAGGTACATGGATTGATAGATGATAGACATCATAGATACATGATAGGAAGAGAGATAGATAGATAGATACATAGATACATACATACATACATACGTAGAAACATAGATAGACAGACAGACCATTAGATAGATAGATACAGATACATATGGATAGACACAAAGCTATTTTTGATAACCAGGAGTTGAATGGTGAATAACATAGCTAAACTACAAACAAAAATGAAGAATGAAATTCAGTTTAAAAAGTGCAGTAAGCAGCCTTAAGAAGAAAACAAATCCTACCATTTGTAATGAGCTGGATGGAGCTAGACGGTAGTATGTTCAGAGAAATAGGCCAGGCGGAGAAAGACAAGTACCAAGTGTTTTCACTCATGTGTGGAGTATAACAACAAAGAAAAACTGAAGGAAAAAAACAGCAGCAGACTCACAGAACCCGAGAGTTGACTAAAAGTTACCAAAGGGAAAAGGACTGGGCAGGGTGGGTCTGAAGGGAGGGATAAGTGTGAGGAGAAAGAATGGGGGCATTAGTTTTAGCATGTATAATGCTTGGGGTCGAGGGGGCATGGGGAGTGCTGTACAACACAGAGAAGGCTAGTAGAGATCATATAGCATCTTACTACTCGCTGATGGTCAGCGACTGTAACGGGGTCTGTTGGGAGGGACATGGTGAAGGGGTCTACAGCATCCAACTACGCAGATCGACAGCGACTGAAGAGGTTTTTCAGGGGTCCTTGGTGAAGGGGGGAGCATAGTAAACATAATGTTCTTCAAGTGATTTAAGCTTAATGATAAAAAAAATTCTTTAAGTGCAATAAGTGCACAGCTCTGAATCATCAGAATAAAAGGTCAGGCACTGAGTGCAGCAAACAAAAGACACAGGGTTAAAAGAAGGGATGAAAACTCAAGACACCTACGTGCTTACTTACAGGAGACTCACTTGAGATCCAAGGACACAGACAAACTACAAGCCGAAGGTGTGTGGACAAGTAAATTACACGAGTGAAACTGAAAAACAAACAATCAAACAAATGGATTCTGTCTGAGTCCATTGAGACAGTCAGAAGAAAATAGCCCTATCTGGCCTCCGTGAATTCTTTATGTTTTGTTTCAGCCGTTCCCAGCCATTGATTTAGTGGTGCAGCAACATACTTCTCATTTTCTCTCACGTCAACAACTGAGTTGCTGTAATAATAAGTGTCTGGGACTTTGAAATCAGTGGGTTTTATGATGTTCACGAATCTGAAGATCTAATAACTACCTAAAGAGGGAAGTTTGGACACTCAAATAAACACGTCACCCCACAATACACTCTTAAATCCCAAATGCTCCTGTCTAGAAATTGGTGTTCCTTTTTATTTGAACCTCCGTCCTATCGGCGGTGGTCACGCTGATGTCCTTCAAACATGTTGGTGAGCAAAGAACAAGTTTACATTTCTTGCGACAACAGGCCCAGAGGAATGATACTTGTGGTCTTCAGGGAGCACTTAGTCAAAGAATGTGGCTAAATACAGACAGTAAGTTAGAAGGAGATGAAAGAAGACAGAGGATAGAGACACGGGTTCAAGTCCCGGCACAACCATTTCCTGGTTTTGTAGGTACACGCGGCCGAATCGACCTGCAAGTGTCTCGGTGAACCCAGTGGTCTCTCTACAGCCTAGATACTTTGCAGGATTTTTGGAAGCATAGTGTAGGAAAGTGATATAGAATATATGGTTAACTGTTCTGTACACAAGGACAGATGGGCAGACAAAAAGATGATTGATTGATTGTTTGATAAATAGATAGACAGACAGATAGATAGATATAGGTACATATCGATTAACACAAAGCTACTGCTCATAACCAGGAGAGCAATGGTGAAAGCACATAGCGAAACTACAAACAAAAAAGAAGAAAGAAATCCAGTTTAAAAAGTGCAGTAGGCAGCCATAAGAAGAAAACAAATCCTATCATTTGCAAAAACGTGGATGGAGCTAGAGGGTATTATGCTCAGTCAAATATTCAAGGAAGAGAAATACATGTAACAAATGATTTCACTCATGTGTGGAGTATGATAACAAAGAAAAACTGAAGGAAAAGACAGCAGCAGACTCACAGAACCCGAGAGTGGACTAACAGTTACCAAAGAGAAAGGTACTGGGTAGGGTTTGTGGGAAGGGAGTAATAAGGGCGGGGAAAAAGAATGGGGGCATTAGGATTAGCATATATAGTGTGTAACTTGGGGGGTCATTTGTACGGCTGCATAACACAGAGAAGACATGTAGTGATTCTACAGCATCTTAGTACACGCTGATGGACAGCGACTGTAACTGGCTTTTGCCGGGGACTTGGTGAAGGGTGTAGACTGGAAAACAAAATGTTCTGCATGTGATTGTATATTAATGAGAACAAAAAGAATTTGAAAGTGCAGTAAGAGCACAGCTCTCAAATATCAGTGTAAAAGTACAGGCTTTGAGTGCTCCAATCGAAAGACCCAGTGTTAGAAGAACTGATGAAATCTCAAGACCTCCTACGTGCTCCCTTACTGGAGACTCACATGAGATTCAAGGACACAGAAAAAATACAAGCTGAAGGGGCGGGGACAGATTACCTATACAAGTGAAAATAAGAAACAAACTAACAAATGAATTCTGTTTGAGTCCCCAGAGAGAGTCAGTAGAAAATAGCCCTATCTAGCCACCGTGAATTCTTTTTGTTTGATTTCAGCAGTGCTCAGGCATAGATTTAGTGGTGCAGCAAGTTCCTTCTCATTTCCTCTCACCTCAACAAATGAATTGCTGTAATAATATGCGTCTGGGCTTTTAAAATCATTGCTTTTTATGATGTTCACGAATGTAAAGAAGTAATAACCACCTAAGGAGGGAAGATTGGACCCTCAAATAAACACTTCACTCCACAACACACTCTTTGTTCCCAACTGCTCCTGACCAGAAATAGGTGTTCCTTTATATTTGTCCCTGCACCTATCAGCAGTGATCACGCCGATGTCCCTCAAACATGGTGGTGTGCAAAGAACCAAGTACACTTTTCTTTCGACAACTGGACCAGACGAAGGATACTTGTGGTCTTCAGGGATCACTTACTCACTGAATGTGGCTAAATAAAGTCACCAAGCGAGCAGGAAGTATGAGAGGACAGAGGACAGAGATACAGGTTCAAGTCCTTTCACCTCCATTTACTGGTTTTTTAAGCACACGCGGCTGACTCTACCTGAAAGTGTATCGGTGAACACAGTGCTCTCCTTATGGCTTAGTTACCTTGCAAGATTTCTGGAAGCATAATGTAGGGAAGAGACATAGGCTATGTTGTTAACTGTTCTGTACAGAAGGATAGATGGGCAGACAAAAAGATGACAGATTCATAGATAGATAGGTACACAGATGACAGATGAAAGATAGATAGATAGGTACATGGGTTGATAGATGATAGACATCATAGATAGATGATAGGAAGAGAGACAGATAGATAGATACATAGATACATACATACATACATACGTAGAAACATAGATAGACAGACAGACCATTAGATAGATAGATACAGATACATATGGATTGACACAAAGCTATTGTTCATAACCAGGAGTTGAATGGTGAATAACATAGCTAAACTACAAACAAAAATGAAGAATGAAATTCAGTTTAAAAAGTGCAGTAAGCAGCCTTAAGAAGAAAACAAATCCTACCATTTGTAATGACCTGGATGGAGCTAGACGGTAGTATGTTCAGAGAAATAGGCCAGGCGGAGAAAGACAAGTACCAAGTGTTTTCACTCATGTGTGGAGTATAACAACAAAGAAAAACTGAAGGAAAAAAACAGCAGCAGACTCACAGAACCCGAGAGTTGACTAAAAGTTACCAAAGGGAAAAGGACTGGGCAGGGTGGGTCTGAAGGGAGGGATAAGTGTGAGGAGAAAGAATGGGGGCATTAGTTTTAGCATGTATAATGCTTGGGGTCGAGGGGGCATGGGGAGTGCTGTACAACACAGAGAAGGCTAGTAGAGATCATATAGCATCTTACTACTCGCTGATGGTCAGCGACTGTAACGGGGTCTGTTGGGAGGGACATGGTGAAGGGGTCTACAGCATCCAACTACGCAGATCGACAGCGACTGAAGAGGTTTTTCAGGGGTCCTTGGTGAAGGGGGGAGCATAGTAAACATAATGTTCTTCAAGTGATTTAAGCTTAATGATAAAAAAAATTCTTTAAGTGCAATAAGTGCACAGCTCTGAATCATCAGAATAAAAGGTCAGGCACTGAGTGCAGCAAACAAAAGACACAGGGTTAAAAGAAGGGATGAAAACTCAAGACACCTACGTGCTTACTTACAGGAGACTCACTTGAGATCCAAGGACACAGACAAACTACAAGCCGAAGGTGTGTGGACAAGTAAATTACACGAGTGGAACTGAAAAACAAACAATCAAACAAATGGATTCTGTCTGAGTCCATTGAGACAGTCAGAAGAAAATAGCCCTATCTGGCCTCCGTGAATTCTTTTTGTTTGGTTTCAGCCGTTCCCAGCCATTGATTTAGTGGTGCAGCAACATACTTCTCATTTTCTCTCACGTCAACAACTGAGTTGCTGTAATAATAAGTGTCTGGGACTTTGAAATCAGTGGGTTTTATGATGTTCACGAATCTGAAGATCTAATAACTACCTAAAGAGGGAAGTTTGGACACTCAAATAAACACGTCACCCCACAATACACTCTTAAATCCCAAATGCTCCTGTCTAGAAATTGGTGTTCCTTTTTATTTGAACCTCCGTCCTATCGGCGGTGATCACGCTGATGTCCTTCAAACATGTTGGTGAGCAAAGAACAAGTTTACATTTCTTGCGACAACAGGCCCAGAGGAATGATACTTGTGGTCTTCAGGGAGCACTTAGTCAAAGAATGTGGCTAAATACAGACAGTAAGTTAGAAGGAGATGAAAGAAGACAGAGGATAGAGACACGGGTTCAAGTCCCGGCACAACCATTTCCTGGTTTTGTAAGTACACGCGGCCGAATCGACCTGCAAGTGTCTCGGTGAACCCAGTGGTCTCTCTACAGCCTAGATACTTTGCAGGATTTTTGGAAGCATAGTGTAGGAAAGTGATATAGAATATATGGTTAACTGTTCTGTACACAAGGACAGATGGGCAGACAAAAAGATGATTGATTGATTGATTGATAAATAGATAGACAGACAGATAGATAGATATAGGTACATATCGATTAACACAAAGCTACTGCTCATAACCAGGAGAGCAATGGTGAAAGCACATAGCGAAACTACAAACAAAAAAGAAGAAAGAAATCCAGTTTAAAAAGTGCAGTAGGCAGCCATAAGAAGAAAACAAATCCTATCATTTGCAAAAACGTGGATGGAGCTAGAGGGTATTACGCTCAGTCAAATATTCAAGGAAGAGAAATACATGTAACAAATGATTTCACTCATGTGTGGAGTATGATAACAAAGAAAAACTGAAGGAAAAGACAGCAGCAGACTCACAGAACCCGAGAGTGGACTAACAGTTACCAAAGAGAAAGGTACTGGGTAGGGTTTGTGGGAAGGGAGTAATAAGGGCGGGGAAAAAGAATGGGGGCATTAGGATTAGCATATATAGTGTGTAACTTGGGGGGTCATTTGTACGGCTGCATAACACAGAGAAGACATGTAGTGATTCTACAGCATCTTAGTACACGCTGATGGACAGCGACTGTAACTGGCTTTTGCCGGGGACTTGGTGAAGGGTGTAGACTGGAAAACAAAATGTTCTGCATGTGATTGTATATTAATGAGAACAAAAAGAATTTGAAAGTGCAGTAAGAGCACAGCTCTCAAATATCAGTGTAAAAGTACAGGCTTTGAGTGCTCCAATCGAAAGACCCAGTGTTAGAAGAACTGATGAAATCTCAAGACCTCCTACGTGCTCCCTTACTGGAGACTCACTTGAGATTCAAGGACACAGAAAAAATACAAGCTGAAGGGGCGGGGACAGATTACCTATACAAGTGAAAATAAGAAACAAACTAACAAATGAATTCTGTTTGAGTCCCCAGAGAGAGTCAGTAGAAAATAGCCCTATCTAGCCACCGTGAATTCTTTTTGTTTGATTTCAGCAGTGCTCTGGCATAGATTTAGTGGTGCAGCAAGTTCCTTCTCATTTCCTCTCACCTCAACAAATGAATTGCTGTAATAATATGCGTCTGGGCTTTTAAAATCATTGCTTTTTATGATGTTCACGAATGTAAAGAAGTAATAACCACCTAAGGAGGGAAGATTGGACCCTCAAATAAACACTTCACTCCACAACACACTCTTTGTTCCCAACTGCTCCTGACCAGAAATAGGTGTTCCTTTATATTTGTCCCTGCACCTATCAGCAGTGATCACGCCGATGTCCCTCAAACATGGTGGTGTGCAAAGAACCAAGTACACTTTTCTTTCGACAACTGGACCAGACGAAGGATACTTGTGGTCTTCAGGGATCACTTACTCACTGAATGTGGCTAAATAAAGTCACCAAGCGAGCAGGAAGTATGAGAGGACAGAGGACAGAGATACAGGTTCAAGTCCTTTCACCTCCATTTACTGGTTTTTTAAGCACACGCGGCTGACTCTACCTGAAAGTGTATCGGTGAACACAGTGCTCTCCTTATGGCTTAGTTAAATTGCAAGATTTCTGGAAGCATAATGTAGGGAAGAGACATAGGCTATGTTGTTAACTGTTCTGTACAGAAGGATAGATGGGCAGACAAAAAGATGACAGATTCATAGATAGATAGGTACACAGATGACAGATGAAAGATAGATAGATAGGTACATGGGTTGATAGATGATAGACATCATAGATAGATGATAGGAAGAGAGACAGATAGATAGATACATAGATACATACATACATACATACGTAGAAACATAGATAGACAGACAGACCATTAGATAGATAGATACAGATACATATGGATTGACACAAAGCTATTGTTCATAACCAGGAGTTGAATGGTGAATAACATAGCTAAACTACAAACAAAAATGAAGAATGAAATTCAGTTTAAAAAGTGCAGTAAGCAGCCTTAAGAAGAAAACAAATCCTACCATTTGTAATGAGCTGGATGGAGCTAGACGGTAGTATGTTCAGAGAAATAGGCCAGGCGGAGAAAGACAAGTACCAAGTGTTTTCACTCATGTGTGGAGTATAACAACAAAGAAAAACTGAAGGAAAAAAACAGCAGCAGACTCACAGAACCCGAGAGTTGACTAAAAGTTACCAAAGGGAAAAGGACTGGGCAGGGTGGGTCTGAAGGGAGGGATAAGTGTGAGGAGAAAGAATGGGGGCATTAGTTTTAGCATGTATAATGCTTGGGGTCGAGGGGGCATGGGGAGAGCTGTACAACACAGAGAAGGCTAGTAGAGATCATATAGCATCTTACTACTCACTGATGGACAGCGACTGCAACGGGGTCTGTTGGGAGGGACATGGTGAAGGGGTCTACAGCATCCAACTACGCAGATCGACAGCGAATGAAGAGGTTTTTCAGGGGTACTTGATGAAGGGGGAGCATAGTAAACATAATGTTCTTCAAGTGATTTTAGCTTAATGATAAAAAAAATTCTTTAAGTGCAATAAGTGCACAGCTCTGAATCATCAGAATAAAAGGTCAGGCACTGAGGGCAGCAAAAAAAGACACAGGGTTAAAAGAAGGGATGAAAACTCAAGACACCTACGTGCTTACTTACAGGAGACTCACTTGAGATCCAAGGACACAGACAAACTACAAGCCGAAGGTGTGTGGACAAGTAAATTACACGAGTGAAACTGAAAAACAAACAATCAAACAAATGGATTCTGTCTGAGTCCATTGAGACAGTCAGAAGAAAATAGCCCTATCTGGCCTCCGTGAATTCTTTTTGTTTGGTTTCAGCCGTTCCCAGCCATTGATTTAGTGGTGCAGCAACATACTTCTCATTTTCTCTCACGTCAACAACTGAGTTGCTGTAATAATAAGTGTCTGGGACTTTGAAATCAGTGGGTTTTATGATGTTCACGAATCTGAAGATCTAATAACTACCTAAAGAGGGAAGTTTGGACACTCAAATAAACACGTCACCCCACAATACACTCTTAAATCCCAAATGCTCCTGTCTAGAAATTGGTGTTCCTTTTTATTTGAACCTCCGTCCTATCGGCGGAGATCACGCTGATGTTCTTCAAACATGTTGGTGAGCAAAGAACAAGTTTACATTTCTTGCGACAACAGGCCCAGAGGAATGATACTTGTGGTCTTCAGGGAGCACTTAGTCAAAGAATGTGGCTAAATACAGACAGTAAGTTAGAAGGAGATGAAAGAAGACAGAGGATAGAGACACGGGTTCAAGTCCCGGCACAACCATTTCCTGGTTTTGTAAGTACACGCGGCCGAATCGACCTGCAAGTGTCTCGGTGAACCCAGTGGTCTCTCTACAGCCTAGATACTTTGCAGGATTTTTGGAAGCATAGTGTAGGAAAGTGATATAGAATATATGGTTAACTGTTCTGTACACAAGGACAGATGGGCAGACAAAAAGATGATTGATTGATTGATTGATAAATAGATAGACAGACAGATAGATAGATATAGGTACATATCGATTAACACAAAGCTACTGCTCATAACCAGGAGAGCAATGGTGAAAGCACATAGCGAAACTACAAACAAAAAAGAAGAAAGAAATACAGTTTAAAAAGTGCAGTAGGCAGCCATAAGAAGAAAACAAATCCTATCATTTGCAAAAACGTGGATGGAGCTAGAGGGTATTATGCTCAGTCAAATATTCAAGGAAGAGAAATACATGTAACAAATGATTTCACTCATGTGTGGAGTATGATAACAAAGAAAAACTGAAGGAAAAGACAGCAGCAGACTCACAGAACCCGAGAGTGGACTAACAGTTACCAAAGAGAAAGGTACTGGGTAGGGTTTGTGGGAAGGGAGTAATAAGGGCGGGGAAAAAGAATGGGGGCATTAGGATTAGCATATATAGTGTGTAACTTGGGGGGTCATTTGTACGGCTGCATAACACAGAGAAGACATGTAGTGATTCTACAGCATCTTAGTACACGCTGATGGACAGCGACTGTAACTGGCTTTTGCCGGGGACTTGGTGAAGGGTGTAGACTGGAAAACAAAATGTTCTGCATGTGATTGTATATTAATGAGAACAAAAAGAATTTGAAAGTGCAGTAAGAGCACAGCTCTCAAATATCAGTGTAAAAGTACAGGCTTTGAGTGCTATAATCAAAAGACCCAGTGTTAGAAGAACTGATGAAAACTCAAGACCTCCTACGTGCTCCCTTACTGGAGACTCACTTGAGATCCAAGGACACAGAAAAAATACAAGCTGAAGGGGCGGGGACAGATTACCTATACAAGTGAAACTAAGAAACAAACTAACAAATGAATTCTGTTTGAGTCCCCAGAGAGAGTCAGTAGAAAATAGCCCTATCTAGCCACCGTGAATTCTTTTTGTTTGATTTCAGCAGTGCTCAGGCATAGATTTAGTGGTGCAGCAAGTTCCTTCTCATTTCCTCTCACCTCAACAAATGAATTGCTGTAATAATATGCGTCTGGGCTTTTAAAATCATTGCTTTTTATGATGTTCACGAATGTAAAGAAGTAATAACCACCTAAGGAGGGAAGATTGGACCCTCAAATAAACACTTCACTCCACAACACACTCTTTGTTCCCAACTGCTCCTGACCAGAAATAGGTGTTCCTTTATATTTGTCCCTGCACCTATCAGCAGTGATCACGCCGATGTCCCTCAAACGTGGTGGTGTGCAAAGAACCAAGTACACTTTTCTTTCGACAACCGGACCAGACGAAGGATACTTGTGGTCTTCAGGGATCACTTACTCACTGAATGTGGCTAAATAAAGTCACCAAGCGAGCAGGAAGTATGAGAGGACAGAGGACAGAGATACAGGTTCAAGTCCTTTCACCTCCATTTACTGGTTTTTTAAGCACACGCGGCTGACTCTACCTGAAAGTGTATCGGTGAACACAGTGCTCTCCTTATGGCTTAGTTACCTTGCAAGATTTCTGGAAGCATAATGTAGGGAAGAGACATAGGCTATGTTGTTAACTGTTCTGTACAGAAGGATAGATGGGCAGACAAAAAGATGACAGATTCATAGATAGATAGGTACACAGATGACAGATGAAAGATAGATAGATAGGTACATGGGTTGATAGATGATAGACATCATAGATAGATGATAGGAAGAGAGACAGATAGATAGATACATAGATATATACATACATACATACGTAGAAACATAGATAGACAGACAGACCATTAGATAGATAGATACAGATACATATGGATTGACACAAAGCTATTGTTCATAACCAGGAGTTGAATGGTGAATAACATAGCTAAACTACAAACAAAAATGAAGAATGAAATTCAGTTTAAAAAGTGCAGTAAGCAGCCTTAAGAAGAAAACAAATCCTACCATTTGTAATGACCTGGATGGAGCTAGACGGTAGTATGTTCAGAGAAATAGGCCAGGCGGAGAAAGACAAGTACCAAGTGTTTTCACTCATGTGTGGAGTATAACAACAAAGAAAAACTGAAGGAAAAAAACAGCAGCAGACTCACAGAACCCGAGAGTTGACTAAAAGTTACCAAAGGGAAAAGGACTGGGCAGGGTGGGTCTGAAGGGAGGGATAAGTGTGAGGAGAAAGAATGGGGGCATTAGTTTTAGCATGTATAATGCTTGGGGTCGAGGGGGCATGGGGAGAGCTGTACAACACAGAGAAGGCTAGTAGAGATCATATAGCATCTTACTACTCACTGATGGACAGCGACTGCAACGGGGTCTGTTGGGAGGGACATGGTGAAGGGGTCTACAGCATCCAACTACGCAGATCGACAGCGACTGAAGAGGTTTTTCAGTGGTCCTTGGTGAAGGGGGTAGCATAGTAAACATAATGTTCTTCAAGTGATTTAAGCTTAATGATAAAAAAAATTCTTTAAGTGCAATAAGTGCACAGCTCTGAATCATCAGAATAAAAGGTCAGGCACTGAGTGCAGCAAACAAAAGACACAGGGTTAAAAGAAGGGATGAAAACTCAAGACACCTACGTGCTTACTTACAGGAGACTCACTTGAGATCCAAGGACACAGACAAACTACAAGCCGAAGGTGTGTGGACAAGTAAATTACACGAGTGAAACTGAAAAACAAACAATCAAACAAATGGATTCTGTCTGAGTCCATTGAGACAGTCAGAAGAAAATAGCCCTATCTGGCCTCCGTGAATTCTTTATGTTTTGTTTCAGCCGTTCCCAGCCATTGATTTAGTGGTGCAGCAACATACTTCTCATTTTCTCTCACGTCAACAACTGAGTTGCTGTAATAATAAGTGTCTGGGACTTTGAAATCAGTGGGTTTTATGATGTTCACGAATCTGAAGATCTAATAACTACCTAAAGAGGGAAGTTTGGACACTCAAATAAACACGTCACCCCACAATACACTCTTAAATCCCAAATGCTCCTGTCTAGAAATTGGTGTTCCTTTTTATTTGAACCTCCGTCCTATCGGCGGTGGTCACGCTGATGTCCTTCAAACATGTTGGTGAGCAAAGAACAAGTTTACATTTCTTGCGACAACAGGCCCAGAGGAATGATACTTGTGGTCTTCAGGGAGCACTTAGTCAAAGAATGTGGCTAAATACAGACAGTAAGTTAGAAGGAGATGAAAGAAGACAGAGGATAAAGACACGGGTTCAAGTCCCGGCACAACCATTTCCTGGTTTTGTAGGTACACGCGGCCGAATCGACCTGCAAGTGTCTCGGTGAACCCAGTGGTCTCTCTACAGCCTAGATACTTTGCAGGATTTTTGGAAGCATAGTGTAGGAAAGTGATATAGAATATATGGTTAACTGTTCTGTACACAAGGACAGATGGGCAGACAAAAAGATGATTGATTGATTGTTTGATAAATAGATAGACAGACAGATAGATAGATATAGGTACATATCGATTAACACAAAGCTACTGCTCATAACCAGGAGAGCAATGGTGAAAGCACATAGCGAAACTACAAACAAAAAAGAAGAAAGAAATCCAGTTTAAAAAGTGCAGTAGGCAGCCATAAGAAGAAAACAAATCCTATCATTTGCAAAAACGTGGATGGAGCTAGAGGGTATTATGCTCAGTCAAATATTCAAGGAAGAGAAATACATGTAACAAATGATTTCACTCATGTGTGGAGTATGATAACAAAGAAAAACTGAAGGAAAAGACAGCAGCAGACTCACAGAACCCGAGAGTGGACTAACAGTTACCAAAGAGAAAGGTACTGGGTAGGGTTTGTGGGAAGGGAGTAATAAGGGCGGGGAAAAAGAATGGGGGCATTAGGATTAGCATATATAGTGTGTAACTTGGGGGGTCATTTGTACGGCTGCATAACACAGAGAAGACATGTAGTGATTCTACAGCATCTTAGTACACGCTGATGGACAGCGACTGTAACTGGCTTTTGCCGGGGACTTGGTGAAGGGTGTAGACTGGAAAACAAAATGTTCTGCATGTGATTGTATATTAATGAGAACAAAAAGAATTTGAAAGTGCAGTAAGAGCACAGCTCTCAAATATCAGTGTAAAAGTACAGGCTTTGAGTGCTCCAATCAAAAGACCCAGTGTTAGAAGAACTGATGAAAACTCAAGACCTCCTACGTGCTCCCTTACTGGAGACTCACTTGAGATCCAAGGACACAGAAAAAATACAAGCTGAAGGGGCGGGGACAGATTACCTATACAAGTGAAAATAAGAAACAAACTAACAAATGAATTCTGTTTGAGTCCCCAGAGAGAGTCAGTAGAAAATAGCCCTATCTAGCCACCGTGAATTCTTTTTGTTTGATTTCAGCAGTGCTCAGGCATAGATTTAGTGGTGCAGCAAGTTCCTTCTCATTTCCTCTCACCTCAACAAATGAATTGCTGTAATAATATGCGTCTGGGCTTTTAAAATCATTGCTTTTTATGATGTTCACGAATGTAAAGAAGTAATAACAACCTAAGGAGGGAAGATTGGACCCTCAAATAAACACTTCACTCCACAACACACTCTTTGTTCCCAACTGCTCCTGACCAGAAATAGGTGTTCCTTTATATTTGTCCCTGCACCTATCAGCAGTGATCACGCCGATGTCCCTCAAACATGGTGGTGTGCAAAGAACCAAGTACACTTTTCTTTCGACAACTGGACCAGACGAAGGATACTTGTGGTCTTCAGGGATCACTTACTCACTGAATGTGGCTAAATAAAGTCACCAATCGAGCAGGAAGTATGAGAGGACAGAGGACAGAGATACAGGTTCAAGTCCTTTCACCTCCATTTACTGGTTTTTTAAGCACACGCGGCTGACTCTACCTGAAAGTGTATCGGTGAACACAGTGCTCTCCTTATGGCTTAGTTACCTTGCAAGATTTCTGGAAGCATAATGTAGGGAAGAGACATAGGCTATGTTGTTAACTGTTCTGTACAGAAGGATAGATGGGCAGACAAAAAGATGACAGATTCATAGATAGATAGGTACACAGATGACAGATGAAAGATAGATAGATAGGTACATGGGTTGATAGATGATAGACATCAGAGATAGATGATAGGAAGAGAGACAGATAGATACATAGATACATACATACATACATACGTAGAAACATAGATAGACAGACAGACCATTAGATAGATAGATACAGATACATATGGATTGACACAAAGCTATTGTTCATAACCAGGAGTTGAATGGTGAATAACATAGCTAAACTACAAACAAAAATGAAGAATGAAATTCAGTTTAAAAAGTGCAGTAAGCAGCCTTAAGAAGAAAACAAATCCTACCATTTGTAATGACCTGGATGGAGCTAGACGGTAGTATGTTCAGAGAAATAGGCCAGGCGGAGAAAGACAAGTACCAAGTGTTTTCACTCATGTGTGGAGTATAACAACAAAGAAAAACTGAAGGAAAAAAACAGCAGCAGACTCACAGAACCCGAGAGTTGACTAAAAGTTACCAAAGGGAAAAGGACTGGGCAGGGTGGGTCTGAAGGGAGGGATAAGTGTGAGGAGAAAGAATGGGGGCATTAGTTTTAGCATGTAAAATGCTTGGGGTCGAGGGGGCATGGGGAGAGCTGTACAACACAGAGAAGGCTAGTAGAGATCATATAGCATCTTACTACTCACTGATGGACAGCGACTGCAACGGGGTCTGTTGGGAGGGACATGGTGAAGGGGTCTACAGCATCCAACTACGCAGATCGACAGCGAATGAAGAGGTTTTTCAGGGGTACTTGATGAAGGGGGAGCATAGTAAACATAATGTTCTTCAAGTGATTTTAGCTTAATGATAAAAAAAATTCTTTAAGTGCAATAAGTGCACAGCTCTGAATCATCAGAATAAAAGGTCAGGCACTGAGTGCAGCAAAAAAAGACACAGGGTTAAAAGAAGGGATGAAAACTCAAGACACCTACGTGCTTACTTACAGGAGACTCACTTGAGATCCAAGGACACAGACAAACTACAAGCCGAAGGTGTGTGGACAAGTAAATTACACGAGTGGAACTGAAAAACAAACAATCAAACAAATGGATTCTGTCTGAGTCCATTGAGACAGTCAGAAGAAAATAGCCCTATCTGGCCTCCGTGAATTCTTTTTGTTTGGTTTCAGCCGTTCCCAGCCATTGATTTAGTGGTGCAGCAACATACTTCTCATTTTCTCTCACGTCAACAACTGAGTTGCTGTAATAATAAGTGTCTGGGACTTTGAAATCAGTGGGTTTTATGATGTTCACGAATCTGAAGATCTAATAACTACCTAAAGAGGGAAGTTTGGACACTCAAATAAACACGTCACCCCACAATACACTCTTAAATCCCAAATGCTCCTGTCTAGAAATTGGTGTTCCTTTTTATTTGAACCTCCGTCCTATCGGCGGTGATCACGCTGATGTCCTTCAAACATGTTGGTGAGCAAAGAACAAGTTTACATTTCTTGCGACAACAGGCCCAGAGGAATGATACTTGTGGTCTTCAGGGAGCACTTAGTCAAAGAATGTGGCTAAATACAGACAGTAAGTTAGAAGGAGATGAAAGAAGACAGAGGATAGAGACACGGGTTCAAGTCCCGGCACAACCATTTCCTGGTTTTGTAAGTACACGCGGCCGAATCGACCTGCAAGTGTCTCGGTGAACCCAGTGGTCTCTCTACAGCCTAGATACTTTGCAGGAATTTTGGAAGCATAGTGTAGGAAAGTGATATAGAATATATGGTTAACTGTTCTGTACACAAGGACAGATGGGCAGACAAAAAGATGATTGATTGATTGATTGATTGATAAATAGATAGACAGACAGATAGATAGATATAGGTACATATCGATTAACACAAAGCTACTGCTCATAACCAGGAGAGCAATGGTGAAAGCACATAGCGAAACTACAAACAAAAAAGAAGAAAGAAATCCAGTTTAAAAAGTGCAGTAGGCAGCCATAAGAAGAAAACAAATCCTATCATTTGCAAAAACGTGGATGGAGCTAGAGGGTATTATGCTCAGTCAAATATTCAAGGAAGAGAAATACATGTAACAAATGATTTCACTCATGTGTGGAGTATGATAACAAAGAAAAACTGAAGGAAAAGACAGCAGCAGACTCACAGAACCCGAGAGTGGACTAACAGTTACCAAAGAGAAAGGTACTGGGTAGGGTTTGTGGGAAGGGAGTAATAAGGGCGGGGAAAAAGAATGGGGGCATTAGGATTAGCATATATAGTGTGTAACTTGGGGGGTCATTTGTACGGCTGCATAACACAGAGAAGACATGTAGTGATTCTACAGCATCTTAGTACACGCTGATGGACAGCGACTGTAACTGGCTTTTGCCGGGGACTTGGTGAAGGGTGTAGACTGGAAAACAAAATGTTCTGCATGTGATTGTATATTAATGAGAACAAAAAGAATTTGAAAGTGCAGTAAGAGCACAGCTCTCAAATATCAGTGTAAAAGTACAGGCTTTGAGTGCTCCAATCAAAAGACCCAGTGTTAGAAGAACTGATGAAAACTCAAGACCTCCTACGTGCTCCCTTACTGGAGACTCACTTGAGATCCAAGGACACAGAAAAAATACAAGCTGAAGGGGCGGGGACAGATTACCTATACAAGTGAAAATAAGAAACAAACTAACAAATGAATTCTGTTTGAGTCCCCAGAGAGAGTCAGTAGAAAATAGCCCTATCTAGCCACCGTGAATTCTTTTTGTTTGATTTCAGCAGTGCTCAGGCATAGATTTAGTGGTGCAGCAAGTTCCTTCTCATTTCCTCTCACCTCAACAAATGAATTGCTGTAATAATATGCGTCTGGGCTTTTAAAATCATTGCTTTTTATGATGTTCACGAATGTAAAGAAGTAATAACCACCTAAGGAGGGAAGATTGGACCCTCAAATAAACACTTCACTCCACAACACACTCTTTGTTCCCAACTGCTCCTGACCAGAAATAGGTGTTCCTTTATATTTGTCCCTGCACCTATCAGCAGTGATCACGCCGATGTCCCTCAAACATGGTGGTGTGCAAAGAACCAAGTACACTTTTCTTTCGACAACCGGACCAGACGAAGGATACTTGTGGTCTTCAGGGATCACTTACTCACTGAATGTGGCTAAATAAAGTCACCAAGCGAGCAGGAAGTATGAGAGGACAGAGGACAGAGATACAGGTTCAAGTCCTTTCACCTCCATTTACTGGTTTTTTAAGCACACGCGGCTGACTCTACCTGAAAGTGTATCGGTGAACACAGTGCTCTCCTTATGGCTTAGTTACCTTGCAAGATTTCTGGAAGCATAATGTAGGGAAGAGACATAGGCTATGTTGTTAACTCTTCTGTACAAAAGGATAGATGGGCAGACAAAAAGATGATTGATTCATAGATAGATAGGTACATAGTTGACAGATGTAAGATAGATAGATAGGTACAGAGATTGATAGATGATAGACATCATAGATAGATGATAGGAAGATAGATAGATAGATAGATAGATAGATAGATAGATAGATACATACATACATACATACATACATACATACATACATACATACATAGACAGACAGACAATTAGATAGATAAATACAAATACATATCGATTGACACAAAGCTATTGTTCATAACCAGGAGTTGAATGGTGAATAACATAGCTAAACTACAAACAAAAATGAAGAATGAAATTCAGTTTAAAAAGTGCAGTAAGCAGCCTTAAGAAGAAAACAAATCCTACCATTTGTAATGAGCTGGATGGAGGTAGACGGTAGTATGTTCAGAGAAATAGGCCAGGCGGAGAAAGACAAGTACCAAGTGTTTTCACTCATGTGTGGAGTATAACAACAAAGAAAAACTGAAGGAAAAAAACAGCAGCAGACTCACAGAACCCGAGAGTTGACTAAAAGTTACCAAAGGGAAAAGGACTGGGCAGGGTGGGTCTGAAGGGAGGGATAAGTGTGAGGAGAAAGAATGGGGGCATTAGTTTTAGCATGTATAATGCTTGGGGTCGAGGGGGCATGGGGAGTGCTGTACAACGCAGAGAAGGCTAGTAGAGATCATATAGCATCTTACTACTCGCTGA
Source organism: Manis pentadactyla (assembly GCF_030020395.1). Lineage (NCBI taxonomy): Eukaryota > Metazoa > Chordata > Mammalia > Pholidota > Manidae > Manis > Manis pentadactyla. The sequence continues at coordinate 132,557 of NW_026645110.1, forward strand.
TGGTCAGCGACTGTAACGGGGTCTGTTGGGAGGGACATGGTGAAAGGGTCTACAGCATCCAACTACGCAGATCGACAGCGACTGAAGAGGTTTTTCAGGGGTCCTTGGTGAAGGGGGGAGCATAGTAAACATAATGTTCTTCAAGTGATTTAAGCTTAATGATAAAAAAAATTCTTTAAGTGCAATAAGTGCACAGCTCTGAATCATCAGAATAAAAGGTCAGGCACTGAGTGCAGCAAACAAAAGACACAGGGTTAAAAGAAGGGATGAAAACTCAAGACACCTACGTGCTTACTTACAGGAGACTCACTTGAGATCCAAGGACACAGACAAACTACAAGCCGAAGGTGTGTGGACAAGTAAATTACACGAGTGAAACTGAAAAACAAACAATCAAACAAATGGATTCTGTCTGAGTCCATTGAGACAGTCAGAAGAAAATAGCCCTATCTGGCCTCCGTGAATTCTTTTTGTTTGGTTTCAGCCGTTCCCAGCCATTGATTTAGTGGTGCAGCAACATACTTCTCATTTTCTCTCACGTCAACAACTGAGTTGCTGTAATAATAAGTGTCTGGGACTTTGAAATCAGTGGGTTTTATGATGTTCACGAATCTGAAGATCTAATAACTACCTAAAGAGGGAAGTTTGGACACTCAAATAAACACGTCACCCCACAATACACTCTTAAATCCCAAATGCTCCTGTCTAGAAATTGGTGTTCCTTTTTATTTGAACCTCCGTCCTATCGGCGGTGATCACGCTGATGTCCTTCAAACATGTTGGTGAGCAAAGAACAAGTTTACATTTCTTGCGACAACAGGCCCAGAGGAATGATACTTGTGGTCTTCAGGGAGCACTTAGTCAAATAATGTGGCTAAATACAGACAGTAAGTTAGAAGGAGATGAAAGAAGACAGAGGATAGAGACACGGGTTCAAGTCCCGGCACAACCATTTCCTGGTTTTGTAAGTACACGCGGCCGAATCGACCTGCAAGTGTCTCGGTGAACCCAGTGGTCTCTCTACAGCCTAGATACTTTGCAGGATTTTTGGAAGCATAGTGTAGGAAAGTGATATAGAATATATGGTTAACTGTTCTGTACACAAGGACAGATGGGCAGACAAAAAGATGATTGATTGATTGATTGATTGATAAATAGATAGACAGACAGATAGATAGATATAGGTACATATCGATTAACACAAAGCTACTGCTCATAACCAGGAGAGCAATGGTGAAAGCACATAGCGAAACTACAAACAAAAAAGAAGAAAGAAATCCAGTTTAAAAAGTGCAGTAGGCAGCCATAAGAAGAAAACAAATCCTATCATTTGCAAAAACGTGGATGGAGCTAGAGGGTATTATGCTCAGTCAAATATTCAAGGAAGAGAAATACATGTAACAAATGATTTCACTCATGTGTGGAGTATGATAACAAAGAAAAACTGAAGGAAAAGACAGCAGCAGACTCACAGAACCCGAGAGTGGACTAACAGTTACCAAAGAGAAAGGTACTGGGTAGGGTTTGTGGGAAGGGAGTAATAAGGGCGGGGAAAAAGAATGGGGGCATTAGGATTAGCATATATAGTGTGTAACTTGGGGGGTCATTTGTACGGCTGCATAACACAGAGAAGACATGTAGTGATTCTACAGCATCTTAGTACACGCTGATGGACAGCGACTGTAACTGGCTTTTGCCGGGGACTTGGTGAAGGGTGTAGACTGGAAAACAAAATGTTCTGCATGTGATTGTATATTAATGAGAACAAAAAGAATTTGAAAGTGCAGTAAGAGCACAGCTCTCAAATATCAGTGTAAAAGTACAGGCTTTGAGTGCTCCAATCAAAAGACCCAGTGTTAGAAGAACTGATGAAAACTCAAGACCTCCTACGTGCTCCCTTACTGGAGACTCACTTGAGATCCAAGGACACAGAAAAAATACAAGCTGAAGGGGCGGGGACAGATTACCTATACAAGTGAAAATAAGAAACAAACTAACAAATGAATTCTGTTTGAGTCCCCAGAGAGAGTCAGTAGAAAATAGCCCTATCTAGCCACCGTGAATTCTTTTTGTTTGATTTCAGCAGTGCTCAGGCATAGATTTAGTGGTGCAGCAAGTTCCTTCTCATTTCCTCTCACCTCAACAAATGAATTGCTGTAATAATATGCGTCTGGGCTTTTAAAATCATTGCTTTTTATGATGTTCACGAATGTAAAGAAGTAATAACCACCTAAGGAGGGAAGATTGGACCCTCAAATAAACACTTCACTCCACAACACACTCTTTGTTCCCAACTGCTCCTGACCAGAAATAGGTGTTCCTTTATATTTGTCCCTGCACCTATCAGCAGTGATCACGCCGATGTCCCTCAAACATGGTGGTGTGCAAAGAACCAAGTACACTTTTCTTTCGACAACCGGACCAGACGAAGGATACTTGTGGTCTTCAGGGATCACTTACTCACTGAATGTGGCTAAATAAAGTCACCAAGCGAGCAGGAAGTATGAGAGGACAGAGGACAGAGATACAGGTTCAAGTCCTTTCACCTCCATTTACTGGTTTTTTAAGCACACGCGGCTGACTCTACCTGAAAGTGTATCGGTGAACACAGTGCTCTCCTTATGGCTTAGTTACCTTGCAAGATTTCTGGAAGCATAATGTAGGGAAGAGACATAGGCTATGTTGTTAACTCTTCTGTACAAAAGGATAGATGGGCAGACAAAAAGATGATTGATTCATAGATAGATAGGTACATAGTTGACAGATGTAAGATAGATAGATAGGTACAGAGATTGATAGATGATAGACATCATAGATAGATGATAGGAAGATAGATAGATAGATAGATAGATAGATAGATAGATAGATAGATAGATAGATACATACATACATACATACATACATACATACATACATAGACAGACAGACAATTAGATAGATAAATACAAATACATATCGATTGACACAAAGCTATTGTTCATAACCAGGAGTTGAATGGTGAATAACATAGCTAAACTACAAACAAAAATGAAGAATGAAATTCAGTTTAAAAAGTGCAGTAAGCAGCCTTAAGAAGAAAACAAATCCTACCATTTGTAATGAGCTGGATGGAGCTAGACGGTAGTATGTTCAGAGAAATAGGCCAGGCGGAGAAAGACAAGTACCAAGTGTTTTCACTCATGTGTGGAGTATAACAACAAAGAAAAACTGAAGGAAAAAAACAGCAGCAGACTCACAGAACCCGAGAGTTGACTAAAAGTTACCAAAGGGAAAAGGACTGGGCAGGGTGGGTCTGAAGGGAGGGATAAGTGTGAGGAGAAAGAATGGGGGCATTAGTTTTAGCATGTATAATGCTTGGGGTCGAGGGGGCATGGGGTGTGCTGTACAACACAGAGAAGGCTAGTAGAGATCATATAGCATCTTACTACTCGCTGATGGTCAGCGACTGTAACGGGGTCTGTTGGGAGGGACATGGTGAAAGGGTCTACAGCATCCAACTACGCAGATCGACAGCGACTGAAGAGGTTTTTCAGGGGTCCTTGGTGAAGGGGGGAGCATAGTAAACATAATGTTCTTCAAGTGATTTAAGCTTAATGATAAAAAAAATTCTTTAAGTGCAATAAGTGCACAGCTCTGAATCATCAGAATAAAAGGTCAGGCACTGAGTGCAGCAAACAAAAGACACAGGGTTAAAATAAGGGACGAAAACTCAAGACACCTACGTGCTTACTTACAGGAGACTCACTTGAGATCCAAGGACACAGACAAACTACAAGCCGAAGGTGTGTGGACAAATACGCTACACGAGTGAAACTGAAAAACAAACAATCAAACAAATGAATTCTGTTTGAGTCCCCTGATACAGTCACGAGAAAATAGCCCTATCTGGCCTCCGTGAATTCTTTATGTTTAGTTTCAGCCGTTCCCAGCCATTGATTTAGTGGTGCAGCAACATACTTTTCATTTTCTCTCACCTCGACAACTGAGTTGCTGTAATAATAAGCATCTGGGCCTTTGAAATCAGTGGGTTTTATGATGTTCACGAATGTGAAGATCTAATAACTACCTAAAGAAGGAAGTTTGGACACTCAAATAAACACGTCACCCCACAATACACTCTTAAATCCCAAATGCTCCTGTCTAGAAATTGGTGTTTATTTTTATTTGACCCTCCGTCCAATCGGCGGAGATCACGCTGATGTCCTTCAAACATGGTGGTGAGCAAAGAACAAGTTTACTTTTCTCGTGACAACAGGCCCAGAGGAATGATACTTGTGGTCTTCAGGGAGCACTTAGTCAAAGAATGTGGCTAAATACAGACAGTAAGTTAGAAGGAGATGAAAGAGGACAGAGGATAGAGACACGGGTTCAAGTCCCGGCACAAAAATTTCCTGGTTTTGTAGGTACACGCGGCCGACTCAACCTGCAAGTGTCTCGGTGAACCCAGTGCTCTCTCTACAGCCTAGATACTTTGCAGGATTTTTGGAAGCGTAGTGTAGGAACGTGATATAGGACATATGGTTAACTGTTCTGTACACAAGGACAGATGGGCAGACAAAAAGATGATTGATTGATTGATTGATAAATGGATAGACAGACAGATAGATAGATATAGGTACATATCGATTAACACATAGCTACTGCTCAAAACCAGGAGAGCAATGGTGAAAGCACATAGCGAAACTACAAACAAAAATGAAGAATGAAATCCAGTTTAAAAAGTGCAGTAGGCAGCCATAAGAAGAAAACAAATCCTATCATTTGCAATAACGTGGATGGAGCTAGAGGTTATTATGCTCAGTCAAATATTCAAGGAGGAGAAATACATGTACCAAATGATTTCACTCTTGTGTGGACTATGATAACAAAGAAAAACTGAAGGAAAAAACGGCAGCAGACTCACAGAACCCGAGAGTGGTCTAACAGACACCAAAAAGAAAGGGACTGGGGAGGATTTGTGGGAAGGGAGTATTAAGGGCGGGAAAAAAGAATGGGGGCATTAGGATTAGCATGAATAGTGTGTAACTTGGGAGGTCATTTGTACGGCTGAAAAGCACAGAGAAGACATGTAGTGATTCTACAGCATTTTAGTACACGCTGACGGACAGCGACTGTAACTGGCTTTTGCCGGGGACTTGGTGAAGGGTGTAGACTGGAAAACATAATGTTCTGCATGTGATTGTATATTAATGAGAACAAAAAATATTTCAAAATGCAGTAAGAGCACAGCTCTCAAATATCAAAATAAAAGTACAGGCTTTGAGTGCTCCAATCAAAATACACAGTGTTAGAAGAACAGATGAAAACTCAAGACCTCCTACATGATCCCTTACTGGAGACTCACTTGAGATCCAAGGACACAGACAGACTACAAGCTGAAGGGGCGGGGACAGATTACCTATACAAGTGAAAATAAGAAACAAACAAACAAATGAATTCTGTTTGAGTCCCCAGAGATAGTCAGTAGAAAATAGCCTAATCTAGCCACCGTGAATTCTTTTTGTTTGATTTCAGCAGTGCTCAGGCATAGATTTAGTGGTGCAGCAAGTTCCTTCTCATTTCCTCTCACCTCAACAAATGAATTGCTGTAATAATATGCGTCTGGGCTTTTAAAATCAATTCTTTTTATGATGTTCATGAATGTAAAGATGTAATAACCACCTAAGGAGGTAAGTTTGGACCCTCAAATAAACACTTCACTCCACAACACACTCTTTGTTCCCAACTGCTCCTGACCAGAAATAGGTGTTCCTTTATATTTGTCCCTGCACCTATCAGCAGTGATCACGCCGATGTCCCTCAAACATGGTGGTGTGCAAAGAACCAAGTACACTTTTCTTACGACAACCGGACCAGACGAAGGATACTTGTGGTCTTCAGGGATCACTTACTCACTGAATGTGGCTAAATAAAGTCACCAAGCGAGCAGGAAGTATAAGAGGACAGAGGACAGAGATACAGGTTCAAGTCCTTTCACCTCCATTTACTGGTTTTGTAAGCACACGCGGCTGACTCTACCTGAAAGTGTATCGGTGAACACAGTGCTCTCCTTATGGCTTAGTTACCTTGCAAGATTTCTGGAAGCATAATGTAGGGAAGAGACATAGGCTATGTTGTTAACTCTTCTGTACAGAAGGATAGATGGGCAGACAAAAAGATGATTGATTCATAGATAGATAGGTACATAGTTGACAGATGTAAGATAGATAGATAGGTACAGAGATTGATAGATGATAGACATCATAGATAGATGATAGGAAGATAGATAGATAGATAGATAGATACATACATACATACATACATACATACATACATACATACATAGACAGACAGACAATTAGATAGATAGATACAAATACATATCGATTGACACAAAGCTATTGTTCATAACCAGGAGTTGAATGGTGAATAACATAGCTAAACTACAAACAAAAAGAAGAATGAAATCCAGTTTAAAAAGTGCAGTAAGCAGCCTTAAGAAGAAAACAAATACTACCATTTGCAATGACCTGGATGGAGCTAGACGGTAGTATGTTCAGAGAAATAGGGAAAGCCGAGAAAGACAAGTACCAAGTGTTTTCCCTCATGTGTGGAGTATAACAACAAAGAAAAACTGAAGGAAAAAAACAGCAGCAGACTCACAGAACCCGAGAGTTGACTAAAAGTTACCAAAGGGAAAAGGACTGGGCAGGGTGGGTCTGAAGGGAGGGATAAGTGTGAGGAGAAAGAATGGGGGCATTAGTTTTAGCATGTATAATGCTTGGGGTCGAGGGGGCATGGGGAGTGCTGTACAACACAGAGAAGGCTAGTAGAGATCATATAGCATCTTACTACTCACTGATGGTCAGCGACTGTAACGGGGTCTGTTGGGAGGGACATGGTGAAGGGGTCTAAAGGATCCAACTACGCATATCGACAGCGACTGAAGAGGTTTTTCAGGGGTCCATGGTGAAGGGGGGAGCATAGTAAACATAATGTTCTTCAAGTGATTTAAGCTTAATGATAAAAAAAATTCTTTAAGTGCAATAAGTGCACAGCTCTGAATCATCAGAATTAAAGGTCAGGCACTGAGTGCAGCAAACAAAAGACACAGGGTTAAAATAAGGGATGAAAACTCAAGACACCTACATGCTTACTTACAGGAGACTCACTTGAGATAAAAGGACACAGACAAACTACAAGCCGAAGGTGTGTGGACAAATACGCTACACGAGTGAAACTGAAAAACAAACAATCAAACAAATGAATTCTGTTTGAGTCCCCTGATACAGTCAGAAGAAAATAGCCCTATCTGGCCTCCGTGAATTCTTTATGTTTAGTTTCAGCCGTTCCCAGCCTTTGATTTAGTGGTGCAGCAACATACTTCTCATTTTCTCTCACCTCGACAACTGAGTTGCTGTAATAATAAGCATCTGGGCCTTTGAAATCAGTGGGTTTTATGATGTTCACGAATGTGAAGATCTAATAACTACCTAAAGAGGGAAGTTTGGACACTCAAATAAACACGTCACCCCACAATACACTCTTAGCTCCCAACTTCACCTATCTAGAAATTGGTGTTCCTTTTTATTTGACCCTCCGTCCTATCGGCGGAGATCACGCTGATGTCCTTCAAACATGGTGGTGAGCAAAGAACAAGTTTACTTTTCTCGTGACAACTGGCCCAGAGGAATGATACTTGTGGTCTTCAGGGAGCACTTAGTCAAAGAATGTGGCTAAATACAGACAGTAAGTTAGAAGGAGATGAAAGAGGACAGAGGATAGAGACACGGGTTCAAGTCCCGGCACAAAAATTTCCTGGTTTTGTAGGTACACGCGGCCGACTCGACCTGCAAGTGTCTCGGTGAACCCAGTGCTCTCTCTACAGCCTAGATACTTTGCAGGATTTTTGGAAGCATAGTGTAGGAAAGTGATATAGGACATATGGTTAACTGTTCTGTACACAAGGACAGATGTGCAGACAAAAAGATGATTGATTGATTGATTGATAAATGGATAGACAGACAGATAGATAGATATAGGTACATATCGATTAACACATAGCTACTGCTCATAACCAGGAGAGCAATGGTGAAAGCACATAGCGAAACTACAAACAAAAATGAAGAATGAAATCCAGTTTAAAAAGTGCAGTAGGCAGCCATAAGAAGAAAACAAATCCTATCATTTGCAATAACGTGGATGGAGCTAGAGGTTATTATGCTCAGTCAAATATTCAAGGAGGAGAAATACATGTACCAAATGATTTCACTCTTGTGTGGAGTATGATAACAAAGAAAAACTGAAGGAAAAAACAGCAGCAGACTCACAGAACCCGAGAGTGGTCTAACAGATACCAAAAAGAAAGGGACTGGGGTGGGTTTGTGGGAAGGGAGTATTAAGGGCGGGGAAAACGAATGGAGGCATTAGGATTAGCATGAATAGTGTGTAACTTGGGAGGTCATTTGTACGGCTGAAAAGCACAGAGAAGTCATGTAGTGATTCTACAGCATCTTAGTACACGCTGACGGACAGCAACTGTAACTGGCTTTTGCCGGGGACTTGGTGAAGGGTGTAGACTGGAAAACATAATGTTCTGCATGTGATTGTATATTAATGAGAACAAAAAATATTTCAAAGTGCAGTAAGAGCACAGCTCTCAAATATCAGAATAAAAGTACAGGCTGTGAGTGCTCCAATTAAAAGACACAGTGTTAGAAGAACTGATGAAAACTCAAGACCTCCTACGTGATCCCTTACTGGAGACTCATTTGAGATCCAAGGACACAGACAAACTACAAGCTGAAGGGGCGGGGACAGATTACCTATACAAGTGAAAATAAGAAACAAACAAACAAATGAATTCTGTTTGAGACCCCAGAGAGAGTCAGTAGAAAATAGCCCTATCTAGCCACCGTGAATTCTTTTTGTTTGATTTCAGCAGTGCTCAGGCATAGATTTAGTGTTGCAGCAAGTTCCTTCTCATTTCCTCTCACCTCAACAAGTGAATTGCTGTAATAATATGCATCTGGGCTTTTAAAATCAATTCTTTTTATGATGTTCACGAATGTAAAGGAGTAATAACCACCTAAGGAGGGAAGTTTGGACCCTCAAATAAACACTTCACTCCACAACACACTCTTTGTTCCCAACTGCTCCTGACCAGAAATAGGTGTTCCTTTATATTTGTCCCTGCACCTATCAGCAGTGATCACGCCGATGTCCCTCAAACATGGTGGTGTGCAAAGAACCAAGTACACGTTTCTTTCGACAACCGGACCAGACGAAGGATACTTGTGGTCTTCAAGGATCACTTACTCACTGAATGTGACTAAATAAAGTCACCAAGCGAGCAGGAAGTATGAGAGGACAGAGGACAGAAATACAGTTTCAAGGCCTTTCACCTCCATTTACTGGTTTTGTAAGCAGACGCGGCTGACTCTACCTGAAAGTGTATCGGTGAACAAAGTGCTCTCCTTATGGCTTAGTTACCTTGCAAGATTTCTGGAAGCATAATGTAGGGAAGAGACATAGGCTATGTTGTTAACTCTTCTGTACAGAAGGATAGATGGGCAGACAAAAAGATGATTGATTCATAGATAGATAGGTACACAGATGACAGATGAAAGATAGATAGATAGGTACAGAGATTGATAGATGATAGACATCATAGATAGATGATAGGAAGATAGATAGATAGATAGATAGATACATAAATACATACATAGATACATAGATAGACAGACAGACAATTAGATAGATAGATACAAATACATATCGATTGACACAGAGCTATTGTTCATAACCAGGAGTTGAATTGTGAATAACATAGCTAAACTACAAAGAAAAAGGAAGAATGAAATCCAGTTTAAAAAGTGCAGTAAGCAGCCTTAAGAAGAATACAAATACTACCATTTGCAATGACCTGGATGGAGCTAGACGGTAGTATGTTCAGAGAAATAGGACAGGCCGAGAAAGACAAGTACCAAGTGTTTTCACTCATGTGTGGAGTATAACAACAAAGAAAAACTGAAGGAAAAAAACAGCAGCAGACTCACAGAACCCGAGAGTTGACTAAAAGTTAACAAAGGGAAAAGGACTGGGCAGGGTGGGTCTGAAGGGAGGGATAATTGTGAGGAGAAAGAATGGGGGCATTAGATTTAGCATGTATAATGCTTGGGGTCGAGGGGGCATGGGGAGTGCTGTACAACACAGAGAAGGCTAGTAGAGATCATATAGCATCTTACTACTCGCTGATGGTCAGCGACTGTAACGGGGTCTGTTGGGAGGGACATGGTGAAAGGGTCTACAGCATCCAACTACGCAGATCGACAGCGACTGAAGAGGTTTTTCAGTTATCCTTGGTGAAGGGGGGAGCATAGTAAACATAATGTTCTTCAAGTGATTTAAGCTTAATGATAAAAAAAATTCTTTAAGTGCAATAAGTGCACAGCTCCGAATCATCAGAATAAAAGGTCAGGCAATGAGTGCAGCAAACAAAAGACACAGGGTTAAAAGAAGGGATGAAAACTCAAGACACCTACGTGCTTACTTACAGGAGACTCACTTGAGATCCAAGGACACAGACATACTACAAGCCGAAGGTGTGTGGACAAGTACCCTACAAGAGTGAAACTGAAAAACAAACAATCAAACAAATGGATTCTGTGTGAGTCCATTGAGACAGTCAGAAGAAAATAGCCCTATCTGGCCTCCGTGAATTCTTTATGTTTAGTTTCAGCCGTTCCCAGCCATTGATTTAGTGGTGCAGCAACATACTTCTCATTTTCTCTCACCTCGACAACTGAGTTGCTGTAATAATAAGCATCTGGGCCTTTGAAATCAGTGGGTTTTATGATGTTCACGAATGTGAAGATCTAATAACTACATAAAGAGGGAAGTTTGGACACTCAAATAAACACGTCACCCCACAATACACTCTTAGCTCCCAACTTCACCTATCTAGAAATTGGTGTTCCATTTTATTTGACCCTCCGTCCTATCGGCGGAGATCACGCTGATGTCCTTCAAACATGGTGGTGAGCAAAGAACAAGTTTACTTTTCTCGTGACAACAGGCCCAGAGGAATGATACTTGTGGTCTTCAGGGAGCACTTAGTCAAAGAATGTGGCTAAATACAGACAGTAAGTTAGAAGGAGATGAAAGAGGACAGAGGATAGAGACATGGGTTCAAGTCCCGGCACAATAATTTCCTGGTTTTGTAGGTACACGCGGCCGACTCGACCTGCAAGTGTCTCGGTGAACCCAGTGCTGTCTCTACAGCCTAGATACTTTGCAGGATTTTTGGAAGCATAGTGTAGGAAAGTGATATAGGACATATGGTTAACTGTTCTGTACACAAGGACAGATGGGCAGACAAAAAGATGATTGATTGATTGATTGATAAATAGATAGACAGACAGATAGATAGATATAGGTACATATCGATTAACACATAGCTACTGCTCATAATCAGGAGAGCAATGGTGAAAGCACATAGCGAAACTACAAACAAAAATAAAGAATGAAATCCAGTTTAAAAAGTGCAGTAGGGGGCCATAAGAAGAAAACAAATCCCATCATTTGCAATAACGTGGATGGAGCTAGAGGTTATTATGCTCAGTCAAATATTCAAGGAGGAGAAATACATGTACCAAATGATTTCACTCTAGTGTGGAGTATGAAAACAAAGAAAAACTGAAGGAAAAGACAGCAGCAGAGTCACAGAACCCGAGAGTGGTCTAACAGATACCAAAAAGAAAGGGACTGGGGTGGGTTTGTGGGAAGGGAGTAATAAGGGCGGGGAAAAAGAATGGGGGCATTAGGATTAGCATGAATAGTGTGCAACTTGGGAGGTCATTTGTACGGCTGCATAACACAGAGAAGACATGTAGTGATTCTACAGCATCTTAGTACACGCTGACGGACAGCGACTGTAACTGGCTTTTGCCGGGGACTTGGTGAAGGGTGTAGACTGGAAAACATAATGTTCTGCATGTGATTGTATATTAATGAGAACAAAAAATATTTCAAAATGCAGTAAGAGCACAGCTCTCAAATATCAGAATAAAAGTACAGGCTTTGAGTGCTCCAATCAAAATACACAGTGTTAGAAGAACTGATGAAAACTCAAGACCTCCTACGTGATCCCTTACTGGAGACTCACTTGAGATCCAAGGACACAGACAGACTACAAGCTGAAGGGGCGGGGACAGATTACCTATACAAGTGAAAATAAGAAACAAACAAACAAATGAATTCTGTTTGAGTCCCCAGAGAGAGTCAGTAGAAAATAGCCTAATCTAGCCACCGTGAATTCTTTTTGTTTGATTTCAGCAGTGCTCAGGCATAGATTTAGTGGTGCAGCAACTTCCTTCTCATTTCCTCTCACCTCAACAAATGAATTGCTGTAATAATATGCGTCTGGGCTTTTAAAATCAATTCTTTTTATGATGTTCATGAATGTAAAGATGTAATAACCACCTAAGGAGGTAAGTTTGGACCCTCAAATAAACACTTCACTCCACAACACACTCTTTGTTCCCAACTGCTCCTGACCAGAAATAGGTGTTCCTTTATATTTGTCCCTGCACCTATCAGCAGTGATCACGCCGATGTCCCTCAAACATGGTGGTGTGCAAAGAACCAAGTACACTTTTCTTTCGACAACCGGACCAGACGAAGGATACTTGTGGTCTTCAGGGATCACTTACTCACTGAATGTGGCTAAATAAAGTCACCAAGCGAGCAGGAAGTATAAGAGGACAGAGGACAGAGATACAGGTTCAAGTCCTTTCACCTCCATTTACTGGTTTTGTAAGCACACGCGGCTGACTCTACCTGAAAGTGTATCGGTGAACACAGTGCTCTCCTTATGGCGTAGTTACCTTGCAAGATTTCTGGAAGCATAATGTAGGGAAGAGACATAGGCTATGTTGTTAACTCTTCTGTACAGAAGGATAGATGGGCAGACAAAAAGATGATTGATTCATAGATAGATAGGTACACAGATGACAGATGAAAGATAGATAGATAGGTACAGAGATTGATAGATGATAGACATCATAGATAGATGATAGGAAGATAGATAGATAGATAGATAGAAAGATAGATACATACATACATACATACATAGATACATAGATAGACAGACAATTAGATAGATAGTTACAAATACATATCGATTGACACAAAGCTATTGTTCATAACCAGGAGTTGAATGGTGAATAACATAGCTAAACTACAAACAAAAAGGAAGAATGAAATCCAGTTTAATAAGGGCAATAAGCAGCCTTAAGAAGAAAACAAATACTACCATTTGCAATGACCTGGTTGGAGCTAGATGGTAGTATGTTCAGAGAAATAGGCCAGGCCAAGAAAGACAAGTACCAAGGGTTTTCACTCATGTGTGGAGTATAACAACAAAGAAAAACTGAAGGACAAAAAGAGCAGCAGACTCACAGATCCCGAGAGTTGACCAAAAGTTACCAAAGGGAAAAGGACTGGGCAGGGTGGGTCTGAAGGGAGGGATAAGTGTGAGGAGAAAGAATGGGGGCATTAGTTTTAGCATGTATAATGCTTGGGGTCGAGGGGGCATGGGGAGTGCTGTACAACACAGAGAAGGCTAGTGGAGATCATATAGCATCTTACTACTCACTGATGGTCAGCGACTGTAACGGGGTCTGTTGGGAGGGACATGGTGAAGGGGTCTACAGCATCCAACTACGCAGATCGACAGTGACTGAAGAGGTTTTTCAGGGGTACTTGGTGAAGGGGGGAGCATAGTAAACATAATGTTCTTCAAGTGATTTAAGCTTAATGATAAAAAAATTTCTTTAAGTGAAATAATTGCACAGCTCTGAATCATCAGAATAAAAGGTCAGGCACTGAGTGCAGCAAACAAAAGACACAGGGTTAAAAGAAGCGATGAAAACTCAAGACACCTACGTGCTTACTTACAGGAGACTCACTTGAGATCCAAGGACACAGACAAACTACAAGCCGAAGGTGTGTGGACAAATACGCTACACGAGTGAAACTGAAAAACAAACAATCAAACAAATGAATTCTGTTTGAGTCCCCTGATACAGTCACGAGAAAATAGCCCTATCTGGCCTCCGTGAATTCTTTATGTTTAGTTTCAGCCGTTCCCAGTCATTGATTTAGTGGTGCAGCAACATACTTCTCATTTTCTCTCACCTCGACAACTGAGTTGCTGTAATAATAAGCATCTGGGCCTTTGAAATCAGTGGGTTTTATGATGTTCACGAATGTGAAGATCTAATAACTACCTAAAGAGGGAAGTTTGGACACTCAAATAAACACGTCACCCCACAATACACTCTTAGCTCCCAACTGCTCCTGTCTAGAAATTGTTGTTCCTTTTTATTTGACCCTCCGTCGTATCGGCGGAGATCACGCTGATGTCCTTCAAACATGGTGGTGAGCAAAGAACAAGTTTACTTTTCTCGTGACAACAGGCCCAGAGGAATGATACTTGTGGTCTTCAGGGAGCACTTAGTCAAAGAATGTGGCTAAATACAGACAGTAATTTAGAAGGAGATGAAAGAGGACAGAGGATAGAGACACGGGTTCAAGTCCCGGCACAAAAATTTCCTGGTTTTGTAGGTACACGCGGCCGACTCGACCTGCAAGTGTCTCGGTGAACCCAGTGCTCTCTCTACAGCCTAGATACTTTGCAGGATTTTTGGAAGCATAGTGTAGGAAAGTGATATAGGACATATGGTTAACTGTTCTGTACACAAGGACAGATGGGCAGACAAAAAGATGATTGATTGATTGATTGATAAATGGATAGACAGACAGATAGATAGATGTAGGTACATACCGATTAACACATAGCTACTGCTCATAACCAGGAGAGCAATGGTTAAAGCACATAGCGAAACTACAAACAAAAATGAAGAATGAAATCCAGTTTAAAAAGTGCAGTAGGCAGCCATAAGAAGAAAACAAATCCTATCATTTGCAATAACGTGGATGGAGCTAGAGGTTATTATGCTCAGTCAAATATTCAAGGAGGAGAAATACATGTACCAAATGATTTCACTCTTGTGTGGAGTATGATAACAAAGAAAAACTGAAGGAAAAGACAGCAGCAGACTCACAGAACCCGAGAGTGGTCTAATAGATACCAAAAAGAAAGGGACTGGGTAGGGTTTGTGGGAAGGGAGTAATAAGGGTGGAGAAAAAGATTGGGGGCATTAGGATAAACATGCATAATTTGTTGGTTGGGTGGTCATGGGTAGGGCTGTACAACATAGAGAAGACATGTAGTGATTCTACAGCATCTTATTACATGCTGATGGTCAGCGACTGTAACTGGGATTTGGGGGGAACATAGTGAAGGGGGTCGACTGGAAAACATAATGTTCTGCATGTGATTTTATATTAATGAGAACAAAAAAATTCAAAGTGCAGTAAGAGCACAGCTCTCAAATATCAGAATGAAAGTACAATCTTTGAGTGCTCCAATCAAAAACACAGGTTTAGAAGTACTGATGAAAACTCAAGACCACCTACGTGCTCCCTTACTGGAGACTCACTTGAGATCCAAGGACACAGACAAACTACAAGCTGAAGGGGCGGGGACAGGTACCCTGCACAAGTGAATCTGAGAAACAAAGAAACAAATGGTTTCTGTTTTGCACCCCAGGGAGAGTCAGTAGAAAATAACCCTATCTAGCCACCGTGAATTCTTTTTGTTTGGTTTCAGCAGTGCTCAGGCATAGATTTAGTGGTGCAGCAACTTCCTTCTCATTTCCTCTCATCTCATCAAATGAATTGCTGTAATAATATGCGTCTGGGCATTTATAATCATTGCTTTTTATGATGTTCACGAATGTAAAGAAGTAATAACCACCTAAAGAGGGAAATTTGGACACTCAAATAAACACTGCACTCCACAACACACTCTTTGTTCCCAACTGCTCCTGTCCAGAAATAGGTGTTAATTCATATTTGTCCCTCCACCTATCAGCAGTGATCACGCCAATGTCCCTCAAACATGGTGGTGTGCAAAGGGCCAAGTACACTTTTCTGTCAACAACAGGCCCAGACGAAGGATACTTGTGGTCTTCAGGGATCACTTACTCACTTAATGTGGCTAAATAAAGTCAACAATCGAGCAGGAAGTATAAGAGGACAGAGGACAAAGATACGGGTTCAAGTCTTTTCACCTCCATTTACTGGTTTTGTAAGCACACTCTGCTGACTCTACCTGAAAGCGTATCGGTGAACACAGTGCTCTCCTTATGGCTTAGTTACGTTGCAAGATTTCTGGAAGCATAATGTAGGGAAGAGACATAGACTATGTTGTTAACTGTTCTGTACATAAGGATAGATGGGCAGACAAAAAGATGATTGTTTCATAGATAGATAGGTAGACAGACGACAGATGAAAGATAGACAAATAGGTACATAGATTGACAGATGATAGACATCATAGATAGATGATAGGAAGATAGATAGATAGACAGATACATAGATACATACATACATAGATACATAGATGGACAGACAGACCATTAGATATATAGATACAGATACATATCGATTGACACAAAAATATTTTTCATAACCAGGATTTGAATGGTGAATAACATAGCTAAACTACAAACAAAAAGGAAGAATGAAATCCAGTTTAAAGAGTGCAGTAAGCAGCCTTAAGGAGAAAACAAATACTACCGTTTGCAATGACGTGGATGAAGGTAGACGGTAGTATGTTCAGAGAAATAGGCCACGCTTAGAAATACAAGTACCAAGTGATTTCACTCATGTGTATAGTATAAAAACAAAGAAAAACTTAAGGCAAAAAAGTGCAGCAGACTCACAGAACCCGAGAGTTGACTAAAAGTTACCAAAGGTTAAAGGACTGGGCAGGGTGGGTCTGAATGGAGGGATAAGTGTGGGGAGAAAGAATGGGGGCATTAGGATTAGCATGTATAATGTTTGGGGTTGGGTGTGCATGGGGAGTACTGTACAACACAGAGAAGACTAGTAGAGATCATATAGCATCTTACTACTCACTGATGGACAGTGACTGTAACGGGGACTTTTGGGTGGGACATGGTGAAGGGGTCTACAGCATCCAACTACGCTGATCGACAGTGACTGAAGAGGTTTTTTGGGGGGAATTGGTGAAGGGGGGAGCATAGTAAACATAATGTTCTTCACGTGATTGTAGATTAATAATAAAAAATATTCTTTAAGTGCAATAAGTGCACAGCTCTGAATCATCAGAATAAAAGGTCAGGCACTGAGTGCTGCAAACAAAAGACACAGGGATAAAAGAAGGGATGAAAACTCAACACAAATACGTGCTTACTTGCAGGAGACTCACTTGAGATCCAAGGACACAGACAAACTACAAGCCGAAGGTGTGTGGACAAGTACCCTACTCGAGTGAAACTGAAAATCAAACAATCAAGCGAATGGATTCTCTTTGAGTCCCCAGAGACAGTCAGCAGAAAATAGCCATATCTGGCCACCGTGAATTCTTTTTGTTTGGTTTCAACAGTTCCCAGCCATAGATTTAGTGGTGCAGCAACATACTTTTCATTTTCTCTCACCTCAACAACTGAGTTGCTGTAATAATAAGCATCTGAGCCTTTGAAATCAGTGGATTTTATGATGTTCACGAATGTGAAAATCTAATAGCCACCTAAAGAGGGAAGTTTGGACAGTCAAATAAACACGTCACTCCACAATACACTGTTAGCTCCCAACTGCTCCTGTCTAGAAATTGGTGTTCCTATTTATTTGACCCTCCGTCCTATCCGCAGTGATCATGCCGATGTCCTTCAAACATGGTGGTTATCAAAGCAAGAAGTTTAATTTTCTGTCGACTACAGGCCCAGAGAAAGGATACTTGTGGTCTTCAGGGAGGACTTAGTCAATGAATGTGGCTAAATACAGAGAGTAAGTTAGAAGGAGATGAAGGAGGACAGAGGATAGAGACACATGTTCATGTCCTTGCACAACTATTTACTGGTTTTGTTGTACACGTGGCCGAAACGTCCTGCAAGTGTCTCGGTGAACCCAGTGCTCTCTCTACAGAATAGTTACCTTGCAGGATTTTTGGAAACTTAATGTAGGAAAGTGACATAGGCTATGTGGTTAACTGTTCTGTACACTAGGACGGATGGTCAGACAAAAAGATAATTGATTGGTTGAGTGATAGGTAGATAGATAGACAGACAGATACATATATATAGGAACATATCGATAAACACAAAGCTACTGCTCATAACAATGAGAGCAATGGTTGAAGCACATAGCGAAACTACAAACAAAAAGGAAGAATGAAAACCAGTTTAAAAAGTGCAGTAAGCAGCCATAAGAAGAAAACAAATCCTCCCATTTGCAATGACGTGGATGGAGCTAGAAGGTAGTATGTTCAGAGAAATAGGTCAGGCGGCGAAGGACAAGTATCAAATGATTTCACTCATGTGTGGAGTATAACAACAAAGAAAAACTGAAGGAAAAAAACAGCAGCAGACTCACAGAACCGGAGAGTTGACTAAAAGTTGAAAAAGGGAAAAGAACTGGGCTGGGTAGTTCTGAAGGGAGGGATAAGTGCGGGGAGGAAGAATGGGGGCATTAGGATTAGCATGTATATTGCGTGAGGTCAGGAAGTCATGGGGAGTGCTGTACAACACAGAGAAGACTATTAGAGATTATATAGCATCTTACTACTCACTGATGGACAGCGAAGGAAGAGGATTTTCGGGGGGACTTGGTGAAAGGGGAGCATAGTAAACATAAGGTTCTTCACGTAATTGTAGACTAATGATAAGAAAAAATTTTTTAAGTGCAATAAGGGCACAGCAGTGAATCATCAGAATAAAAGGTCAGGCTCTGAGTGCTGCAAACAAAAGACACAGGGTTAAAAGAACGGATGAAAATTCAAGAAAACTACGTGCTTCCATACGGGAGACTCACTTGAGATCCAAGGACACAGACAAACTACAAGCTGAAGGTGCGGGACAAGTACCCTACACGAGTGAAACTGAAAAACAAACAATCCAATAAATGGATTGTGTTTGAGCCCCCAGAGACAGTCAGTAGAAAATAGACCTATCTCTCCACAGTGAATTCTTTTTGTTTGTTTTCAGCAGGGCACAGCCATAGATTAAGTGGTGCAGCAAAGTCCTACTCATTTTCTCTCACTTCAGCAACAGACTTGCTGTAAAAATAAGCATCTGTACCTTTGAAATCGGTGGGTTTTATGATCTTCACGAATGTGAAGTAATAACCACCTAAAGAGGGAAGTATGGACACTCAAATAAACATGTCACTCCACAATACACTCTTAGCTCCCAACTGCTTCTGTCTAGAAATTGGTGTTCCTTTTTATTTGACCCTCCATCCTATCAGCAGTGATCACGCCGATTTAATTCAAACATGGTGGTGAGGTAAGCAACAAGTTTACTTTTCTGTCGACAACAGGCCCAGAGGAAGGATATTTGTGGTCTTCAGGGAGCACTTAGTCAAAGAATGTGGCTAAATAGAGACAGCAAGTGAGAAGGAGATCAAAGAGGACAGTGGGTAGAGACCCGTTTTCACGTCCCTGCACAACCATTTCCTGCTTTTGTAGTTGCACGCGGCCGACTCGATCTGCAAGTGTCTTGGCGAACCCAGTGCTCTCCCTAAATATTATTTACATTGCAGGATTTTTGGAATCATAATGTAGGAGAGTGTCATAGGCTATGTGTTTCACTGTTCTGTACACAAGGACAGATGGACAGACAAAAAGCTCATAGATTGATTGATTGTTAAATAGATAGACAGACAGATAGATAGATATAGGTACATAACGATTAACACAAAGCTCCTGTTCAAAACCAGGAGAGCAATGGTGAAAGCACATAGCGATACTACAAACAAAAATAAGAATGAACTCCAGATTAGAATGTGCAGTAAGCAGTCATAAGAAGAAAACAAATCCTATCATTTGCAATAACGTGGATGGAGCTACAGGGCATTATGCTCAGTCAAATAGGCCAGGCTTAGAAATACATGTACCAAATGATTTCACTCATGTGTGGAGTATGATAAGAAAGAAAAACTGAAGGAAAAGACAGCAGCAGACTCACAGAACCCGAGAGTGGACTAACAGTTACCAAAGAGAAAGGGACTGGGTAGGGTTTGTGGGAAGGGAGTAATAAGATTGGGGAAAAAGAATGGGGGCATTAGGATTAGCATGCATAATAAGTAGGGTAGGGGGTCATGGGTAAGGCTGTTCAACATAGAGAAGACATGTAGTGATTCTACAGCATCTTATTACATGCTGATGGTCAGCGACTGTAACTGGGATTTTGGGGGAATATGGTGAAGGGGGTCGACTGGAAAACATAATGTTCTGCATATGATTTTATATTAATAAGAACAAAAAAATTTCAAAGTGCAGTAAGAGCACAGCTCTCAAATATCAGAATGAAAGTACAGGCTTTGAGTGCTCCAATCAGAAGACACATGTTTAGAAGTACTGATGAAAACTCAAGACCACATACGTGCTCCCTTACTGGAGACACACTTGAGATCCAAGGATACAGACAAACTACAAGCTGAAGGGGCGGGGACAGGTATCCTACACATGTGAAACTGAGAAACAAACAAACAAACGGATACTGTTTGAGTCCCCAGAGAGAGTCAGTAAAAAATAGCCCTATCAAGCCGCCGTGAATACTTTTTGTTTGGTTTCAGCAGTGCTCAGGCATAGATTTAGTGGTGCAGAAACTTCCTTCTCATTTTCTCTCACCTCAACAAATGAATTGCTGTAATATTATGCGTCTGGGCTTTTAAAATCATTGTGTTTTATGATGTTCAGGAATGTAATAAAGTAATAACCACATAAAGAGGGAAGATTGGACCCTCAAATAAACACTTCAATCCACAACACACTCTTTGTTCCAAGTGCTCCTGTCCAGAAATAGGTGTTCCTTTATGTTTGTCCCTCCACCTATCAGCAGTGATCATGCCGATGTCCCTCAAACATGGCGGTGTGCAAAGAACCAAGTACACTTTTCTGTGGACAACAGGCCCAGAGGAAGGATACTTGTGGTTTTCAGGGATCACTTTCTCACTGAATGTGGCTAAATAAAGTAACCAAGCGAGCAGGAAGTAGAAGAGGACAGTTGACAGAGATACAGGTTCAAGTCCTTTCACCTCCATTTACTGGTTTTGTAAGCAGACGCGGCAGACTCTACCTGAAAGTGTGTCGGTGAACACAGTGCTCTCCTTATGGCTTAGTTACCTTGCAAGATTTCTGGAAGCATAATGTAGTGAAGAGGCATAGGATATGCTGTTATCTGTTCTGTACAGAAGGATTATTGTGCAGACAAAAAGATGATTGATTCATAGATAGATATTTAGACAGACGACAGATAAAAGATAGACAGATAGGTACATAGATTGACAGATGATAGACATCATAGATAGATGATAGGAAGATAGATAGATAGGTAGACAGATACATAGATACATACATACATAGATACATAGATGGACAGACAGACCGTTAGATAGATAGATACAGATACATATCGATTGACACAAAGATATTTTTCATAACCAGGATTTGAATGGTGAATAACATAGGTAAACTACAAACAAAAAGGAAGAATGAAATCCAGTTTAAAGAGTGCAGTAAGCAGCCTTAAGGAGAAAACAAATACTACCGTTTGCAATGACGTGGATGGTGCTAGACGGTAGTATGTTCAGAGAAATAGGCCAGGCGGAGAAAGACAAGTACCAATTGATTTCACTCATGTGTATAGTATAACAACAAAGAAAAACAGAAGGAAAAAAACAGCAGCAGACTCACAGAACCGGAGAGTTGACTAAAAGTTGCCAAAGGGAAAAGAACTGGGCTGGGTAGTTCTGAAGGGAGGGATAAGTGCGGGGAGAAAGAATGGGGGCATTAGGATTAGCATGTATATTGCGTGAGGTCAGGAAGTCATGGGGAGTGCTGTACAACACAGAGAAGACTATTAGAGATTATATAGCATCTTACTACTCACTGATGGACAGCGAAGGAAGAGGATTTTCGGGGGGACTTGGTGAAAGGGGAGCATAGTAAACATAAGGTTCTTCACGTAATTGTAGACTAATGATAAGAAAAAATTTTTTAAGTGCAATAAGGGCACAGCAGTGAATCATCAGAATAAAAGGTCAGGCTCTGAGTGCTGCAAACAAAAGACACAGGGTTATAAGAACGGATGAAAATTCAAGAAAACTACGTGCTTCCATACGGGAGACTCACTTGAGATCCAAGGACACAGACAAACTACAAGCTGAAGGTGCGGGACAAGTACCCTACACGAGTGAAACTGAAAAACAAACAATCCAATAAATGGATTGTGTTTGAGCCCCCAGAGACAGTCAGTAGAAAATAGACCTATCTCTCCACAGTGAATTCTTTTTGTTTGTTTTCAGCAGGGCACAGCCATAGATTAAGTGGTGCAGCAAAGTCCTACTCATTTTCTCTCACTTCAGCAACAGACTTGCTGTAAAAATAAGCATCTGTACCTTTGAAATCGGTGGGTTTTATGATCTTCACGAATGTGAAGTAATAACCACCTAAAGAGGGAAGTATGGACACTCAAATAAACATGTCACTCCACAATACACTCTTAGCTCCCAACTGCTTCTGTCTAGAAATTGGTGTTCCTTTTTATTTGACCCTCCATCCTATCAGCAGTGATCACGCCGATTTAATTCAAACATGGTGGTGAGGTAAGCAACAAGTTTACTTTTCTGTCGACAACAGGCCCAGAGGAAGGATATTTGTGGTCTTCAGGGAGCACTTAGTCAAAGAATGTGGCTAAATAGAGACAGCAAGTGAGAAGGAGATCAAAGAGGACAGTGGGTAGAGACCCGTTTTCACGTCCCTGCACAACCATTTCCTGCTTTTGTAGTTGCACGCGGCCGACTCGATCTGCAAGTGTCTCGGCGAACCCAGTGCTCTCCCTAAATATTATTTACATTGCAGGATTTTTGGAATCATAATGTAGGAGAGTGTCATAGGCTATGTGTTTCACTGTTCTGTACACAAGGACAGATGGACAGACAAAAAGCTCATAGATTGATTGATTGATAAATAGATGGACAGACAGATAGATAGATATAGGTACATAATGATTAACACAAAGCTCCTGTTCAAAACCAGGAGAGCAATGGTGAAAGCACATAGCGATACTACAAACAAAAATAAGAATGAACTCCAGATTAGAATGTGCAGTAAGCAGTCATAAGAAGAAAACAAATCCTATCATTTGCAATAACGTGGATGGAGCTACAGGGCATTATGCTCAGTCAAATAGGCCAGGCTTAGAAATACATGTACCAAATGATTTCACTCATGTGTGGAGTATGATAAGAAAGAAAAACTGAAGGAAAAGACAGCAGCAGACTCACAGAACCCGAGAGTGGACTAACAGTTACCAAAGAGAAAGGGACTGGGAAGGGTTTGTGGGAAGGGAGTAATAAGATTGGGGAAAAAGAATGGGGGCATTAGGATTAGCATGCATAATATGTAGGGTAGGGGGTCATGGGTATGGCTGTTCAACATAGAGAAGACATGTAGTGATTCTACAGCATCTTATTACATGCTGATGGTCAGCGACTGTAACTGGGATTTTGGGGGAATATGGTGAAGGGGGTCGACTGGAAAACATAATGTTCTGCATATGATTTTATATTAATGAGAACAAAAAAATTTCAAAGTGCAGTAAGAGCACAGCTCTCAAATATCAGAATGAAAGTACAGGCTTTGAGTGCTCCAATCAGAAGACACATGTTTAGAAGTACTGATGAAAACTCAAGACCACATACGTGCTCCCTTACTGGAGACACACTTGAGATCCAAGGATACAGACAAACTACAAGCTGAAGGGGCGGGGACAGGTATCCTACACATGTGAAACTGAGAAACAAACAAACAAACGGATTCTGTTTGAGTCCCCAGAGAGAGTCAGTAAAAAATAGCCCTATCAAGCCGCCGTGAATACTTTTTGTTTGGTTTCAGCAGTGCTCAGGCATAGATTTAGTGGTGCAGCAACTTCCTTCTCATTTTCTCTCACCTCAACAAATGAATTGCTGTAATAATATGCGTCTGGGCTTTTAAAATCATTGTGTTTTATGATGTTCAGGAATGTAATAAAGTAATAACCACATAAAGAGGGAAGATTGGACCCTCAAATAAACACTTCAATCCACAACACACTCTTTGTTCCAAGTGCTCCTGTCCAGAAATAGGTGTTCCTTTATGTTTGTCCCTCCACCTATCAGCAGTGATCACGCCGATGTCCCTCAAACATGGCGGTGTGCAAAGAACGAAGTACACTTTTCTGTGGACAACAGGCCCAGAGGAAGGATACTTGTGGTTTTCAGGGATCACTTTCTCACTGAATGTGGCTAAATAAAGTAACCAAGCGAGCAGGAAGTAGAAGAGGACAGTTGACAGAGATACAGGTTCAAGTCCTTTCACCTCCATTTACTGGTTTTGTAAGCAGACGCGGCAGACTCTACCTGAAAGTGTGTCGGTGAACACAGTGCTCTCCTTATGGCTTAGATACCTTGCAAGATTTCTGGAAGCATAATGTAGGGAAGAGGCATAGGATATGTTGTTATCTGTTCTGTACAGAAGGATTATTGTGCAGACAAAAAGATGATTGATTCATAGATAGATATTTAGACAGACGACAGATAAAAGATAGACAGATAGGTACATAGATTGACAGATGATAGACATCATAGATAGATGATAGGAAGATAGATAGATAGGTAGACAGATACATAGATACATACATACATAGATACGTAGATGGACAGACAGACCGTTAGATAGATAGATACAGATACATATCGATTGATACAAAGATATTTTTCATAACCAGGATTTGAATGGTGAATAACATAGGTAAACTACAAACAAAAAGGAAGAATGAAATCCAGTTTAAAGAGTGCAGTAAGCAGCCTGAAGGAGAAAACAAATACTACCGTTTGCAATGACGTGGATGGTGCTAGACGGTAGTATGTTCAGAGAAATAGGCCAGGCGGAGAAAGACAAGTACCAATTGATTTCAGTCATGTGTATAGTATAACAACAAAGAAAAACAGAAGGAAAAAAACAGCAGCAGACTCACAGAACCGGAGAGTTGACTAAAAGTTGCCAAAGGGAAAAGAACTGGGCTGGGTAGTTCTGAAAGGAGGGATAAGTGCGGGGAGAAGGAATGGGGGCATTAGGATTAGCATGTATTTTGCGTGAGGTCAGGAAGTCATTGGGAGTCCTGTACAACACAGAGAAGACTATTAGAGATTATATAGCATCTTACTACTCACTGATGGACAGCGAAGGAAGAGGATTTTCGGGGGGACTTGGTGAAAGGGGAGCATAGTAAACATAAGGTTCTTCACGTAATTGTAGACTAATGATAAGAAAAAATTTTTTAAGTGCAATAAGGGCACAGCAGTGAATCATCAGAATAAAAGGTCAGGCTCTGAGTGTTGCAAACAAAAGACACAGGGTTAAAAGAACGGATGAAAATTCAAGAAAACTACGTGCTTCCATACGGGAGACTCACTTGAGATCCAAGGACACAGACAAACTACAAGCTGAAGGTGTGGGGACAAGTACCCTACACGAGTAAACTGAAAAATAAAAAATGAAACAAATGGATTCTGTTTGAGCCCCCAGAGACATTCAGTAGAAAATAGCCCTATCTGGCCTCCATGAATTCTTTTTGTTTGTTTTCAGCAGTTCCCAGCCATAGATTTATTGGTGCAGCAACGTCCTTCTAGTTTTCTGTCACCTCAACAACTGAGTTGCTGTAATAAAAAGCATCTGGGCCTTTGAAATCGGTGGGTTTTATGATCTTCACGAATGTCAAGTAATAACCACCTAAAGAGGGAAGTTTGGACACTCAAATAAACATGTCACGCCACAATACACTCTTAGCTCCCAACTGCTCCTGTCTAGAAATTGGTGTTTCTTTTTATTTGACCCTCCGTCCTATCCGCAGTGATCATGCCGATGTCCTTCAAACATGGTGGTGATCAAAGCAACAAGCTTACTTTTCTGTTGACAACAGGCCCGGAGGAAGGATACTTGTGGTTTTCATGGAGAACTTAGTCAATGAATGTGGCTAAATACAGAGAGCAATTTAGAAGGAGATGAAAGAGGACAGAGGATAGAGTCACGGGTATATCTCCCTGCACAACCATTTACTGGTTTTGTAGTACACGCGGCCGACACGACCTGAAAGTGTCTCGGTGAACCCAGTGCTCTCCCTACAGCCTAGTTACCTTGCAGGATTTTTGGAAGCATAATGTAGGAAAGTGACATAGGCTATGTCGTTAATTGTTCTCTTCACAAGGACAGATGGGCAGACAAATGATGATTAATTGATTGGTTGATTGATAGATAGATAGACAGACAGACAGATAGATATAGTACATATCGTTTAACACAAAGCTATTGCTCATAACCATGAGAGCAATGGTTCAAGCACATAGCGAAACTAAAAAGAAAAAAGAAGAATAAAATCCAGTTTAAAAAGTGCGGTAAGCAGCCATAAGAAGAAAACAAATCCTATCATTGGCAATAACGTGGATGGAGCTAGAGGGTATTATGCTCAGTCGAATAGCCTAGTCGGAGAAATACATGTACCAAATGATTTCACTCATGTGTGGAGTACGACAACAAAGAAAAACTGAAGGAAAAAACAGCAGCAGACACACAGAACACGAGAGTGGACTAACAGTTACCAAAGAGCAAGTGACTGTGTAGGGTATGTGGGAAGGGAGTGATAATGTCGGAAAAAAAGAATGGGGGCATTAGGATTAGCAAGAATAATGTGTAGGGTGTAGGGTCATGGGGAGGGCTTTACAACACGGAGAAGACAAGTAGTGATTCTACAGCATCTTAATGCATGCTGATGGATATCGACTGTAACTGGGATTTGGCGAGGACTTGGTGAAGGGGGTAGACTAGTAAACATAATGTTCTGCATGTGATTGTATATTGATGAGAACAAAATAAAATTTCAAAGTGCAGTAACAGCATAGCTCTCAAATTACGGAATATAAGTAGAGGCTTTGACTGCTCCAATCAAAAGACACACAGTTAGAAGAACTGATGAAAACTCAAGAGCACCTGCGTGCTCCATTACTGGAGACTCACTTGAGATCCAAGGACACAGACAAAGTAAAAGCTGAAGGGGCGCGGACAGGTACCCTATACAAATGAATCTGAGAAACAAAGAAACAAATGGATTCTGTTTGAGTCCCCAGAAATAGTCACAAGAAAATAGTCCTACCTAGCCACCGTGAATTCTTTTTGTTTGGTTTCAGCAGTGCCCAGGTATAGATTTAGTGTTACTGCAATATCCTTCTCATTTTTTCTCACATCAGCAAATGAATTGCTGTAATAATATGCATCTCGGCTTTCGAAATCACTTGGTTTTATGATGTTCACGATTGTAAAGAAGTAATAACCAAATAAAGAGGGAAGTTTGAACACTGAACCAAACAAGTCTCTCCACAACAAACAATTTGCTCCCAAATGCTCCTGTCTAGAAATAGGTGTTCCTTTTTATTTGTCCCTCCTCCTATCAGTGGTGAACACGCCTATGTCCCTAAAACATGGTGGTGAGTAAAGCACCAAGTATACTTTTATGTCTACAACAGGCAGAGAGGAAGTATACTTGGGGTCTTCAGAGAGCACTTAGGCAATGAATGTAGCTAGATACTGTTATCAAGCGAGAAGGAGGTATAAGAGGACAGAGGACAGAGATACAGTTTCAAGTCCCTGCACCACCATTTACTGGTTTTGTAAGCACACGCGGCTGACTCGATCTGCAACTGTCTCAGTGAGCCCAGTGCTCTCCCTGCGGCCTAGTGACCTTGCAATGTTTTTGGAAACATAATATAGGGAAGTGACATAGGTGATGTTGTTAACTGTTCTGTACATAAGGATAGATGGGCAGACAGAAAGATGATTTATTCATAGATAGACAGATAGATAGATGACAGATGAGAGATAGATAGATGATACACATGATAGATGATAGGAATCTACATAGATGTATAGATATATAGAGAGAAGGACAGAGAGATAGAAGGATATATAGAAAGATAGATAAACAGACAGACAGAGCAATAAATAGATACACATACATATCGATTGACACAAAGCTGTTGCTCATAACCAGGAGATGAATGGTGAGAGCACATAGCTAAACTACAAACAAAAAGGAAGAATGAAACCCTGTTTACAAAGTGCAGTAAGCAGCCATAAGAAGAAAACAAATCCTACCATTTGCAATGACGTGGATGGAGCTAGACGGTAGTATGTTCACAGAAATACGTCAGGCGGAGAAAGACAAGTATCAAATGATTTCACTCATGTGCGGACTATAACAGCAAAGAAAAACTGAAGGAAAAAAACAGCAGCAGACTCAGAGAACCCGAGAGTTGACTGAAAGTTGCCAAAGGGAAAAGGACTGGGCAGGGAGGTTCTGAAGGGAGGGAGAAGTTTGGGGAGAAAGAATGGGACATTAGGATTAGCATGTATATTGCGTGGGGTCGGGAAGGCATGGGGAGTGCTGTACAACACAGAGAAGACTATTAGAGATTATATAGCATCTTACTACTCACTGAAGGAAAGCGACTGAAGAGGATTTTCGGGGGGACTTGGTGAAGGGGGAGCATAGTAAACATAAAGTTCTTCACGTAATAGTAGACTAATGATAAAAAAAAAATTTAGTGCAATAAGGGCACAGCACTGAATCATCAGAATAAAAGGTTCAGCTCTGAGTGCTGCAAACAAAGGACACAGGGTTAAAAGAACGGAAGAAAACTCAGAAAACCTACGTGCTTCCTTACAGGAGACTCACTTGAGGATACAGACAAACTACAAGATGAAGGTGTGGGGACAAGTACCCTACACGAGTGAAACTGAAAAACAAACAATCCAATAAATGGATTGGTTTGAGCCCCCAGAGACAGTCAGTAGAAATAGCCCAATCTGGCCACAGTGAATTCTTTTTGTTTGTTTTCAGCAGGGCCCAGCCATAGATTTAGTGGTGCAGCAACGTCCTTCTCATTTTCTCTCACTTCAGCTACTGATTTGCTGTAATAATAAGCATCTGTACCTTTGAAATCGGTGGATTTTATGATCTTCACGAATGTGAAGTAATAACCACCTAAAGAGGGAAGTTTGGACACTCAAATAAACATGTCACTCCACAATACACTCTTAGCTCCCAACTGCTCCTGTCTAGAATTTGCTGTTCCATTTGATTTGACCCTCCGTCCTATCCGCAGTGATCACCCCGATGTCCTTCAAACATGGTGGTGAGGAAAGCAACAAGTTTACTTTTCTGTCGACAACAGTCCCAGAGGATGGATACTTGTGGTCTTCAGGGAGCACTTATTCAATGAATGTGGCTAAATACAGACAGCAAGTGAGAAGGAGATGAAAGAGGACAGTGGGTAGAGACACAGTTTCAAGTCCCTGCACAACCATTTCCAGCTTTTGTAGGTACACGCGGCCGACTCGATCTGCAAGTGTCTCGGTGAACCCAGTGCTCTCCCTAAATATTAGTTACATTGCAGAATTTTTGGAAGCATAATGTAGGAGAGTGACATAGGCTATGTGTTTAACTGTTCTGTACACAAGAACAGATGGGCAGACAAAAAGCTGATAGATTGATTGATAAATAGATAGACAGATAGACAGATATAGGTACATAACGATTAACACAAAGCTACTGCTCAAAACCATAAGAGCAATGGTGAAAGCACATAGCGATACTACAAACAAAAATAAGAATGAACTCCAGTTTAAAAAGTGCAGTAAGCAGTCATAAGAAGAAAACAAATCCTATCATTTGCAATAACGTGGATGGAGCTTGAGGATATTATGCTCTGCCAAATAGGCCAGGCGAAGAAATACATGTACCAAATTATTTCACTCATGTGTGGAGTATGATAAGAAAGAAAAACTGAAGGAAAAGACAGCAGCAGAATCACAGAACGCGAGAGTGGACTAACAGTTACCAAAGAGAAAGGGACTGGGTAGGGTTTGTGGGAAGGGAGTAATAAGGGTGGAGAAAAAGAATGGGTCATTAGGATAAGCATGCATAATTTGTAGGTTGGGTGGTCATGGGTAGGGCTGTACAACATAGAGAAGACATGTAGTGATTCTACAGCATCTTATTACATGCTGATGGTCAGCGACTGTAACTGGGATTTGGGGGGAACATGGTGAAGGGGGTCGACTGGAAAACATAATGTTCTGCATGTGATTTTATATTAATGAGAACAAAAAAATTTCAAAGTGCAGTAAGAGCACAGCTCTCAAATATCAGAATGAAAGTACAATCTTTGAGTGCTCCAATCAAAAGACACAGGTTTAGAAGTACTGATGAAAACTCAAGACCACATACGTGCTCCCTTACTGGAGACTCACTTGAGATCCAAGGACACAGACAAACTACAAGCTGAAGGGGCGCGGACAGGTACCCTATACAAGTGAATCTGAGAAACAAAGAAACAAATGGATTCTGTTTGAGTCCCCAGAGACAGTCACTAGAAAATAGTCCTACCTAGCCACCGTGAATTCTTTTTGTTTGGTTTCAGCAGTGCCCAGGTATAGATTCAGTGGTATAGCAATGTCCTTCTCATTTCTTCTCACATCAACAAATGAATTGCTGTAATAATATGCATCTGGACTTTTGAAATCACTGGGTTTTATGATGTTCACGATTGTAAAGATGTAATAACCACATAAAGAGGGAAGTTTGAACACTGAACCAAACACGTCTCTCCACAACAAACAATTTGCTCCCAAATGCTCCTGTCTAGAAATAGGTGTTCCTTTTTATTTGTCCCTCCTCCTATCAGTGGTGAACACGCCTATGTCCCTAAAACATGGTGGTGAGTAAAGCACCAAGTATACTTTTATGTCTACAACAGGCAGAGAGGAAGTATACTTGGGGTCTTCAGAGAGCACTTAGGCAATGAATGTAGCTAAATACTGTTATCAAGCGAGAAGGAGGTATAAGAGGACAGAGGACAGAGATACGGTTTCAAGTCCCTGCACCACCATTTACTGGTTTTGTAAGCACACGCGGCTGACTCGATCTGCAAGTGTCTCAGTGAGTCCAGTGCTCTCCCTGCGGCCTAGTGACCTTGCAATGTTTTTGGAAGCATAATGTAGGGAAGTGACATAGGTGATGTTGTTAACTGTTCTGTACATAAGGATAGATGGGCAGACAGAAAGATGATTTATTCATAGATAGACAGATAGATAGATGACAGATGAGAGATAGATAGATGAAACACATGATAGATGATAGGAAGCTATATAGATGGATAGATATAGAGAGAGAAGGACAGAGAGATAGAAGGATATATAGAAAGATAGATATACAGACAGACAGAGCAATAAATAGATACAGATACATATCGATTGACACAAAGCTGTTGCTCATAACCAGGAGATGAATGGTGAGAGCACATAGTTAAACTACAAATAAAAAGGAAGAATGAAACCCTGTTTACAAAGTGCAGTAAGCAGCCATAAGAAGAAAACAAATACTACCATTTGCAATGACGTGGATGGAGCTAGACGGTAGTATGTTCAGAGAAACAGGTCAGGCGGCGAAAGACAAGTATCAAATGATTTCACTCATGTGTGGAGTATAACAACAAGAAAAACTGGAGGAAAAAAACAGCAGCAGACTCACAGAACCTGAGAGTTGACTGAAAGTTGTCAAAGGTAAAAGGACTGGGCAGGGAGGTACTGAAGGAAGGGATAAGTTTGGTGAGAAAGAATGGGGGCATTAGGATTAGCATGTATATTGTGTGGGGTCGGGAAGGCATGGGGAGTGCTGTACAACACAGAGAAAACTATTAGAGATTATATAGCATCTTACTACCCAATGATGGACAGCGACTGAAGAGGATTTTCGGGGGGACTTGGTGAGGGGGAGCATAGTAAACATAAGGTTCTTCACGTAATTGTAGACTAATGATAACAAAAAAATATTTTGAAGTGCAATAAGGATACAGCACTGAAATATCAGAATAAAAGGTCAGGCTCTGAGAGCTGCAAACAAAAGACACAGGGTTAAAAGAACGGATGAAAACTCAAAAAACCTACGTGCTTCCTTACAGGAGACTCTCTTGAGGTCCAAGGACACAGACAAACTACAAGCTGAAGGTGTGGGGACAAGTACCCTACACGAGTGAAACTGAAAAACAAACAATCCAATAAATGGATTGTGTTTGAGCCCCCAGAGACAGTCAGTACAAATAGCCCTATCTGGCCACAGTGAATTCTTTTTGTTTGTTTTCAGCAGGGCCCAGCCATAGATTTAGTGGTGCAGCAACGTCCTTCTCATTTTCTCTCACTTCAGCTACTGATTTGCTATAATAATAAGCATCTGGGCCTTTGAAATCGGTGGGTTTTATTATCTTCATGAATGTGAAGTAATAACCACCTAAAGAGGGAAGTTTGGACACTCAAATAAACATGTCACTCCACAATACACTCTTAGCTCCCAACTGCTCCTGTCTAGAAATTGCTGTTCCGTTTGATTTGACCCTCCGTCCTATCCGCAGTGATCACCCCGATGTCCTTCAAACATGGTGGTGAGGAAAGCAACAAGTTTACTTTTCTGTCGACAACAGTCCCAGAGGATGGATACTTGTGGTCTTCAGGGAGCACTTATTCAATGAATGTGGCTAAATACAGACAGCAAGTGAGAAGGAGATGAAAGAGGACAGTGCGTAGAGACACGGTTTCAAGTCCCTGCACAACCATTTCCAGCTTTTGTAGGTACACGCGGCCGACTCGATCTGCAAGTGTCTCGGTGAACCCAGTGCTCTCCCTAAATATTAGTTACATTGCAGGATTTTTGGAAGCATAATGTAGGAGAGTGACATAGGCTATGTGTTTAACTGTTCTGTACACAAGAACAGATGGGCAGACAAAAAGCTGATAGATAGATTGATTGATAAATAGATAGACAGACAGATAGATAGATATAGGTACATAACGATTAACACAAAGCTACTGCTCAAAACCAGAAGAGCAATGGTGAAAGCACATAGCGATACTACAAACAAAAATAAGAATGAACTCCAGTTTAAAAAGTGCAGTAAGCAGTCATAAGAAGAAAACAAATCCTATCATTTGCAATAACGTGGATGGAGCCAGAGGGTATTATGCTCAGCCAAATAGGCCAGGCCGAGAAATACATGTACCAAATTATTTCACTCATGTGTGGAGTATGATAAGAAAGAAAAACTGAAGGAAAAGACAGCAGCAGACTCACAGAACCCGATAGTGGACTAACAGATACCAAAGTGAAAGGGACTGGGTATGGTTTGTGGGAAGGGAGTAATAAGGGTGTTGAAAAAGAATGTGGGCATTAGGATTAGCATGCATAATGTGTAGGGTAGGGCGTCATGGGTATGGCTGTACAACATAGAGAAGGCATGTAGTGATTCTACAGCATCTTATTACATGCTGGTGGTCAGCGACTGTAACTGGGATTTGGGGGGAACATGGTGAAGGGGGTCGACTGGAAAACATAATGTTCTGCATGTGATTTTATATTAATGAGAACAAAAAAATTTCAAAGTGCAGTAAGAGCACAGCTCTCAAATATCAGAATGAAAGTACAGTCTTTGAGTGCTCCAATCAAAAGACACAGGTTATAAGTACTGATGAAAACTCAAGACCACATACGTGCTCCCTTACTGGAGACTCACTTGAGATCCAAGGAAACAGACAAACTACAAGCTGTAGGGGCGGGGTCAGGTACCCTATACATGTGAAACTCAGAAACAAACAAACAAACGGATTCTGTTTGAGTCCCCAGAGAGAGTCAGTAAAAAATAGCCCTATCTAGCCACCGTGAATACTTTTTGTTTGGTTTCAGCAGTGCTCAGGCATAGATTCAGTGGTGCAGCAACTTCCTTCTCATTTCCTCTCACTTCGACAAATGAATTGCTCTAATAATATGCGTCTGGGCTTTTAAAATCATTGCGTTTTATGATGTTCAGGAGTGTAATGATGTAAAAACCACATAAAGAGGGAAGATTGGACCCTCAAATAAACACTTCACTCCACAACACACTCTTTGTTCCCAACTGCTCCTGTCCAGAAATAGGTGTTCCTTTATATTTGTCCCTCCACCTATCAGCAGTGATCACGCTGATGTCCCTCAAACATGGTGGTGTGCAAAGAACCAAGTACACTTTTCTGTCGACAACAGGCCCAGAGGAAGGATACTTGTGGTCTTCAGGGATCACTTTCTCACTGAATGTGGCTAAATAAAGTAACCAAGCGAGCAGGAAGTATAAGAGGACAGAGGACAGAGATACAGATTCAAGTCCTTTCACCTCCATTTACTGGTTTTGTAAGCACACGTGGCTGGCTCTACCTGAAAGTGTATCGGTGAACACAGTGCTCTCCTTATGCCTTAGTTACCTTGCAAGATTTCTGGAAGCATAATGTAGGGAAGAGACATAGGCTATGTTGTTATCTGTTCTGTACAGAAGGATTGTTGTGCAGACAAAAAGATGATTGATTCATAGATAGATATTTAGACAGACGACAGATGAAAGATAGACAGATAGGTACATAGATTGACAGATGATAGACATCATAGATAGATGATAGGAAGATAGATAGATAGGTAGACAGATACATAGATACATACATACATAGATACGTAGATGGACAGACAGACCGTTAGATAGATAGATACAGATACATATCGATTGACACAAAGATATTTTTCATAACCAGGATTTGAATGGTGAATAACATAGGTAAACTACAAACAAAAAGGAAGAATGAAATCCAGTTTAAAGAGTGCAGTAAGCAGCCTTAAGGAGAAAACAAATACTACCATTTGCAATGACGTGGATGGTGCTAGACGGTAGTATGTTCAGAGAAATAGGCCAGGCGGAGAAAGACAAGTACCAATTGATTTCACTCATGTGTATAGTATAACAACAAAGAAAAACAGAAGGAGAAAAACAGCAGCAGACACACAGAACCCGAGAGTTGACTAAAAGTTACCAAAGGGAAAAGGACAGGGCAGGCTGTGTCTGAAGGAATGGATAAGTGTATGGAGAAAGAATGGGGGCATTAGGATTAGCATGTATAATGCGTGGGGTTCGGTGTGCATGGGGAGTACTGTACAACACAGAGAAGACTAGTAGAGATCATATAGCATCTTACTACTCACTGATGGACAGTGACTGTAACGGGGACTTTTGGGTGGGACATGGTGAAGGGGTCTACAGCATCCAACTACGCTGATCGACAGTGACTGAAGAGGTTTTTTGGGGGGAATTGGTGAAGGGGGGAGCATAGTAAACATAATGTTCTTCACGTGATTGTAGATTAATAATAAAAAATATTCTTTAAGTGCAATAAGTGCACAGCTCTGAATCATCAGAATAAAAGGTCAGGCACTGAGTGCTGCAAACAAAAGACACAGGGTTAAAAGAACGGATGAAAACTCAAGAAACCTACGTGCTTCCTTACAGGAGACTCACTTGAGATCCAAGGACGCAGACAAACTGCAAGCTGAAGGTGTGGGGACAACTAACATACACGAGTGAAACTGAAAAACAAACAATGAAACAAATGGATTCTGCTTGAGCCCCCAGAGACATTCAGTAGAAAATAGCCCTATCTGGCCACCGTGAATTCTTTTTGTTTGTTTTCAGCTGTTCCCAGCCATAGATTATGGGTGCAACAACGTACTTCTTGTTTTCCCTCAAATCAACAACTGAGTGCTGTAATAATAAGCATCTGGGCCTTTGAAATCGGTGGGTTTTATGATCTTCACGAATGTGAAGTAATAACCACCTAAAGAGGGAAGTTTGGACTCTCAAATAAACATGTCACGCCACAATACACTCTTAGCTCCCAACTGCTCCTGTCTAGAAATTGGTGTTTCTTTTTATTTGACCCTCCGTCCTATCCGCAGTGATCATGCCGATGTCCTTCAAACATGGTGGTGATCAAAGCAACAAGCTTACTTTTCTGTTGACAACAGGCCCGGAGGAAGGATACTTGTGGTTTTCATGGAGAACTTAGTCAATGAATGTGGCTAAATACAGAGAGCAATTTAGAAGGAGATGAAAGAGGACAGAGGATAGAGTCACGGGTATATCTCCCTGCACAACCATTTACTGGTTTTGTAGTACACGCGGCCGACACGACCTGCAAGTGTCTCGGTGAACCCAGTGCTCTCCCTACAGCCTAGTTACCTTGCAGGATTTTTGGAAGCATAATGTAGGAAAGTGACATAGGCTATGTCGTTAATTGTTCTCTTCACAAGGACAGATGGGCAGACAAATGATGATTAATTGATTGGTTGATTGATAGATAGATAGACAGACAGACAGATAGATATAGTACATATCGTTTAACACAAAGCTATTGCTCATAACCATGAGAGCAATGGTTCAAGCACATAGCGAAACTAAAAAGAAAAAAGAAGAATAAAATCCAGTTTAAAAAGTGCGGTAAGCAGCCATAAGAAGAAAACAAATCCTATCATTGGCAATAACGTGGATGGAGCTAGAGGGTATTATGCTCAGTCGAATAGCCTAGTCGGAGAAATACATGTACCAAATGATTTCACTCATGTGTGGAGTACGACAACAAAGAAAAACTGAAGGAAAAAACAGCAGCAGACACACAGAACACGAGAGTGGACTAACAGTTACCAAAGAGCAAGTGACTGTGTAGGGTATGTGGGAAGGGAGTGATAATGTCGGAAAAAAAGAATGGGGGCATTAGGATTAGCAAGAATAATGTGTAGGGTGTAGGGTCATGGGGAGGGCTTTACAACACGGAGAAGACAAGTAGTGATTCTACAGCATCTTAATGCATGCTGATGGATATCGACTGTAACTGGGATTTGGCGAGGACTTGGTGAAGGGGGTAGACTAGTAAACATAATGTTCTGCATGTGATTGTATATTGATGAGAACAAAATAAAATTTCAAAGTGCAGTAACAGCATAGCTCTCAAATTACGGAATATAAGTAGAGGCTTTGACTGCTCCAATCAAAAGACACACAGTTAGAAGAACTGATGAAAACTCAAGAGCACCTGCG
The DNA here is from genome assembly GCF_030020395.1 of Manis pentadactyla. NCBI lineage: Eukaryota > Metazoa > Chordata > Mammalia > Pholidota > Manidae > Manis > Manis pentadactyla. The sequence goes on from NW_026645110.1 coordinate 169,718, forward strand.
TGCTCCATTACTGGAGACTCACTTGAGATCCAAGGACACAGACAAAGTAAAAGCTGAAGGGGCGCGGACAGGTACCCTATACAAATGAATCTGAGAAACAAAGAAACAAATGGATTCTGTTTGAGTCCCCAGAAATAGTCACAAGAAAATAGTCCTACCTAGCCACCGTGAATTCTTTTTGTTTGGTTTCAGCAGTGCCCAGGTATAGATTTAGTGTTACTGCAATATCCTTCTCATTTTTTCTCACATCAGCAAATGAATTGCTGTAATAATATGCATCTCGGCTTTCGAAATCACTGGGTTTTATGATGTTCACGATTGTAAAGAAGTAATAACCAAATAAAGAGGGAAGTTTGAACACTGAACCAAACAAGTCTCTCCACAACAAACAATTTGCTCCCAAATGCTCCTGTCTAGAAATAGGTGTTCCTTTTTATTTGTCCCTCCTCCTATCAGTGGTGAACACGCCTATGTCCCTAAAACATGGTGGTGAGTAAAGCACCAAGTATACTTTTATGTCTACAACAGGCAGAGAGGAAGTATACTTGGGGTCTTCAGAGAGCACTTAGGCAATGAATGTAGCTAGATACTGTTATCAAGCGAGAAGGAGGTATAAGAGGACAGAGGACAGAGATACAGTTTCAAGTCCCTGCACCACCATTTACTGGTTTTGTAAGCACACGCGGCTGACTCGATCTGCAACTGTCTCAGTGAGCCCAGTGCTCTCCCTGCGGCCTAGTGACCTTGCAATGTTTTTGGAAACATAATATAGGGAAGTGACATAGGTGATGTTGTTAACTGTTCTGTACATAAGGATAGATGGGCAGACAGAAAGATGATTTATTCATAGATAGACAGATAGATAGATGACAGATGAGAGATAGATAGATGATACACATGATAGACGATAGGAATCTACATAGATGTATAGATATATAGAGAGAAGGACAGAGAGATAGAAGGATATATAGAAAGATAGATAAACAGACAGACAGAGCAATAAATAGATACACATACATATCGATTGACACAAAGCTGTTGCTCATAACCAGGAGATGAATGGTGAGAGCACATAGCTAAACTACAAACAAAAAGGAAGAATGAAACCCTGTTTACAAAGTGCAGTAAGCAGCCATAAGAAGAAAACAAATCCTACCATTTGCAATGACGTGGATGGAGCTAGACGGTAGTATGTTCACAGAAATACGTCAGGCGGAGAAAGACAAGTATCAAATGATTTCACTCATGTGCGGACTATAACAGCAAAGAAAAACTGAAGGAAAAAAACAGCAGCAGACTCAGAGAACCCGAGAGTTGACTGAAAGTTGCCAAAGGGAAAAGGACTGGGCAGGGAGGTTCTGAAGGGAGGGAGAAGTTTGGGGAGAAAGAATGGGACATTAGGATTAGCATGTATATTGCGTGGGGTCGGGAAGGCATGGGGAGTGCTGTACAACACAGAGAAGACTATTAGAGATTATATAGAATCTTACTACTCACTGAAGGAAAGCGACTGAAGAGGATTTTCGGGGGGACTTGGTGAAGGGGGAGCATAGTAAACATAAAGTTCTTCACGTAATAGTAGACTAATGATAAAAAAAAAATTTAGTGCAATAAGGGCACAGCACTGAATCATCAGAATAAAAGGTTCAGCTCTGAGTGCTGCAAACAAAGGACACAGGGTTAAAAGAACGGAAGAAAACTCAGAAAACCTACGTGCTTCCTTACAGGAGACTCACTTGAGGATACAGACAAACTACAAGATGAAGGTGTGGGGACAAGTACCCTACACGAGTGAAACTGAAAAACAAACAATCCAATAAATGGATTGGTTTGAGCCCCCAGAGACAGTCAGTAGAAATAGCCCAATCTGGCCACAGTGAATTCTTTTTGTTTGTTTTCAGCAGGGCCCAGCCATAGATTTAGTGGTGCAGCAACGTCCTTCTCATTTTCTCTCACTTCAGCTACTGATTTGCTGTAATAATAAGCATCTGTACCTTTGAAATCGGTGGATTTTATGATCTTCACGAATGTGAAGTAATAACCACCTAAAGAGGGAAGTTTGGACACTCAAATAAACATGTCACTCCACAATACACTCTTAGCTCCCAACTGCTCCTGTCTAGAAATTGCTGTTCCGTTTGATTTGACCCTCCGTCCTATCCGCAGTGATCACCCCGATGTCCTTCAAACATGGTGGTGAGGAAAGCAACAAGTTTACTTTTCTGTCGACAACAGTCCCAGAGGATGGATACTTGTGGTCTTCAGGGAGCACTTATTCAATGAATGTGGCTAAATACAGACAGCAAGTGAGAAGGAGATGAAAGAGGACAGTGGGTAGAGACACAGTTTCAAGTCCCTGCACAACCATTTCCAGCTTTTGTAGGTACACGCGGCCGACTCGATCTGCAAGTGTCTCGGTGAACCCAGTGCTCTCCCTAAATATTAGTTACATTGCAGGATTTTTGGAAGCATAATGTAGGAGAGTGACATAGGCTATGTGTTTAACTGTTCTGTACACAAGAACAGATGGGCAGACAAAAAGCTGATAGATTGATTGATAAATAGATAGACAGATAGACAGATATAGGTACATAACGATTAACACAAAGCTACTGCTCAAAACCATAAGAGCAATGGTGAAAGCACATAGCGATACTACAAACAAAAATAAGAATGAACTCCAGTTTAAAAAGTGCAGTAAGCAGTCATAAGAAGAAAACAAATCCTATCATTTGCAATAACGTGGATGGAGCTTGAGGATATTATGCTCTGCCAAATAGGCCAGGCGAAGAAATACATGTACCAAATTATTTCACTCATGTGTGGAGTATGATAAGAAAGAAAAACTGAAGGAAAAGACAGCAGCAGAATCACAGAACGCGAGAGTGGACTAACAGTTACCAAAGAGAAAGGGACTGGGTAGGGTTTGTGGGAAGGGAGTAATAAGGGTGGAGAAAAAGAATGGGGGCATTAGGATAAGCATGCATAATTTGTAGGTTGGGTGGTCATGGGTAGGGCTGTACAACATAGAGAAGACATGTAGTGATTCTACAGCATCTTATTACATGCTGATGGTCAGCGACTGTAACTGGGATTTGGGGGGAACATGGTGAAGGGGGTCGACTGGAAAACATAATGTTCTGCATGTGATTTTATATTAATGAGAACAAAAAAATTTCAAAGTGCAGTAAGAGCACAGCTCTCAAATATCAGAATGAAAGTACAATCTTTGAGTGCTCCAATCAAAAGACACAGGTTTAGAAGTACTGATGAAAACTCAAGACCACATACGTGCTCCCTTACTGGAGACTCACTTGAGATCCAAGGACACAGACAAACTACAAGCTGAAGGGGCGCGGACAGGTACCCTATACAAGTGAATCTGAGAAACAAAGAAACAAATGGATTCTGTTTGAGTCCCCAGAGACAGTCACTAGAAAATAGTCCTACCTAGCCACCGTGAATTCTTTTTGTTTGGTTTCAGCAGTGCCCAGGTATAGATTCAGTGGTATAGCAATGTCCTTCTCATTTCTTCTCACATCAACAAATGAATTGCTGTAATAATATGCATCTGGACTTTTGAAATCACTGGGTTTTATGATGTTCACGATTGTAAAGATGTAATAACCACATAAAGAGGGAAGTTTGAACACTGAACCAAACACGTCTCTCCACAACAAACAATTTGCTCCCAAATGCTCCTGTCTAGAAATAGGTGTTCCTTTTTATTTGTCCCTCCTCCTATCAGTGGTGAACACGCCTATGTCCCTAAAACATGGTGGTGAGTAAAGCACCAAGTATACTTTTATGTCTACAACAGGCAGAGAGGAAGTATACTTGGGGCCTTCAGAGAGCACTTAGGCAATGAATGTAGCTAAATACTGTTATCAAGCGAGAAGGAGGTATAAGAGGACAGAGGACAGAGATACGGTTTCAAGTCCCTGCACCACCATTTACTGGTTTTGTAAGCACACGCGGCTGACTCGATCTGCAAGTGTCTCAGTGAGTCCAGTGCTCTCCCTGCGGCCTAGTGACCTTGCAATGTTTTTGGAAGCATAATGTAGGGAAGTGACATAGGTGATGTTGTTAACTGTTCTGTACATAAGGATAGATGGGCAGACAGAAAGATGATTTATTCATAGATAGACAGATAGATAGATGACAGATGAGAGATAGATAGATGAAACACATGATAGATGATAGGAAGCTATATAGATGGATAGATATAGAGAGAGAAGGACAGAGAGATAGAAGGATATATAGAAAGATAGATATACAGACAGACAGAGCAATAAATAGATACAGATACATATCGATTGACACAAAGCTGTTGCTCATAACCAGGAGATGAATGGTGAGAGCACATAGTTAAACTACAAATAAAAAGGAAGAATGAAACCCTGTTTACAAAGTGCAGTAAGCAGCCATAAGAAGAAAACAAATACTACCATTTGCAATGACGTGGATGGAGCTAGACGGTAGTATGTTCAGAGAAACAGGTCAGGCGGCGAAAGACAAGTATCAAATGATTTCACTCATGTGTGGAGTATAACAACAAGAAAAACTGGAGGAAAAAAACAGCAGCAGACTCACAGAACCTGAGAGTTGACTGAAAGTTGTCAAAGGTAAAAGGACTGGGCAGGGAGGTACTGAAGGAAGGGATAAGTTTGGTGAGAAAGAATGGGGGCATTAGGATTAGCATGTATATTGTGTGGGGTCGGGAAGGCATGGGGAGTGCTGTACAACACAGAGAAAACTATTAGAGATTATATAGCATCTTACTACCCAATGATGGACAGCGACTGAAGAGGATTTTCGGGGGGACTTGGTGAGGGGGAGCATAGTAAACATAAGGTTCTTCACGTAATTGTAGACTAATGATAACAAAAAAATATTTTGAAGTGCAATAAGGATACAGCACTGAAATATCAGAATAAAAGGTCAGGCTCTGAGAGCTGCAAACAAAAGACACAGGGTTAAAAGAACGGATGAAAACTCAAAAAACCTACGTGCTTCCTTACAGGAGACTCTCTTGAGGTCCAAGGACACAGACAAACTACAAGCTGAAGGTGTGGGGACAAGTACCCTACACGAGTGAAACTGAAAAACAAACAATCCAATAAATGGATTGTGTTTGAGCCCCCAGAGACAGTCAGTACAAATAGCCCTATCTGGCCACAGTGAATTCTTTTTGTTTGTTTTCAGCAGGGCCCAGCCATAGATTTAGTGGTGCAGCAACGTCCTTCTCATTTTCTCTCACTTCAGCTACTGATTTGCTATAATAATAAGCATCTGGGCCTTTGAAATCGGTGGGTTTTATTATCTTCATGAATGTGAAGTAATAACCACCTAAAGAGGGAAGTTTGGACACTCAAATAAACATGTCACTCCACAATACACTCTTAGCTCCCAACTGCTCCTGTCTAGAAATTGCTGTTCCGTTTGATTTGACCCTCCGTCCTATCCGCAGTGATCACCCCGATGTCCTTCAAACATGGTGGTGAGGAAAGCAACAAGTTTACTTTTCTGTCGACAACAGTCCCAGAGGATGGATACTTGTGGTCTTCAGGGAGCACTTATTCAATGAATGTGGCTAAATACAGACAGCAAGTGAGAAGGAGATGAAAGAGGACAGTGCGTAGAGACACGGTTTCAAGTCCCTGCACAACCATTTCCAGCTTTTGTAGGTACACGCGGCCGACTCGATCTGCAAGTGTCTCGGTGAACCCAGTGCTCTCCCTAAATATTAGTTACATTGCAGGATTTTTGGAAGCATAATGTAGGAGAGTGACATAGGCTATGTGTTTAACTGTTCTGTACACAAGAACAGATGGGCAGACAAAAAGCTGATAGATAGATTGATTGATAAATAGATAGACAGACAGATAGATAGATATAGGTACATAACGATTAACACAAAGCTACTGCTCAAAACCAGAAGAGCAATGGTGAAAGCACATAGCGATACTACAAACAAAAATAAGAATGAACTCCAGTTTAAAAAGTGCAGTAAGCAGTCATAAGAAGAAAACAAATCCTATCATTTGCAATAACGTGGATGGAGCCAGAGGGTATTATGCTCAGCCAAATAGGCCAGGCCGAGAAATACATGTACCAAATTATTTCACTCATGTGTGGAGTATGATAAGAAAGAAAAACTGAAGGAAAAGACAGCAGCAGACTCACAGAACCCGATAGTGGACTAACAGATACCAAAGTGAAAGGGACTGGGTATGGTTTGTGGGAAGGGAGTAATAAGGGTGTTGAAAAAGAATGTGGGCATTAGGATTAGCATGCATAATGTGTAGGGTAGGGCGTCATGGGTATGGCTGTACAACATAGAGAAGGCATGTAGTGATTCTACAGCATCTTATTACATGCTGGTGGTCAGCGACTGTAACTGGGATTTGGGGGGAACATGGTGAAGGGGGTCGACTGGAAAACATAATGTTCTGCATGTGATTTTATATTAATGAGAACAAAAAAATTTCAAAGTGCAGTAAGAGCACAGCTCTCAAATATCAGAATGAAAGTACAGTCTTTGAGTGCTCCAATCAAAAGACACAGGTTATAAGTACTGATGAAAACTCAAGACCACATACGTGCTCCCTTACTGGAGACTCACTTGAGATCCAAGGAAACAGACAAACTACAAGCTGTAGGGGCGGGGTCAGGTACCCTATACATGTGAAACTCAGAAACAAACAAACAAACGGATTCTGTTTGAGTCCCCAGAGAGAGTCAGTAAAAAATAGCCCTATCTAGCCACCGTGAATACTTTTTGTTTGGTTTCAGCAGTGCTCAGGCATAGATTCAGTGGTGCAGCAACTTCCTTCTCATTTCCTCTCACTTCGACAAATGAATTGCTCTAATAATATGCGTCTGGGCTTTTAAAATCATTGCGTTTTATGATGTTCAGGAGTGTAATGATGTAAAAACCACATAAAGAGGGAAGATTGGACCCTCAAATAAACACTTCACTCCACAACACACTCTTTGTTCCCAACTGCTCCTGTCCAGAAATAGGTGTTCCTTTATATTTGTCCCTCCACCTATCAGCAGTGATCACGCTGATGTCCCTCAAACATGGTGGTGTGCAAAGAACCAAGTACACTTTTCTGTCGACAACAGGCCCAGAGGAAGGATACTTGTGGTCTTCAGGGATCACTTTCTCACTGAATGTGGCTAAATAAAGTAACCAAGCGAGCAGGAAGTATAAGAGGACAGAGGACAGAGATACAGATTCAAGTCCTTTCACCTCCATTTACTGGTTTTGTAAGCACACGTGGCTGGCTCTACCTGAAAGTGTATCGGTGAACACAGTGCTCTCCTTATGCCTTAGTTACCTTGCAAGATTTCTGGAAGCATAATGTAGGGAAGAGACATAGGCTATGTTGTTATCTGTTCTGTACAGAAGGATTGTTGTGCAGACAAAAAGATGATTGATTCATAGATAGATATTTAGACAGACGACAGATGAAAGATAGACAGATAGGTACATAGATTGACAGATGATAGACATCATAGATAGATGATAGGAAGATAGATACATAGGTAGACAGATACATAGATACATACATACATAGATACGTAGATGGACAGACAGACCGTTAGATAGATAGATACAGATACATATCGATTGACACAAAGATATTTTTCATAACCAGGATTTGAATGGTGAATAACATAGGTAAACTACAAACAAAAAGGAAGAATGAAATCCAGTTTAAAGAGTGCAGTAAGCAGCCTTAAGGAGAAAACAAATACTACCATTTGCAATGACGTGGATGGTGCTAGACGGTAGTATGTTCAGAGAAATAGGCCAGGCGGAGAAAGACAAGTACCAATTGATTTCACTCATGTGTATAGTATAACAACAAAGAAAAACAGAAGGAGAAAAACAGCAGCAGACACACAGAACCCGAGAGTTGACTAAAAGTTACCAAAGGGAAAAGGACAGGGCAGGCTGTGTCTGAAGGAATGGATAAGTGTATGGAGAAAGAATGGGGGCATTAGGATTAGCATGTATAATGCGTGGGGTTCGGTGTGCATGGGGAGTACTGTACAACACAGAGAAGACTAGTAGAGATCATATAGCATCTTACTACTCACTGATGGACAGTGACTGTAACGGGGACTTTTGGGTGGGACATGGTGAAGGGGTCTACAGCATCCAACTACGCTGATCGACAGTGACTGAAGAGGTTTTTTGGGGGGAATTGGTGAAGGGGGGAGCATAGTAAACATAATGTTCTTCACGTGATTGTAGATTAATAATAAAAAATATTCTTTAAGTGCAATAAGTGCACAGCTCTGAATCATCAGAATAAAAGGTCAGGCACTGAGTGCTGCAAACAAAAGACACAGGGTTAAAAGAACGGATGAAAACTCAAGAAACCTACGTGCTTCCTTACAGGAGACTCACTTGAGATCCAAGGACGCAGACAAACTGCAAGCTGAAGGTGTGGGGACAACTAACATACACGAGTGAAACTGAAAAACAAACAATGAAACAAATGGATTCTGCTTGAGCCCCCAGAGACATTCAGTAGAAAATAGCCCTATCTGGCCACCGTGAATTCTTTTTGTTTGTTTTCAGCTGTTCCCAGCCATAGATTATGGGTGCAACAACGTACTTCTTGTTTTCCCTCACCTCAACAACTGAGTGCTGTAATAATAAGCATCTGGGCCTTTGAAATCGGTGGGTTTTATGATCTTCACGAATGTGAAGTAATAACCACCTAAAGAGGGAAGTTTGGACTCTCAAATAAACATGTCACGCCACAATACACTCTTAGCTCCCAACTGCTCCTGTCTAGAAATTGGTGTTTCTTTTTATTTGACCCTCCGTCCTATCCGCAGTGATCATGCCGATGTCCTTCAAACATGGTGGTGATCAAAGCAACAAGCTTACTTTTCTGTTGACAACAGGCCCGGAGGAAGGATACTTGTGGTTTTCATGGAGAACTTAGTCAATGAATGTGGCTAAATACAGAGAGCAATTTAGAAGGAGATGAAAGAGGACAGAGGATAGAGTCACGGGTATATCTCCCTGCACAACCATTTACTGGTTTTGTAGTACACGCGGCCGACACGACCTGCAAGTGTCTCGGTGAACCCAGTGCTCTCCCTACAGCCTAGTTACCTTGCAGGATTTTTGGAAGCATAATGTAGGAAAGTGACATAGGCTATGTCGTTAATTGTTCTCTTCACAAGGACAGATGGGCAGACAAATGATGATTAATTGATTGGTTGATTGATAGATAGATAGACAGACAGACAGATAGATATAGTACATATCGTTTAACACAAAGCTATTGCTCATAACCATGAGAGCAATGGTTCAAGCACATAGCGAAACTAAAAAGAAAAAAGAAGAATAAAATCCAGTTTAAAAAGTGCGGTAAGCAGCCATAAGAAGAAAACAAATCCTATCATTGGCAATAACGTGGATGGAGCTAGAGGGTATTATGCTCAGTCGAATAGCCTAGTCGGAGAAATACATGTACCAAATGATTTCACTCATGTGTGGAGTACGACAACAAAGAAAAACTGAAGGAAAAAACAGCAGCAGACACACAGAACACGAGAGTGGACTAACAGTTACCAAAGAGCAAGTGACTGTGTAGGGTATGTGGGAAGGGAGTGATAATGTCGGAAAAAAAGAATGGGGGCATTAGGATTAGCAAGAATAATGTGTAGGGTGTAGGGTCATGGGGAGGGCTTTACAACACGGAGAAGACAAGTAGTGATTCTACAGCATCTTAATGCATGCTGATGGATATCGACTGTAACTGGGATTTGGCGAGGACTTGGTGAAGGGGGTAGACTAGTAAACATAATGTTCTGCATGAGATTGTATATTGATGAGAACAAAATAAAATTTCAAAGTGCAGTAACAGCATAGCTCTCAAATTACGGAATATAAGTAGAGGCTTTGACTGCTCCAATCAAAAGACACACAGTTAGAAGAACTGATGAAAACTCAAGAGCACCTGCGTGCTCCATTACTGGAGACTCACTTGAGATCCAAGGACACAGACAAAGTAAAAGCTGAAGGGGCGCGGACAGGTACCCTATACAAGTGAATCTGAGAAAAAAGAAACAAATGGATTCTGTTTGAGTCCCCAGAAATAGTCACAAGAAAATAGTCCTACCTAGCCACCGTGAATTCTTTTTGTTTGGTTTCAGCAGTGCCCAGGTATAGATTTAGTGTTACTGCAATATCCTTCTCATTTTTTCTCACATCAGCAAATGAATTGCTGTAATAATATGCATCTCGGCTTTCGAAATCACTGGGTTTTATGATGTTCACGATTGTAAAGAAGTAATAACCAAATAAAGAGGGAAGTTTGAACACTGAACCAAACAAGTCTCTCCACAACAAACAATTTGCTCCCAAATGCTCCTGTCTAGAAATAGGTGTTCCTTTTTATTTGTCCCTCCTCCTATCAGTGGTGAACATGCCTATGTCCCTAAAACATGGTGGTGAGTAAAGCACCAAGTATACTTTTATGTCTACAACAGGCAGAGAGGAAGTATACTTGGGGTCTTCAGAGAGCACTTAGGCAATGAATGTAGCTAAATACTGTTATCAAGCGAGAAGGAGGTATAAGAGGACAGAGGACAGAGATACGGTTTCAAGTCCCTGCACCACCATTTACTGGTTTTGTAAGCACACGCGGCTGACTCGATCTGCAAGTGTCTCAGTGAGTCCAGTGCTCTCCCTGCGGCCTAGTGACCTTGCAATGTTTTTGGAAACATAATATAGGGAAGTGACATAGGTGATGTTGTTAACTGTTCTGTACATAAGGATAGATGGGCAGACAGAAAGATGATTTATTCATAGATAGACAGATAGATAGATGACAGATGAGAGATAGATAGATGATACACATGATAGATGATAGGAATCTACATAGATGTATAGATATATAGAGAGAAGGACAGAGAGATAGAAGGATATATAGAAAGATAGATAAACAGACAGACAGAGCAATAAATAGATACACATACATATCGATTGACACAAAGCTGTTGCTCATAACCAGGAGATGAATGGTGAGAGCACATAGCTAAACTACAAACAAAAAGGAAGAATGAAACCCTGTTTACAAAGTGCAGTAAGCAGCCATAAGAAGAAAACAAATCCTACCATTTGCAATGACGTGGATGGAGCTAGACGGTAGTATGTTCACAGAAATACGTCAGGCGGAGAAAGACAAGTATCAAATGATTTCACTCATGTGCGGACTATAACAGCAAAGAAAAACTGAAGGAAAAAAACAGCAGCAGACTCAGAGAACCCGAGAGTTGACTGAAAGTTGCCAAAGGGAAAAGGACTGGGCAGGGAGGTTCTGAAGGGAGGGAGAAGTTTGGGGAGAAAGAATGGGGCATTAGGATTAGCATGTATATTACGTGGGGTCGGGAAGGCATGGGGAGTGCTGTACAACACAGAGAAGACTATTAGAGATTATATAGCATCTTACTACTCACTGAAGGAAAGCGACTGAAGAGGATTTTCGGGGGAACTTGGTGAAGGGGGAGCATAGTAAACATAAAGTTCTTCACGTAATAGTAGACTAATGATAAAAAAAAAAATTTAGTGCAATAAGGGCACAGCACTGAATCATCAGAATAAAAGGTTCAGCTCTGAGTGCTGCAAACAAAGGACACAGGGTTAAAAGAACGGAAGAAAACTCAAAAAACCTACGTGCTTCCTTACAGGAGACTCACTTGAGGATACAGACAAACTACAAGATGAAGGTGTGGGGACAAGTACCCTACACGAGTGAAACTGAAAAACAAACAATCCAATAAATGGATTGGTTTGAGCCCCCAGAGACAGTCAGTAGAAATAACCCAATCTGGCCACAGTGAATTCTTTTTGTTTGTTTTCAGCAGGGCCCAGCCATAGATTTAGTGGTGCAGCAACGTCCTTCTCATTTTCTCTCACTTCAGCTACTGATTTGCTGTAATAATAAGCATCTGTACCTTTGAAATCGGTGGATTTTATGATCTTAACGAATGTGAAGTAATAACCACCTAAAGAGGGAAGTTTGGACACTCAAATAAACATGTCATTCCACAATACACTCTTAGCTCCCAACTGCTCCTGTCTAGAAATTGCTGTTCCGTTTGATTTGACCCTCCGTCCTATCCGCAGTGATCACCCCGATGTCCTTCAAACATGGTGGTGAGGAAAGCAACAAGTTTACTTTTCTGTCGACAACAGTCCCAGAGGATGGATACTTGTGGTCTTCAGGGAGCACTTATTCAATGAATGTGGCTAAATACAGACAGCAAGTGAGAAGGAGATGAAAGAGGACAGTGGGTAGAGACACGGTTTCAAGTCCCTGCACAACCATTTCCAGCTTTTGTAGGTACACGCGGCCGACTCGATCTGCAAGTGTCTCGGTGAACCCAGTGCGCTCCCTAAATATTAGTTACATTGCAGGAATTTTGGAAGCATAATGTAGGAGAGTGACATAGGCTATGTGTTTAACTGTTCTGTACACAAGAACAGATGGGCAGACAAAAAGCTGATAGATTGATTGATAAATAGATAGACAGACAGATAGACAGATATAGGTACATAACGATTAACACAAAGCTACTGCTCAAAACCATAAGAGCAATGGTGAAAGCACATAGCGATACTACAAACAAAAATAAGAATGAACTCCAGTTTAAAAAGTGCAGTAAGCAGTCATAAGAAGAAAACAAATCCTATCATTTGCAATAACGTGGATGGAGCTTGAGGATATTATGCTCTGCCAAATAGGCCAGGCGAAGAAATACATGTACCAAATTATTTCACTCATGTGTGGAGTATGATAAGAAAGAAAAACTGAAGGAAAAGACAGCAGCAGAATCACAGAACGCGAGAGTGGACTAACAGTTACCAAAGAGAAAGGGACTGGGTAGGGTTTGTGGGAAGGGAGTAATAAGGGTGGAGAAAAAGAATGGGGGCATTAGGATAAGCATGCATAATTTGTAGGTTGGATGGTCATGGGTAGGGCTGTACAACATAGAGAAGACATGTAGTGATTCTACAGCATCTTATTACATGCTGATGGTCAGCGACTGTAACTGGGATTTGGGGGGAACATGGTGAAGGGGGTCGACTGGAAAACATAATGTTCTGCATGTGATTTTATATTAATGAGAACAAAAAAATTTCAAAGTGCAGTAAGAGCACAGCTCTCAAATATCAGAATGAAAGTACAATCTTTGAGTGCTCCAATCAAAAGACACAGGTTTAGAAGTACTGATGAAAACTCAAGACCACATACGTGCTCCCTTACTGGAGACTCACTTGAGATCCAAGGACACAGACAAACTACAAGCTGAAGGGGCGCGGACAGGTACCCTATACAAGTGAATCTGAGAAACAAAGAAACAAATGGATTCTGTTTGAGTCCCCAGAGACAGTCACTAGAAAATAGTCCTACCTAGCCACCGTGAATTCTTTTTGTTTGGTTTCAGCAGTGCCCAGGTATAGATTCAGTGGTATAGCAATGTCCTTCTCATTTCTTCTCACATCAACAAATGAATTGCTGTAATAATATGCATCTGGACTTTTGAAATCACTGGGTTTTATGATGTTCACGATTGTAAAGATGTAATAACCACATAAAGAGGGAAGTTTGAACACTGAACCAAACACGTCTCTCCACAACAAACAATTTGCTCCCAAATGCTCCTGTCTAGAAATAGGTGTTCCTTTTTATTTGTCCCTCCTCCTATCAGTGGTGAACACGCCTATGTCCCTAAAACATGGTGGTGAGTAAAGCACCAAGTATACTTTTATGTCTACAACAGGCAGAGAGGAAGTATACTTGGGGTCTTCAGAGAGCACTTAGGCAATGAATGTAGCTAAATACTGTTATCAAGCGAGAAGGAGGTATAAGAGGACAGAGGACAGAGATACGGTTTCAAGTCCCTGCACCACCATTTACTGGTTTTGTAAGCACACGCGGCTGACTCGATCTGAAAGTGTCTCAGTGAGCCCAGTGCTCTCCCTGCGGCCTAGTGACCTTGCAATGGTTTTGGAAGCATAATGTAGGGAAGTGACATAGGTGATGTTGTTAACTGTTCTGTACATAAGGATAGATGGGCAGACAGAAAGATGATTTATTCATAGATAGACAGATAGATAGATGACAGATGAGAGATAGATAGATGAAACACATGATAGATGATAGGAAGCTATATAGATGGATAGATATAGAGAGAGAAGGACAGAGAGATAGAAGGATATATAGAAAGATAGATAGATATACAGACAGACAGAGCAATAAATAGATACAGATACATATCGATTGACACAAAGCTGTTGCTCATAACCAGGAGATGAATGGTGAGAGCACATAGTTAAACTACAAATAAAAAGGAAGAATGAAACCCTGTTTACAAAGTGCAGTAAGCAGCCATAAGAAGAAAACAAATCCTACCATTTGCAATGACGTGGATGGAGCTAGACGGTAGTATGTTCAGAGAAACAGGTCAGGCGGCGAAAGACAAGTATCAAATGATTTCACTCATGTGTGGAGTATAACAACAAGAAAAACTGGAGGAAAAAAACAGCAGCAGACTCACAGAACCTGAGAGTTGACTGAAAGTTGTCAAAGGTAAAAGGACTGGGCAGGGAGGTACTGAAGGAAGGGATAAGTTTGGTGAGAAAGAATGGGGGCATTAGGATTAGCATGTATATTGTGTGGGGTCGGGAAGGCATGGGGAGTGCTGTACAACACAGAGAAAACTATTAGAGATTATATAGCATCTTACTACCCAATGATGGACAGCGACTGAAGAGGATTTTCGGGGGGACTTGGTGAGGGGGAGCATAGTAAACATAAGGTTCTTCACGTAATTGTAGACTAATGATAACAAAAAAATATTTTGAAGTGCAATAAGGATACAGCACTGAAATATCAGAATAAAAGGTCAGGCTCTGAGAGCTGCAAACAAAAGACACAGGGTTAAAAGAACGGATGAAAACTCAAAAAACCTACGTGCTTCCTTACAGGAGACTCTCTTGAGGTCCAAGGACACAGACAAACTACAAGCTGAAGGTGTGGGGACAAGTACCCTACACGAGTGAAACTGAAAAACAAACAATCCAATAAATGGATTGTGTTTGAGCCCCCAGAGACAGTCAGTACAAATAGCCCTATCTGGCCACAGTGAATTCTTTTTGTTTGTTTTCAGCAGGGCCCAGCCATAGATTTAGTGGTGCAGCAACGTCCTTCTCATTTTCTCTCACTTCAGCTACTGATTTGCTTTAATAATAAGCATCTGGGCCTTTGAAATCGGTGGGTTTTATTATCTTCATGAATGTGAAGTAATAACCACCTAAAGAGGGAAGTTTGGACACTCAAATAAACATGTCACTCCACAATACACTCTTAGCTCCCAACTGCTCCTGTCTAGAAATTGCTGTTCCGTTTGATTTGACCCTCCGTCCTATCCGCAGTGATCACCCCGATGTCCTTCAAACATGGTGGTGAGGAAAGCAACAAGTTTACTTTTCTGTCGACAACAGTCCCAGAGGATGGATACTTGTGGTCTTCAGGGAGCACTTATTCAATGAATGTGGCTAAATACAGACAGCAAGTGAGAAGGAGATGAAAGAGGACAGTGGGTAGAGACACAGTTTCAAGTCCCTGCACAACCATTTCCAGCTTTTGTAGGTACACGCGGCCGACTCGATCTGCAAGTGTCTCGGTGAACCCAGTGCTCTCCCTAAATATTAGTTACATTGCAGGATTTTTGGAAGCATAATGTAGGAGAGTGACATAGGCTATGTGTTTAACTGTTCTGTACACAAGAACAGATATGCAGACAAAAAGCTGATAGATAGATTGATTGATAAATAGATAGACAGACAGATAGATAGATATAGGTACATAACGATTAACACAAAGCTACTGCTCAAAACCATAAGAGCAATGGTGAAAGCACATAGCGATACTACAAACAAAAATAAGAATGAACTCCAGTTTAAAAAGTGCAGTAAGCAGTCATAAGAAGAAAACAAATCCTATCATTTGCAATAACGTGGATGGAGCCAGAGGGTATTATGCTCAGCCAAATAGGCCAGGCCGAGAAATACATGTACCAAATTATTTCACTCATGTGTGGAGTATGATAAGAAAGAAAAACTGAAGGAAAAGACAGCAGCAGACTCACAGAACCCGATAGTGGACTAACAGATACCAAAGTGAAAGGGACTGGGTATGGTTTGTGGGAAGGGAGTAATAAGGGTGTTGAAAAAGAATGTGGGCATTAGGATTAGCATGCATAATGTGTAGGGTAGGGGGTCATGGGTATGGCTGTACAACATAGAGAAGGCATGTAGTGATTCTACAGCATCTTATTACATGCTGGTGGTCAGCGACTGTAACTGGGATTTGGGGGGAACATGGTGAAGGGGGTCGACTGGAAAACATAATGTTCTGCATGTGATTTTATATTAATGAGAACAAAAAAATTTCAAAGTGCAGTAAGAGCACAGCTCTCAAATATCAGAATGAAAGTACAGTCTTTGAGTGCTCCAATCAAAAGACACAGGTTATAAGTACTGATGAAAACTCAAGACCACATACGTGCTCCCTTACTGGAGACTCACTTGAGATCCAAGGAAACAGACAAACTACAAGCTGTAGGGGCGGGGTCAGGTACCCTATACATGTGAAACTCAGAAACAAACAAACAAACGGATTCTGTTTGAGTCCCCAGAGAGAGTCAGTAAAAAATAGCCCTATCTAGCCACCGTGAATACTTTTTGTTTGGTTTCAGCAGTGCTCAGGCATAGATTCAGTGGTGCAGCAACTTCCTTCTCATTTCCTCTCACTTCGACAAATGAATTGCTCTAATAATATGCGTCTGGGCTTTTAAAATCATTGCGTTTTATGATGTTCAGGAGTGTAATGATGTAAAAACCACATAAAGAGGGAAGATTGGACCCTCAAATAAACACTTCACTCCACAACACACTCTTTGTTCCCAACTGCTCCTGTCCAGAAATAGGTGTTCCTTTATATTTGTCCCTCCACCTATCAGCAGTGATCACGCTGATGTCCCTCAAACATGGTGGTGTGCAAAGAACCAAGTACACTTTTCTGTCGACAACAGGCCCAGAGGAAGGATACTTGTGGTCTTCAGGGATCACTTTCTCACTGAATGTGGCTAAATAAAGTAACCAAGCGAGCAGGAAGTATAAGAGGACAGAGGACAGAGATACAGATTCAAGTCCTTTCACCTCCATTTACTGGTTTTGTAAGCACACGTGGCTGACTCTACCTGAAAGTGTATCGGTGAACACAGTGCTCTCCTTATGCCTTAGTTACCTTGCAAGATTTCTGGAAGCATAATGTAGGGAAGAGACATAGGCTATGTTGTTATCTGTTCTGTACAGAAGGATTGTTGTGCAGACAAAAAGATGATTGATTCATAGATAGATATTTAGACAGACGACAGATGAAAGATAGACAGATAGGTACATAGATTGACAGATGATAGACATCATAGATAGATGATAGGAAGATAGATAGATAGGTAGACAGATACATAGATACATACATACATAGATACGTAGATGGACAGACAGACCGTTAGATAGATAGATACAGATACATATCGATTGACACAAAGATATTTTTCATAACCAGGATTTGAATGGTGAATAACATAGGTAAACTACAAACAAAAAGGAAGAATGAAATCCAGTTTAAAGAGTGCAGTAAGCAGCCTTAAGGAGAAAACAAATACTACCATTTGCAATGACGTGGATGGTGCTAGACGGTAGTATGTTCAGAGAAATAGGCCAGGCGGAGAAAGACAAGTACCAATTGATTTCACTCATGTGTATAGTATAACAACAAAGAAAAACAGAAGGAGAAAAACAGCAGCAGACACACAGAACCCGAGAGTTGACTAAAAGTTACCAAAGGGAAAAGGACAGGGCAGGCTGTGTCTGAAGGAATGGATAAGTGTATGGAGAAAGAATGGGGGCATTAGGATTAGCATGTATAATGCGTGGGGTTCGGTGTGCATGGGGAGTACTGTACAACACAGAGAAGACTAGTAGAGATCATATAGCATCTTACTACTCACTGATGGACAGTGACTGTAACGGGGACTTTTGGGTGGGACATGGTGAAGGGGTCTACAGCATCCAACTACGCTGATCGACAGTGACTGAAGAGGTTTTTTGGGGGGAATTGGTGAAGGGGGGAGCATAGTAAACATAATGTTCTTCACGTGATTGTAGATTAATAATAAAAAATATTCTTTAAGTGCAATAAGTGCACAGCTCTGAATCATCAGAATAAAAGGTCAGGCACTGAGTGCTGCAAACAAAAGACACAGGGTTAAAAGAACGGATGAAAACTCAAGAAACCTACGTGCTTCCTTACAGGAGACTCACTTGAGATCCAAGGACGCAGACAAACTGCAAGCTGAAGGTGTGGGGACAACTAACATACACGAGTGAAACTGAAAAACAAACAATGAAACAAATGGATTCTGCTTGAGCCCCCAGAGACATTCAGTAGAAAATAGCCCTATCTGGCCACCGTGAATTCTTTTTGTTTGTTTTCAGCTGTTCCCAGCCATAGATTACGGGTGCAACAACGTACTTCTTGTTTTCCCTCACCTCAACAACTGAGTGCTGTAATAATAAGCATCTGGGCCTTTGAAATCGGTGGGTTTTATGATCTTCACGAATGTGAAGTAATAACCACCTAAAGAGGGAAGTTTGGACTCTCAAATAAACATGTCACGCCACAATACACTCTTAGCTCCCAACTGCTCCTGTCTAGAAATTGGTGTTTCTTTTTATTTGACCCTCCGTCCTATCCGCAGTGATCATGCCGATGTCCTTCAAACATGGTGGTGATCAAAGCAACAAGCTTACTTTTCTTTTGACAACAGGCCCGGAGGAAGGATACTTGTGGTTTTCATGGAGAACTTAGTCAATGAATGTGGCTAAATACAGAGAGCAATTTAGAAGGAGATGAAAGAGGACAGAGGATAGAGTCACGGGTATATCTCCCTGCACAACCATTTACTGGTTTTGTAGTACACGCGGCCGACACGACCTGCAAGTGTCTCGGTGAACCCAGTGCTCTCCCTACAGCCTAGTTACCTTGCAGGATTTTTGGAAGCATAATGTAGGAAAGTGACATAGGCTATGTCGTTAATTGTTCTCTTCACAAGGACAGATGGGCAGACAAATGATGATTAATTGATTGGTTGATTGATAGATAGATAGACAGACAGACAGATAGATATAGTACATATCGTTTAACACAAAGCTATTGCTCATAACCTTGAGAGCAATGGTTCAAGCACATAGCGAAACTAAAAAGAAAAAAGAAGAATAAAATCCAGTTTAAAAAGTGCGGTAAGCAGCCATAAGAAGAAAACAAATCCTATCATTGGCAATAACGTGGATGGAGCTAGAGGGTATTATGCTCAGTCGAATAGCCTAGTCGGAGAAATACATGTACCAAATGATTTCACTCATGTGTGGAGTACGACAACAAAGAAAAACTGAAGGAAAAAACAGCAGCAGACACACAGAACACGAGAGTGGACTAACAGTTACCAAAGAGCAAGTGACTGTGTAGAGTATGTGGGAAGGGAGTGATAATGTCGGAAAAAAGAATGGGGGCATTAGGATTAGCAAGAATAATGTGTAGGGTGTAGGGTCATGGGGAGGGCTTTACAACACGGAGAAGACAAGTAGTGATTCTACAGCATCTTAATGCATGCTGATGGATATCGACTGTAACTGGGATTTGGCGAGGACTTGGTGAAGGGGGTAGACTAGTAAACATAATGTTCTGCATGTGATTGTATATTGATGAGAACAAAATAAAATTTCAAAGTGCAGTAACAGCATAGCTCTCAAATTACGGAATATAAGTAGAGGCTTTGACTGCTCCAATCAAAAGACACACAGTTAGAAGAACTGATGAAAACTCAAGAGCACCTGCGTGCTCCATTACTGGAGACTCACTTGAGATCCAAGGACACAGACAAAGTAAAAGCTGAAGGGGCGCGGACAGGTACCCTATACAAGTGAATCTGAGAAAAAAGAAACAAATGGATTCTGTTTGAGTCCCCAGAAATAGTCACAAGAAAATAGTCCTACCTAGCCACCGTGAATTCTTTTTGTTTGGTTTCAGCAGTGCCCAGGTATAGATTTAGTGTTACTGCAATATCCTCCTCATTTTTTCTCACATCAGCAAATGAATTGCTGTAATAATATGCATCTCGGCTTTCGAAATCACTGGGTTTTATGATGTTCACGATTGTAAAGATGTAATAACCACATAAAGAGGGAAGTTTGAACACTGAACCAAACACGTCTCTCCACAACAAACAATTTGCTCCCAAATGCTCCTGTCTAGAAATAGGTGTTCCTTTTTATTTGTCCCTCCTCCTATCAGTGGTGAACACGCCTATGTCCCTAAAACATGGTGGTGAGTAAAGCACCAAGTATACTTTTATGTCTACAACAGGCAGAGAGGAAGTATACTTGGGGTCTTCAGAGAGCACTTAGGCAATGAATGTAGCTAAATACTGTTATCAAGCGAGAAGGAGGTATAAGAGGACAGAGGACAGAGATACGGTTTCAAGTCCCTGCACCACCATTTACTGGTTTTGTAAGCACACGCGGCTGACTCGATCTGCAAGTGTCTCAGTGAGCCCAGTGCTCTCCCTGCGGCCTAGTGACCTTGCAATGTTTTTGGAAACATAATATAGGGAAGTGACATAGGTGATGTTGTTAACTGTTCTGTACATAAGGATAGATGGGCAGACAGAAAGATGATTTATTCATAGATAGACAGATAGATAGATGACAGATGAGAGATAGATAGATGATACACATGATAGATGATAGGAATCTACATAGATGGATAGATATATAGAGAGAAGGACAGAGAGATAGAAGGATATATAGAAAGATAGATAAACAGACAGACAGAGCAATAAATAGATACACATACATATCGATTGACACAAAGCTGTTGCTCATAACCAGGAGATGAATGGTGAGAGCACATAGCTAAACTACAAACAAAAAGGAAGAATGAAACCCTGTTTACAAAGTGCAGTAAGCAGCCATAAGAAGAAAACAAATCCTACCATTTGCAATGACGTGGATGGAGCTAGACGGTAGTATGTTCACAGAAATACGTCAGGCGGAGAAAGACAAGTATCAAATGATTTCACTCATGTGCGGACTATAACAGCAAAGAAAAACTGAAGGAAAAAAACAGCAGCAGACTCAGAGAACCCGAGAGTTGACTGAAAGTTGCCAAAGGGAAAAGGACTGGGCAGGGAGGTTCTGAAGGGAGGGAGAAGTTTGGGGAGAAAGAATGGGGCATTAGGATTAGCATGTATATTGCGTGGGGTCGGGAAGGCATGGGGAGTGCTGTACAACACAGAGAAGACTATTAGAGATTATATAGCATCTTACTACTCACTGAAGGAAAGCGACTGAAGAGGATTTTCGGGGGAACTTGGTGAAGGGGGAGCATAGTAAACATAAAGTTCTTCACGTAATAGTAGACTAATGATAAAAAAAAAATTTAGTGCAATAAGGGCACAGCACTGAATCATCAGAATAAAAGGTTCAGCTCTGAGTGCTGCAAACAAAGGACACAGGGTTAAAAGAACGGAAGAAAACTCAAAAAACCTACGTGCTTCCTTACAGGAGACTCACTTGAGGATACAGACAAACTACAAGATGAAGGTGTGGGGACAAGTACCCTACACGAGTGAAACTGAAAAACAAACAATCCAATAAATGGATTGGTTTGAGCCCCCAGAGACAGTCAGTAGAAATAACCCAATCTGGCCACAGTGAATTCTTTTTGTTTGTTTTCAGCAGGGCCCAGCCATAGATTTAGTGGTGCAGCAACGTCCTTCTCATTTTCTCTCACTTCAGCTACTGATTTGCTGTAATAATAAGCATCTGTACCTTTGAAATCGGTGGATTTTATGATCTTCATGAATGTGAAGTAATAACCACCTAAAGAGGGAAGTTTGGACACTCAAATAAACATGTCATTCCACAATACACTCTTAGCTCCCAACTGCTCCTGTCTAGAAATTGCTGTTCCGTTTGATTTGACCCTCCGTCCTATCCGCAGTGATCACCCCGATGTCCTTCAAACATGGTGGTGAGGAAAGCAACAAGTTTACTTTTCTGTCGACAACAGTCCCAGAGGATGGATACTTGTGGTCTTCAGGGAGCACTTATTCAATGAATGTGGCTAAATACAGACAGCAAGTGAGAAGGAGATGAAAGAGGACAGTGGGTAGAGACACGGTTTCAAGTCCCTGCACAACCATTTCCAGCTTTTGTAGGTACACGCGGCCGACTCGATCTGCAAGTGTCTCGGTGAACCCAGTGCGCTCCCTAAATATTAGTTACATTGCAGGAATTTTGGAAGCATAATGTAGGAGAGTGACATAGGCTATGTGTTTAACTGTTCTGTACACAAGAACAGATGGGCAGACAAAAAGCTGATAGATTGATTGATAAATAGATAGACAGACAGATAGACAGATATAGGTACATAACGATTAACACAAAGCTACTGCTCAAAACCATAAGAGCAATGGTGAAAGCACATAGCGATACTACAAACAAAAATAAGAATGAACTCCAGTTTAAAAAGTGCAGTAAGCAGTCATAAGAAGAAAACAAATCCTATCATTTGCAATAACGTGGATGGAGCTTGAGGATATTATGCTCTGCCAAATAGGCCAGGCGAAGAAATACATGTACCAAATTATTTCACTCATGTGTGGAGTATGATAAGAAAGAAAAACTGAAGGAAAAGACAGCAGCAGAATCACAGAACGCGAGAGTGGACTAACAGTTACCAAAGAGAAAGGGACTGGGTAGGGTTTGTGGGAAGGGAGTAATAAGGGTGGAGAAAAAGAATGGGGGCATTAGGATAAGCATGCATAATTTGTAGGTTGGATGGTCATGGGTAGGGCTGTACAACATAGAGAAGACATGTAGTGATTCTACAGCATCTTATTACATGCTGATGGTCAGCGACTGTAACTGGGATTTGGGGGGAACATGGTGAAGGGGGTCGACTGGAAAACATAATGTTCTGCATGTGATTTTATATTAATGAGAACAAAAAAATTTCAAAGTGCAGTAAGAGCACAGCTCTCAAATATCAGAATGAAAGTACAATCTTTGAGTGCTCCAATCAAAAGACACAGGTTTAGAAGTACTGATGAAAACTCAAGATCACATACGTTCTCCCTTACTGGAGACTCACTTGAGATCCAAGGACACAGACAAACTACAAGCTGAAGGGGCGCGGACAGGTACCTATACAAGTGAATCTGAGAAACAAAGAAACAAATGGATTCTGTTTGAGTCCCCAGAGACAGTCACTAGAAAATAGTCCTACCTAGCCACCGTGAATTCTTTTTGTTTGGTTTCAGCAGTGCCCAGGTATAGATTCAGTGGTATAGCAATGTCCTTCTCATTTCTTCTCACATCAACAAATGAATTGCTGTAATAATATGCATCTGGACTTTTGAAATCACTGGGTTTTATGATGTTCACGATTGTAAAGATGTAATAACCACATAAAGAGGGAAGTTTGAACACTGAACCAAACACGTCTCTCCACAACAAACAATTTGCTCCCAAATGCTCCTGTCTAGAAATAGGTGTTCCTTTTTATTTGTCCCTCCTCCTATCAGTGGTGAACACGCCTATGTCCCTAAAACATGGTGGTGAGTAAAGCACCAAGTATACTTTTATGTCTACAACAGGCAGAGAGGAAGTATACTTGGGGTCTTCAGAGAGCACTTAGGCAATGAATGTAGCTAAATACTGTTATCAAGCGAGAAGGAGGTATAAGAGGACAGAGGACAGAGATACGGTTTCAAGTCCCTGCACCACCATTTACTGGTTTTGTAAGCACACGCGGCTGACTCGATCTGCAAGTGTCTCAGTGAGCCCAGTGCTCTCCCTGCGGCCTAGTGACCTTGCAATGTTTTTGGAAGCATAATGTAGGGAAGTGACATAGGTGATGTTGTTAACTGTTCTGTACATAAGGATAGATGGGCAGACAGAAAGATGATTTATTCATAGATAGACAGATAGATAGATGACAGATGAGAGATAGATAGATGAAACACATGATAGATGATAGGAAGCTATATAGATGGATAGATATAGAGAGAGAAGGACAGAGAGATAGAAGGATATATAGAAAGATAGATAGATATACAGACAGACAGAGCAATAAATAGATACAGATACATATCGATTGACACAAAGCTGTTGCTCATAACCAGGAGATGAATGGTGAGAGCACATAGTTAAACTACAAATAAAAAGGAAGAATGAAACCCTGTTTACAAAGTGCAGTAAGCAGCCATAAGAAGAAAACAAATCCTACCATTTGCAATGACGTGGATGGAGCTAGACGGTAGTATGTTCAGAGAAACAGGTCAGGCGGCGAAAGACAAGTATCAAATGATTTCACTCATGTGTGGAGTATAACAACAAGAAAAACTGGAGGAAAAAAACAGCAGCAGACTCACAGAACCTGAGAGTTGACTGAAAGTTGTCAAAGGTAAAAGGACTGGGCAGGGAGGTACTGAAGGAAGGGATAAGTTTGGTGAGAAAGAATGGGGGCATTAGGATTAGCATGTATATTGTGTGGGGTCGGGAAGGCATGGGGAGTGCTGTACAACACAGAGAAAACTATTAGAGATTATATAGCATCTTACTACACAATGATGGACAGCGACTGAAGAGGATTTTCGGGGGGACTTGGTGAGGGGGAGCATAGTAAACATAAGGTTCTTCACGTAATTGTAGACTAATGATAACAAAAAAATATTTTGAAGTGCAATAAGGATACAGCACTGAAATATCAGAATAAAAGGTCAGGCTCTGAGAGCTGCAAACAAAAGACACAGGGTTAAAAGAACGGATGAAAACTCAAAAAACCTACGTGCTTCCTTACAGGAGACTCTCTTGAGGTCCAAGGACAAAGACAAACTACAAGCTGAAGGTGTGGGGACAAGTACCCTACACGAGTGAAACTGAAAAACAAACAATCCAATAAATGGATTGTGTTTGAGCCCCCAGAGACAGTCAGTACAAATAGCCCTATCTGGCCACAGTGAATTCTTTTTGTTTGTTTTCAGCAGGGCCCAGCCATAGATTTAGTGGTGCAGCAACGTCCTTCTCATTTTCTCTCACTTCAGCTACTGATTTGCTTTAATAATAAGCATCTGGGCCTTTGAAATCGGTGGGTTTTATTATCTTCATGAATGTGAAGTAATAACCACCTAAAGAGGGAAGTTTGGACACTCAAATAAACATGTCACTCCACAATACACTCTTAGCTCCCAACTGCTCCTGTCTAGAAATTGCTGTTCCGTTTGATTTGACCCTCCGTCCTATCCGCAGTGATCACCCCGATGTCCTTCAAACATGGTGGTGAGGAAAGCAACAAGTTTACTTTTCTGTCGACAACAGTCCCAGAGGATGGATACTTGTGGTCTTCAGGGAGCACTTATTCAATGAATGTGGCTAAATACAGACAGCAAGTGAGAAGGAGATGAAAGAGGACAGTGGGTAGAGACACAGTTTCACGTCCCTGCACAACCATTTCCAGCTTTTGTAGGTACACGCGGCCGACTCGATCTGCAAGTGTCTCGGTGAACCCAGTGCTCTCCCTAAATATTAGTTACATTGCAGGATTTTTGGAAGCATAATGTAGGAGAGTGACATAGGCTATGTGTTTAACTGTTCTGTACACAAGAACAGATGGGCAGACAAAAAGCTGATAGATAGATTGATTGATAAATAGATAGACAGACAGATAGATAGATATAGGTACATAACGATTAACACAAAGCTACTGCTCAAAACCAGAAGAGCAATGGTGAAAGCACATAGCGATACTACAAACAAAAATAAGAATGAACTCCAGTTTAAAAAGTGCAGTAAGCAGTCATAAGAAGAAAACAAATCCTATCATTTGCAATAACGTGGATGGAGCCAGAGGGTATTATGCTCAGCCAAATAGGCCAGGCCGAGAAATACATGTACCAAATTATTTCACTCATGTGTGGAGTATGATAAGAAAGAAAAACTGAAGGAAAAGACAGCAGCAGACTCACAGAACCCGATAGTGGACTAACAGATACCAAAGTGAAAGGGACTGGGTATGGTTTGTGGGAAGGGAGTAATAAGGGTGTTGAAAAAGAATGTGGGCATTAGGATTAGCATGCATAATGTGTAGGGTAGGGGGTCATGGGTATGGCTGTACAACATAGAGAAGGCATGTAGTGATTCTACAGCATCTTATTACATGCTGGTGGTCAGCGACTGTAACTGGGATTTGGGGGGAACATGGTGAAGGGGGTCGACTGGAAAACATAATGTTCTGCATGTGATTTTATATTAATGAGAACAAAAAAATTTCAAAGTGCAGTAAGAGCACAGCTCTCAAATATCAGAATGAAAGTACAGTCTTTGAGTGCTCCAATCAAAAGACACAGGTTATAAGTACTGATGAAAACTCAAGACCACATACGTGCTCCCTTACTGGAGACACACTTGAGATCCAAGGAAACAGACAAACTACAAGCTGTAGGGGCGGGGTCAGGTACCCTATACATGTGAAACTCAGAAACAAACAAACAAACGGATTCTGTTTGAGTCCCCAGAGAGAGTCAGTAAAAAATAGCCCTATCTAGCCACCGTGAATACTTTTTGTTTGGTTTCAGCAGTGCTCAGGCATAGATTCAGTGGTGCAGCAACTTCCTTCTCATTTCCTCTCACTTCGACAAATGAATTGCTCTAATAATATGCGTCTGGGCTTTTAAAATCATTGCGTTTTATGATGTTCAGGAGTGTAATGATGTAAAAACCACATAAAGAGGGAAGATTGGACCCTCAAATAAACACTTCACTCCACAACACACTCTTTGTTCCCAACTGCTCCTGTCCAGAAATAGGTGTTCCTTTATATTTGTCCCTCCACCTATCAGCAGTGATCACGCTGATGTCCCTCAAACATGGTGGTGTGCAAAGAACCAAGTACACTTTTCTGTCGACAACAGGCCCAGAGGAAGGATACTTGTGGTCTTCAGGGATCACTTTCTCACTGAATGTGGCTAAATAAAGTAACCAAGCGAGCAGGAAGTATAAGAGGACAGAGGACAGAGATACAGATTCAAGTCCTTTCACCTCCATTTACTGGTTTTGTAAGCACACGTGGCTGGCTCTACCTGAAAGTGTATCGGTGAACACAGTGCTCTCCTTATGCCTTAGTTACCTTGCAAGATTTCTGGAAGCATAATGTAGGGAAGAGACATAGGCTATGTTGTTATCTGTTCTGTACAGAAGGATTGTTGTGCAGACAAAAAGATGATTGATTCATAGATAGATATTTAGACAGACGACAGATGAAAGATAGACAGATAGGTACATAGATTGACAGATGATAGACATCATAGATAGATGATAGGAAGATAGATAGATAGGTAGACAGATACATAGATACATACATACATAGATACGTAGATGGACAGACAGACCGTTAGATAGATAGATACAGATACATATCGATTGACACAAAGATATTTTTCATAACCAGGATTTGAATGGTGAATAACATAGGTAAACTACAAACAAAAAGGAAGAATGAAATCCAGTTTAAAGAGTGCAGTAAGCAGCCTTAAGGAGAAAACAAATACTACCATTTGCAATGACGTGGATGGTGCTAGACGGTAGTATGTTCAGAGAAATAGGCCAGGCGGAGAAAGACAAGTACCAATTGATTTCACTCATGTGTATAGTATAACAACAAAGAAAAACAGAAGGAGAAAAACAGCAGCAGACACACAGAACCCGAGAGTTGACTAAAAGTTACCAAAGGGAAAAGGACAGGGCAGGCTGTGTCTGAAGGAATGGATAAGTGTATGGAGAAAGAATGGGGGCATTAGGATTAGCATGTATAATGCGTGGGGTTCGGTGTGCATGGGGAGTACTGTACAACACAGAGAAGACTAGTAGAGATCATATAGCATCTTACTACTCACTGATGGACAGTGACTGTAACGGGGACTTTTGGGTGGGACATGGTGAAGGGGTCTACAGCATCCAACTACGCTGATCAACAGTGACTGAAGAGGTTTTTTGGGGGGAATTGGTGAAGGGGGGAGCATAGTAAACATAATGTTCTTCACGTGATTGTAGATTAATGATAAAAAATATTCTTTAAGTGCAATAAGTGCACAGCTCTGAATCATCAGAATAAAAGGTCTGGCACTGAGTGCTGCAAACAAAAGACACAGGGATAAAAGAAGGGATGAAAACTCAAGACACCTACGTGCTTACTTACAGGAGACTCACTTGAGATCCAAGGACACAGACAAACTACAAGCCGAAGGTGTGTGGACAAGTACCCTACACGAGTGAAACGGAAATTCAAACAATCAAGCAAATGGATTCTGTTTGAGTCCCCAGAGACAGTCAGCAGAAAATAGCCCTATCTGGCCACCGTGAATTCTTTTTGTTTGGTTTCAACAGTTCCCAGCCATAGATTTAGTGGTGCAGCAACATACTTCTCATATTCTCTCAGCTCAACAACTGAGTTGCTGTTATAATAAGCATCTGGGCCTTTGAAATCAGTGGATTTTATGATGTTCACGAATGTGAAAATCTAATAACCACCTAAAGAGGGAAGTTTGGACACTCAAATAAGCACGTCACTCCACAATACACTGTTAGCTCCCAACTGCTCCTGTCTAGAAATTGGTGTTCCTTTTTATTTGACGCTCCGTCCTATCCGCAGTGATCATGCCGATGTCCTTCAAACATGGTGGTGATCAAAGCAACAAGCTTACTTTTCTGTTGACAACAGGCCCGGAGGAAGGATACTTGTGGTTTTCATGGAGAACTTAGTCAATGAATGTGGCTAAATACAGAGAGCAATTTAGAAGGAGATGAAAGAGGACAGAGGATAGAGTCACGGGTATATCTCCCTGCACAACCATTTACTGGTTTTGTAGTACACGCGGCCGACACGACCTGCAAGTGTCTCGGTGAACCCAGTGCTCTCCCTACAGCCTAGTTACCTTGCAGGATTTTTGGAAGCATAATGTAGGAAAGTGACATAGGCTATGTCGTTAATTGTTCTCTTCACAAGGACAGATGGGCAGACAAATGATGATTAATTGATTGGTTGATTGATAGATAGATAGACAGACAGACAGATAGATATAGTACATATCGTTTAACACAAAGCTATTGCTCATAACCTTGAGAGAAATGGTTCAAGCACATAGCGAAACTAAAAAAAAAAAGAAGAATAAAATCCAGTTTAAAAAGTGCGGTAAGCAGCCATAAGAAGAAAACAAATCCTATCATTGGCAATAACGTGGATGGAGCTAGAGGGTATTATGCTCAGTCGAATAGCCTAGTCGGAGAAATACATGTACCAAATGATTTCACTCATGTGTGGAGTACGACAACAAAGAAAAACTGAAGGAAAAAACAGCAGCAGACACACAGAACACGAGAGTGGACTAACAGTTACCAAAGAGCAAGTGACTGTGTAGGGTATGTGGGAAGGGAGTGATAATGTCGGAAAAAAAGAATGGGGGCATTAGGATTAGCAAGAATAATGTGTAGGGTGTAGGGTCATGGGGAGGGCTTTACAACACGGAGAAGACAAGTAGTGATTCTACAGCATCTTAATGCATGCTGATGGATATCGACTGTAACTGGGATTTGGCGAGGACTTGGTGAAGGGGGTAGACTAGTAAACATAATGTTCTGCATGTGATTGTATATTGATGAGAACAAAATAAAATTTCAAAGTGCAGTAACAGCATAGCTCTCAAATTACGGAATATAAGTAGAGGCTTTGACTGCTCCAATCAAAAGACACACAGTTAGAAGAACTGATGAAAACTCAAGAGCACCTGCGTGCTCCATTACTGGAGACTCACTTGAGATCCAAGGACACAGACAAAGTAAAAGCTGAAGGGGCGCGGACAGGTACCCTATACAAGTGAATCTGAGAAAAAAGAAACAAATGGATTCTGTTTGAGTCCCCAGAAATAGTCACAAGAAAATAGTCCTACCTAGCCACCGTGAATTCTTTTTGTTTGGTTTCAGCAGTGCCCAGGTATAGATTTAGTGTTACTGCAATATCCTTCTCATTTTTTCTCACATCAGCAAATGAATTGCTGTAATAATATGCATCTCGGCTTTCGAAATCACTGGGTTTTATGATGTTCACGATTGTAAAGAAGTAATAACCAAATAAAGAGGGAAGTTTGAACACTGAACCAAACAAGTCTCTCCACAACAAACAATTTGCTCCCAAATGCTCCTGTCTAGAAATAGGTGTTCCTTTTTATTTGTCCCTCCTCCTATCAGTGGTGAACACGCCTATGTCCCTAAAACATGGTGGTGAGTAAAGCACCAAGTATACTTTTATGTCTACAACAGGCAGAGAGGAAGTATACTTGGGGTCTTCAGAGAGCACTTAGGCAATGAATGTAGCTAAATACTGTTATCAAGCGAGAAGGAGGTATAAGAGGACAGAGGACAGAGATACGGTTTCAAGTCCCTGCACCACCATTTACTGGTTTTGTAAGCACACGCGGCTGACTCGATCTGCAAGTGTCTCAGTGAGCCCAGTGCTCTCCCTGCGGCCTAGTGACCTTGCAATGTTTTTGGAAACATAATATAGGGAAGTGACATAGGTGATGTTGTTAACTGTTCTGTACATAAGGATAGATGGGCAGACAGAAAGATGATTTATTCATAGATAGACAGATAGATAGATGACAGATGAGAGATAGATAGATGATACACATGATAGATGATAGGAATCTACATAGATGGATAGATATATAGAGAGAAGGACAGAGAGATAGAAGGATATATAGAAAGATAGATAAACAGACAGACAGAGCAATAAATAGATACACATACATATCGATTGACACAAAGCTGTTGCTCATAACCAGGAGATGAATGGTGAGAGCACATAGCTAAACTACAAACAAAAAGGAAGAATGAAACCCTGTTTACAAAGTGCAGTAAGCAGCCATAAGAAGAAAACAAATCCTACCATTTGCAATGACGTGGATGGAGCTAGACGGTAGTATGTTCACAGAAATACGTCAGGCGGAGAAAGACAAGTATCAAATGATTTCACTCATGTGCGGACTATAACAGCAAAGAAAAACTGAAGGAAAAAAACAGCAGCAGACTCAGAGAACCCGAGAGTTGACTGAAAGTTGCCAAAGGGAAAAGGACTGGGCAGGGAGGTTCTGAAGGGAGGGAGAAGTTTGGGGAGAAAGAATGGGGCATTAGGATTAGCATGTATATTGCGTGGGGTCGGGAAGGCATGGGGAGTGCTGTACAACACAGAGAAGACTATTAGAGATTATATAGCATCTTACTACTCACTGAAGGAAAGCGACTGAAGAGGATTTTCGGGAGAACTTGGTGAAGGGGGAGCATAGTAAACATAAAGTTCTTCACGTAATAGTAGACTAATGATAAAAAAAAAAAATTTAGTGCAATAAGGGCACAGCACTGAATCATCAGAATAAAAGGTTCAGCTCTGAGTGCTGCAAACAAAGGACACAGGGTTAAAAGAATGGAAGAAAACTCAAAAAACCTACGTGCTTCCTTACAGGAGACTCACTTGAGGATACAGACAAACTACAAGATGAAGGTGTGGGGACAAGTACCCTACACGAGTGAAACTGAAAAACAAACAATCCAATAAATGGATTGGTTTGAGCCCCCAGAGACAGTCAGTAGAAATAACCCAATCTGGCCACAGTGAATTCTTTTTGTTTGTTTTCAGCAGGGCCCAGCCATAGATTTAGTGGTGCAGCAACGTCCTTCTCATTTTCTCTCACTTCAGCTACTGATTTGCTGTAATAATAAGCATCTGTACCTTTGATATCGGTGGATTTTATGATCTTCACGAATGTGAAGTAATAACCACCTAAAGAGGGAAGTTTGGACTCTCAAATAAACATGTCATTCCACAATACACTCTTAGCTCCCAACTGCTCCTGTCTAGAAATTGCTGTTCCGTTTGATTTGACCCTCCGTCCTATCCGCAGTGATCACCCCGATGTCCTTCAAACATGGTGGTGAGGAAAGCAAAAAGTTTACTTTTCTGTCGACAACAGTCCCAGAGGATGGATACTTGTGGTCTTCAGGGAGCACTTATTCAATGAATGTGGCTAAATACAGACAGCAAGTGAGAAGGAGATGAAAGAGGACAGTGCGTAGAGACACGGTTTCAAGTCCCTGCACAACCATTTCCAGCTTTTGTAGGTACACGCGGCCGACTCGATCTGCAAGTGTCTCGGTGAACCCAGTGCGCTCCCTAAATATTAGTTACATTGCAGGAATTTTGGAAGCATAATGTAGGAGAGTGACATAGGCTATGTGTTTAACTGTTCTGTACACAAGAACAGATGGGCAGACAAAAAGCTGATAGATTGATTGATAAATAGATAGACAGACAGATAGACAGATATAGGTACATAACGATTAACACAAAGCTACTGCTCAAAACCATAAGAGCAATGGTGAAAGCACATAGCGATACTACAAACAAAAATAAGAATGAACTCCAGTTTAAAAAGTGCAGTAAGCAGTCATAAGAAGAAAACAAATCCTATCATTTGCAATAACGTGGATGGAGCTTGAGGATATTATGCTCTGCCAAATAGGCCAGGCGAAGAAATACATGTACCAAATTATTTCACTCATGTGTGGAGTATGATAAGAAAGAAAAACTGAAGGAAAAGACAGCAGCAGAATCACAGAACGCGAGAGTGGACTAACAGTTACCAAAGAGAAAGGGACTGGGTAGGGTTTGTGGGAAGGGAGTAATAAGGGTGGAGAAAAAGAATGGGGGCATTAGGATAAGCATGCATAATTTGTAGGTTGGATGGTCATGGGTAGGGCTGTACAACATAGAGAAGACATGTAGTGATTCTACAGCATCTTATTACATGCTGATGGTCAGCGACTGTAACTGGGATTTGGGGGGAACATGGTGAAGGGGGTCGACTGGAAAACATAATGTTCTGCATGTGATTTTATATTAATGAGAACAAAAAAATTTCAAAGTGCAGTAAGAGCACAGCTCTCAAATATCAGAATGAAAGTACAATCTTTGAGTGCTCCAATCAAAAGACACAGGTTTAGAAGTACTGATGAAAACTCAAGACCACATACGTGCTCCCTTACTGGAGACTCACTTGAGATCCAAGGACACAGACAAACTACAAGCTGAAGGGGCGCGGACAGGTACCCTATACAAGTGAATCTGAGAAACAAAGAAACAAATGGATTCTGTTTGAGTCCCCAGAGACAGTCACTAGAAAATAGTCCTACCTAGCCACCGTGAATTCTTTTTGTTTGGTTTCAGCAGTGCCCAGGTATAGATTCAGTGGTATAGCAATGTCCTTCTCATTTCTTCTCACATCAACAAATGAATTGCTGTAATAATATGCATCTGGACTTTTGAAATCACTGGGTTTTATGATGTTCACGATTGTAAAGATGTAATAACCACATAAAGAGGGAAGTTTGAACACTGAACCAAACACGTCTCTCCACAACAAACAATTTGCTCCCAAATGCTCCTGTCTAGAAATAGGTGTTCCTTTTTATTTGTCCCTCCTCCTATCAGTGGTGAACACGCCTATGTCCCTAAAACATGGTGGTGAGTAAAGCACCAAGTATACTTTTATGTCTACAACAGGCAGAGAGGAAGTATACTTGGGGTCTTCAGAGAGCACTTAGGCAATGAATGTAGCTAAATACTGTTATCAAGCGAGAAGGAGGTATAAGAGGACAGAGGACAGAGATACGGTTTCAAGACCCTGCACCACCATTTACTGGTTTTGTAAGCACACGCGGCTGACTCGATCTGCAAGTGTCTCAGTGAGCCCAGTGCTCTCCCTGCGGCCTAGTGACCTTGCAATGTTTTTGGAAGCATAATGTAGGGAAGTGACATAGGTGATGTTGTTAACTGTTCTGTACATAAGGATAGATGGGCAGACAGAAAGATGATTTATTCATAGATAGACAGATAGATAGATGACAGATGAGAGATAGATAGATGAAACACATGATAGATGATAGGAAGCTATATAGATGGATAGATATAGAGAGAGAAGGACAGAGAGATAGAAGGATATATAGAAAGATAGATAGATATACAGACAGACAGAGCAATAAATAGATACAGATACATATCGATTGACACAAAGCTGTTGCTCATAACCAGGAGATGAATGGTGAGAGCACATAGTTAAACTACAAATAAAAAGGAAGAATGAAACCCTGTTTACAAAGTGCAGTAAGCAGCCATAAGAAGAAAACAAATCCTACCATTTGCAATGACGTGGATGGAGCTAGACGGTAGTATGTTCAGAGAAACAGGTCAGGCGGCGAAAGACAAGTATCAAATGATTTCACTCATGTGTGGAGTATAACAACAAGAAAAACTGGAGGAAAAAAACAGCAGCAGACTCACAGAACCTGAGAGTTGACTGAAAGTTGTCAAAGGTAAAAGGACTGGGCAGGGAGGTACTGAAGGAAGGGATAAGTTTGGTGAGAAAGAATGGGGGCATTAGGATTAGCATGTATATTGTGTGGGGTCGGGAAGGCATGGGGAGTGCTGTACAACACAGAGAAAACTATTAGAGATTATATAGCATCTTACTACCCAATGATGGACAGCGACTGAAGAGGATTTTCGGGGGGACTTGGTGAGGGGGAGCATAGTAAACATAAGGTTCTTCACGTAATTGTAGACTAATGATAACAAAAAAATATTTTGAAGTGCAATAAGGGTACAGCACTGAAATATCAGAATAAAAGGTCAGGCTCTGAGAGCTGCAAACAAAAGACACAGGGTTAAAAGACGGATGAAAACTCAAAAAACCTACGTGCTTCCTTACAGGAGACTCACTTGAGGTCCAAGGACACAGACAAACTACAAGCTGAAGGTGTGGGGACAAGTACCCTACACGAGTAAACTGAAAAATAAAAAATGAAACAAATGGATTCTGTTTGAGCCCCCAGATACATTCAGTAGAAAATAGCCCTATCTGGCCACTGTGAATTCTTTTTGTTTGTTTTCAGCAGGGCCCAGCCATAGATTTAGTGGTGCAGCAACGTCCTTCTCATTTTCTCTCACTTCAGCTACTGATTTGCTTTAATAATAAGCATCTGGGCCTTTGAAATCGGTGGGTTTTATGATCTTCACGAATGTGAAGTAATAACCACCTAAAGAGGGAAGTTTGGACACTCAAATAAACATGTCACTCCACAATACACTCTTAGCTCCCAACTGCTCCTGTCTAGAAATTGGTGATCCGTTTGATTAGACCCTCCGTCCTATCCGCAGTGATGACGCCGATATCCTTCAAACATGGTGGTGAGGAAAGCAACAAGTTTACTTTTCTGTCGACAACAGTCCCAGAGGATGGATACTTGTGGTCTTCAGGGAGCACTTATTCAATGAATGTGGCTAAATACAGACAGCAAGTGAGAAGGAGATGAAAGAGGACAGTGGGTAGAGACATGGTTTCAAGTCCCTGCACAACCATTTCCAGCTTTTGTAGGTACACGCTGTCGACTCGATCTGCAAGTGTCTCGGTGAACCCAGTGCTCTCCCTAAATATTAGTTACATTGCAGGATTTTTGGAAGCATAATGTAGGAGAGTGACATAGGCTATGTGTTTAACTGTTCTCTACACAAGAACAGATGGGCAGACAAAAAGCTGATAGATAGATTGATTGATAAATAGATAGACAGACAGATAGATAGATATAGGTACATAACGATTAACACAAAGCTACTGCTCAAAACCAGAAGAGCAATGGTGAAAGCACATAGCGATACTACAAACAAAAATAAGAATGAACTCCAGTTTAAAAAGTGCAGTAAGCAGTCATAAGAAGAAAACAAATCCTATCATTTGCAATAACGTGGATGGAGCCAGAGGGTATTATGCTCAGCCAAATAGGCCAGGCCGAGAAATACATGTACCAAATTATTTCACTCATGTGTGGAGTATGATAAGAAAGAAAAACTGAAGGAAAAGACAGCAGCAGACACACAGAACCCGATAGTGGACTAACAGATACCAAAGTGAAAGGGACTGGGTATGGTTTGTGGGAAGGGAGTAATAAGGGTGTTGAAAAAGAATGTGGGCATTAGGATTAGCATGCATAATGTGTAGGGTAGGGGGTCATGGGTATGGCTGTACAACATAGAGAAGACATGTAGTGATTCTACAGCATCTTATTACATGCTGATGGTCAGCGACTGTAACTGGGATTTGGGGGGAACATGGTGAAGGGGGTCGACTGGAAAACATAATGTTCTGCATGTGATTTTATATTAATGAGAACAAAAAAATTTCAAAGTGCAGTAAGAGCACAGCTCTCAAATATCAGAATGAAAGTACAGTCTTTGAGTGCTCCATTGCGTTTTATGATGTTCAGGAATGTAATGAAGTAATAACCACATAAAGAGGGAAGATTGGACCCTCAAATAAACACTTCACTCCACAACACACTCTTTGTTCCCAACTGCTCCTGTCCAGAAATAGGTGTTCCTTTATATTTGTCCCTCCACCTATCAGCAGTGATCACGCTGATGTCCCTCAAACATGGTGGTGTGCAAAGAACCAAGTACACATTTCTGTCGACAACAGGCCCAGAGGAAGGATACTTGTGGTCTTCAGGGATCACTTTCTCACTGAATGTGGCTAAATAAAGCAACCAAGCGAGCAGGAAGTATAAGAGGACAGAGAACAGAGATACAGATTCAAGTCCTTTCACCTCCATTTACTGGTTTTGTAAGCACACGTGGCTGACTCTACCTGAAAGTGTATCGGTGAACACAGTGCTCTCCTTATGCCTTAGTTACTTTGCAAGATTTCTGGAAGCATAATGTAGGGAAGAGACATAGGCTATGTTGTTATCTGTTCTGTACAGAAGGACTGTTGTGCAGACAAAAAGATGATTGATTCATAGATAGATACTTAGACCGACGACAGATGAAAGATAGACAGATAGGTACATAGATTGACAGATGATAGACATCATAGATAGATGATAGGAAGATAGATAGATAGGTAGACAGATACATAGATACATACATACATAGATACGTAGATGGACAGACAGACCGTTAGATAGATAGATACAGATACATATCGATTGACACAAAGATATTTTTCATAACAAGGATTTGAATGGTGAATAACATAGGTAAACTACAAACAAAAAGGAAGAATGAAATCCAGTTTAAAGAGTGCAGTAAGCAGCCTTAAGGAGAAAACAAATACTACCGTTTGCAATGACGTGGAGGAGCTAGACGGTAGTATGTTCAGAGAAATAGGCCAGGCGGAGAAAGACAAGTACCAATTGATTTCACTCATGTGTATAGTATAACAACAAAGAAAAACAGAAGGAAAAAAACAGCAGCAGACACACAGAACCCGAGAGTTGACTAAAAGTTACCAAAGGGAAAAGGACAGGGCAGGCTTTGTCTGAAGGGATGGATAAGTGTATGGAGAAAGAATGGGGGCATTAGGATTAGCATGTATAATGCGTTGGGTTCGGTGTGCATGGGGAGTACTGTACAACACAGTGAAGACTAGTAGAGATCATATAGCATCTTACTACTCACTGATGGACAGCGACTGTAACGGGATCTGTGGGGGGGGACATGGTGAAGGGTGCTACAGCATCCAACTACGCTGATCGACAGTGACTGAAGAGGTTTTTCGGGGGGACATGGTGAAGGGGGGAGCACAGTAAAGATAATGTTCTTCACGTGATTGCAGATTAATGATAAAAAAATACTTAAATGCAATATGTGCACTGCTATGAATCATCAGAATAAAAGGTCAAGCACTGAGTGCTGCAAACAAAAGACACAGGGTTAAAAGAACGGATGAAAACTCAAGAAACCTACGTGCTTCCATACAGGAGACTCACTTGAGATCCAAGGACACAGACAAACTGCAAGCTGAAGGTGTGGGGACAAGTACCCTACACGAGTGAAACTGAAAAACAAACAATGAAGCAAATGGATTCTGTTTGAGACCCCAGAGACATTCAGTAGAAAATAGCCCTATCTGGCCACGGTGAATTCTTTTTGTTTGTTTTCAGCAGTTCCCATCCTTAGATTTAGTGGTCCAGCAACGTCCTTCTTGTTTTCTCTCACTTCAACAACTGAGTTCCTGTAATAATAAGCATCTGGGCCTTTGAAATCGGTGGGTTTTATGATCTTCACGAATGTGAAGTAATAACCACCTAAATAGGGAAGTTTGGACACTCAAATAAACATGTCACTCCACAATACACTCTTAGCTCCCAACTGCTCCTGTCTAGAAATTGGTGATCCGTTTGATTAGACCCTCCGTCCTATCCGCAGTGATGACGCCGATATCCTTCAAACATGGTGGTGAGGAAAGCAACAAGTTTACTTTTCTGTCGACAACAGTCCCAGAGGATGGATACTTGTGGTCTTCAGGGAGCACTTATTCAATGAATGTGGCTAAATACAGACAGCAAGTGAGAAGGAGATGAAAGAGGACAGTGGGTAGAGGCACGGTTTCAAGTCCATGCACAACCATTTCCAGCTTTTGTAGGTACACGCGGCCGACTCGATCTGCAAGTGTCTCGGTGAACCCAGTGCTCTCCCTAAATATTAGTTACATTGCAGGATTTTTGGAAGCATAATGTAGGAGAGTGACATAGGCTATGTGTTTAACTGTTCTGTACACAAGAACAGATGGGCAGACAAAAAGCTGATAGATAGATTGATTGATAAATAGATAGACAGACAGATAGATAGATATAGGTACATAACGATTAACACAAAGCTACTGCTCAAAACCAGAAGAGCAATGGTGAAAGCACATAGCGATACTACAAACAAAAATAAGAATGAACTCCAGTTTAAAAAGTGCAGTAAGCAGTCATAAGAAGAAAACAAATCCTATCATTTGCAATAACGTGGATGGAGCCAGAGGGTATTATGCTTAGCCAAATAGGCCAGGCGGAGAAATACATGTACCAAATTATTTCACTCATGTGTGGAGTATGATAAGAAAGAAAAACTGAAGGAAAAGACAGCAGCAGACTCACAGAACCCGATAGTGGACTAACAGATACCAAAGTGAAAGGGACTGGGTATGGTTTGTGGGAAGGGAGTAATAAGGGTGGAGAAAAAGAATGTGGGCATTAGGATTAGCATGCATAATGTGTAGGGTAGGGGGTCATGGGTATGGCTGTACAACATAGAGAAGACATGTAGTGATTCTACAGCATCTTATTACATGCTGATAGTCAGCGACTGTAACTGGGATTTGGGGGGAACATGGTGAAGGGGGTCGACTGGAAAACATAATGTTCTGCATGTGATTTTATATTAATGAGAACAAAAAAATTTCAAAGTGCAGTAAGAGCACAGCTCTCAAATATCAGAATGAAAGTACAGTCTTTGAGTGCTCCATTGCGTTTTATGATGTTCAGGAATGTAATGAAGTAATAACCACATAAAGAGGGAAGATTGGACCCTCAAATAAACACTTCACTCCACAACACACTCTTTGTTCCCAACTGCTCCTGTCCAGAAATAGGTGTTCCTTTATATTTGTCCCTCCACCTATCAGCAGTGATCACGCTGATGTCCCTCAAACATGGTGGTGTGCAAAGAACCAAGTACACATTTCTGTCGACAACAGGCCCAGAGGAAGGATACTTGTGGTCTTCAGGGATCACTTTCTCACTGAATGTGGCTAAATAAAGCAACCAAGCGAGCAGGAAGTATAAGAGGACAGAGAACAGAGATACAGATTCAAGTCCTTTCACCTCCATTTACTGGTTTTGTAAGCACACGTGGCTGACTCTACCTGAAAGTGTATCGGTGAACACAGTGCTCTCCTTATGCCTTAGTTACTTTGCAAGATTTCTGGAAGCATAATGTAGGGAAGAGACATAGGCTATGTTGTTATCTGTTCTGTACAGAAGGACTGTTGTGCAGACAAAAAGATGATTGATTCATAGATAGATACTTAGACCGACGACAGATGAAAGATAGACAGATAGGTACATAGATTGACAGATGATAGACATCATAGATAGATGATAGGAAGATAGATAGATAGGTAGACAGATACATAGATACATACATACATAGATACGTAGATGGACAGACAGACCGTTAGATAGATAGATACAGATACATATCGATTGACACAAAGATATTTTTCATAACCAGGATTTGAATGGTGAATAACATAGGTAAACTACAAACAAAAAGGAAGAATGAAATCCAGTTTAAAGAGTGCAGTAAGCAGCCTTAAGGAGAAAACAAATACTACCGTTTGCAATGACGTGGAGGAGCTAGACGGTAGTATGTTCAGAGAAATAGGCCAGGCGGAGAAAGACAAGTACCAATTGATTTCACTCATGTGTATAGTATAACAACAAAGAAAAACAGAAGGAAAAAAACAGCAGCAGACACACAGAACCCGAGAGTTGACTAAAAGTTACCAAAGGGAAAAGGACAGGGCAGGCTTTGTCTGAAGGGATGGATAAGTGTATGGAGAAAGAATGGGGGCATTAGGATTAGCATGTATAATGCGTTGGGTTCGGTGTGCATGGGGAGTACTGTACAACACAGAGAAGACTAGTAGAGATCATATAGCATCTTACTACTCACTGATGGACAGCGACTGTAACGGGATCTGTGGGGGGGGACATGGTGAAGGGTGCTACAGCATCCAACTACGCTGATCGACAGTGACTGAAGAGGTTTTTCGGGGGGACATGGTGAAGGGGGGAGCACAGTAAAGATAATGTTCTTCACGTGATTGCAGATTAATGATAAAAAAATACTTAAATGCAATATGTGCACTGCTATGAATCATCAGAATAAAAGGTCAAGCACTGAGTGCTGCAAACAAAAGACACAGGGTTAAAAGAACGGATGAAAACTCAAGAAACCTACGTGCTTCCATACAGGAGACTCACTTGAGATCCAAGGACACAGACAAACTGCAAGCTGAAGGTGTGGGGACAAGTACCCTACACGAGTGAAACTGAAAAACAAACAATGAAGCAAATGGATTCTGTTTGAGACCCCAGAGACATTCAGTAGAAAATAGCCCTATCTGGCCACGGTGAATTCTTTTTGTTTGTTTTCAGCAGTTCCCATCCTTAGATTTAGTGGTCCAGCAACGTCCTTCTTGTTTTCTCTCACTTCAACAACTGAGTTCCTGTAATAATAAGCATCTGGGCCTTTGAAATCGGTGGGTTTTATGATCTTCACGAATGTGAAGTAATAACCACCTAAAGAGGGAAGTTTGGACACAAATAAACATGTCACTCCACAATACACTCTTAGCTCCCAACTGCTCCTGTCTAGAAATTGGTGTTCCTTTTTATTTGACCCTCCGTCCTATCCGCAGCGATCATGCCGATGTCCTTCAAACATGGTGGTGATCAAAGCAACAGGTATACTGGCCTGTTGACAACAGGCCCTGAGGAAGGATACTTGTGGTTTTCAGAGAGAACTTAGTCAGTGAATGTGGCTAAATACAGAGAGCAATTTAGAAGGAGATGAAAGAGGACAGAAGATAGAGACACGTGTATATCTCCCTGCACATCCATTTACTGGTTTTGTAGTACATGCGGCCGACACGACCTGAAAGTGTCTCGGTGAACCCAGTGCTCTCCCTACAGAATAGTTACCTTGCAGGATTTTTGGAAGCATAATGTAGGAAAGTGATATAGGGTATATGGTTAACTCTTCTGTACTCAAGGACAGATGGGCAGACAAAAAGATGATTGATTGATTGATAAATAGATAGACAGATAGATAGATAGATAGATATAGGTAAATATCGATTAACACAAAGCTACTGCTCATAACCAGGAGAGCAATGGAGAAAGCAAATAGCGATAGTACAAACAAAAAAGAAGAATGAAATCCAGTTTAAAAAGTGCAGTAAGCAGCCAAAAGAAGAAAACAAATCCTATCATTTGCAATAACGTGGATGGAGCTAGATTGTATTATGCTCAGTCAATTAGGCCAGTCGTAGAAAAAAATGTACCAAATGATTTCACTCATGTGTGGAGTACGACAACAAAGAAAAACTGAAGGAAAAAACTGCAGCAGACACACAGTACCCGAAAGAGTACTAACCGTTACCAAAGAGAAATGGACTTGGTAGGGTTTGTGAGAAGGGAGTGATAAGGGCGGGGAAAATGAATGGGGGCATTAGGATTTGCATGAACAATGTGTAGGGTGTAGTGTCATGGGGAGGGCATTGCAACACAGAGAAGACAAGTGGTGATTCTACAGCATATTACTACACGCTGACGGACAAAGTCTGTAACTGGGATTTGGCAAGGACTTGGTGAAGGAGGTAGACTAGTAAACATATTGTTCTACATGTAATTGTATATTAATGAGAACAAAAAAAAATTTCAAAGTGCAGTAAGAGCATAGCTCTCAAATATCAGAATAAAAGTACAGGCTTTGACTGCTCCAATCAAAAGACACAGTGTTAGAAATACTGATGCAAACTCAAGATCACCTATGTGCTCCCTTACTGGAGACTCACTTGAGATCCAAGGACACAGACAAACTACAAGCTGAAGGGGCGCGGACAGGTACCCTATACAAGTGAATCTGAGAAACAAAGAAACAAATGGATTCTGTTTGAATCCCCAGAGACAGTCACTAGAAAATAGTCCTACCTAGCCACCGTGAATTCTTTTTGTTTGTTTTCAGCAGTGACCAGGTATAGATTTAGTGGTACTGCAATGCCCTTCTCATTTTTTCTCACATCAGCAAATGAATTGCTGTAATAATATGCATCTGGACTTTTGAAATCACTGGGTTTTATGATGTTCACGATTGTAAAGAAGTAATCACCACATAAAGAGGGATGTTTGAACACTGAACCAAACACGTCTCTCCACAACAAACAATTTGCTCCCAAATGCTCCTGTCTAGAAATAGGTGTTCCTTTCTATTTGTCCCTCCTCCTATCAGTGGTGAACATGCCTATGTCCCTAAAACATGGTGGTGAGTAAAGCACCAAGTATACTTTTATGTCTACAACAGGCAGAGAGGAAGTATACTTGGGGTCTTCAGAGAGCACTTAGGCAATGAATGTAGTTAAATACTATTAGCAAGCAAGAAGGAGGTATAAGAGGACAGAGGACAGCGATACGGTTACAAGACCCTGCACCACCATTTACTGGTTTTGTAAGCACACGCGGCTGACTCGATCTGCAACTGTCTCAGTGAGCCCAGTGCTCTCCTTGCGGCCTAGTGACCTTGCAATATTTTTGGAAGCATAATAAAGGGAAGTGATATAGGTGATGTTGTTAAATGTTCTGTACATAAAGATAGATGGGCAGAGAGAAAGATAATTTATTCATAGATAGACAGATAGATAGATGACGGATGAGAGATAGACAGATGATACACATGACAGGTGATAGGAAGCTAGATAGATGGATAGATATATAGAGAGAAGGACAGAGAGATAGAATAATATATAGACAGATAGATAGATATACAGACAGAGCAATAAATAGATACAGATACATATCGATTGACACAAAGCTGTTGCTCATAACCAGGAGATGAATGGTGAGAGCAGATAGCTAAACTACAAACAAAAAGGAAGAATGAAACCCTGTTTACAAAGTGCAGTAAGCAGCCATAAGATGAAAACAAATCCTACTATTTGCAATGACGTGGATGGAGTTAGACAGTAGTATGTTCACAGAAATAGGTCAGGCGGCGAAAGACAAGTATCAAATGATTTCACTCATGTGTGGAGTATAACAACAAAGAAAAACTGAAGAAAATAAACAGCAGCAGACTCACAGAACCCGAGAGTTGACTGAAAGTTGCCAAAGGGAAAAGGACTGGGCAGGGAGGTTCTGAAGGGAGGGATAAGTTTTTGGAGAAAGAATGGGATCCTTAGGATTAGCATGTATATTGCGTGGGGTCGGGAAGGCACGGGGAGTGCTGTACAACACAGAAAGACTATTAGAGATTATATAGCATCTTACTACTCACTGATGGACAGCGACTGTAACAGAGTCTGTGGGGGGGGGACATGTTTAAGTTGTCTACAGCATCCAACTACGCTGATCGACAGCGACTGAATAGGTTTCTCGGGGATGAATTGCTGAAGGGGCAAGCAAAGTAAACATAATGTTCTTCACGTGATTGTAGATTAATGATAAAAAAAATTCTTTAAGTGCAATAAGTGCACAGCTCTGAATCATCAGAAAGAAAGGTCAGGCACTGAGTGCTGCAAACAAAAGACACAGGGTTGAAAGAAGGGAAGAAAACTCAAGACCCCTACGTGCTTACATATAGGAGTCTCACT
This sequence comes from Manis pentadactyla, assembly GCF_030020395.1. Classification (NCBI taxonomy): domain Eukaryota; kingdom Metazoa; phylum Chordata; class Mammalia; order Pholidota; family Manidae; genus Manis; species Manis pentadactyla. Next base: position 214,250 of record NW_026645110.1, read on the forward strand.
TGAGATCCAAGGACATAGACAACTACAAGCCGAAGGTGTTTGGACAAGTACTCTACACGAGTGAAACTGAAAAACAAATAATCAATCAAATAGATTCTGTTTGAGTACACAGAGACAGTCAGCAGAAAATAGCCCTATCTGGCCAGGGTGAATTCTTTTTGTTTGGTTTCAGCAGTTCCCAGCCATAGATTTAGTGGTGCAGCAACATCTCATTTTCTCTCACATCAACAACTGAGTTGCTGTAATAATAAGCATCTGGGCCTTTGAAATCAGTAGGTTTTATTATGTTCACGAATGTGAAGATCTAATAACCACCTAAAGAGGGAAGTTTGGACACTCAAATAAACACGTCACTCCACAATACACTCTTAGCTCACAACTGCTCCTGTCTAGAAATTGGTGTTCCTTTTTATTTGACCCTCCGTCCTATCGGCGGTGATCACGCTGATGTCCCTCAAACATGTTGGTGAGCAAAGCAACAAGTTTACTTTTCTGTCGACAACAGGCCCAGATGAATGATACTTGTGGTCTTCAGGGAGCACTTAGTCAAAGAATGTGGCTAAATACAGACAGCAAGTTAGAAGGAGATGAAAGAGGACGGAGGATAGAGACACGGTTCAAGTCCCAGCACAACCATTTCCTGGTTTTGTAGGTACACGCGGCCGACTCAACCTGCAAGTGTCTCGGTGAACACATTGCTCTCTCTACAGCCTAGATACTTTGCAGGATTTTTGGAAGCATAGTGTAGGAAAGTGATAGAGGATATACGGTTAACTGTTCTGTACACAAGGACAGATGGGCAGAAAAAAGATGATTGATTCATAGATAGATAGTTAGACAGATGACAGATGTAAGATAGATAGACAGGAACATAGATTGACAGATGATAGACATCATAGATAGATGATAGGAAGATAGATAGATAGACAGATAGATATATATATACATATACACATAGATACATAGTTAGACAGTCAGACAGTTAGATAGATAAATACAGAAACATATCGACTGACACAAAGCTATGGTTCATAACCAGGAGTTGAATGGTGAATAACATAGCTAAACTACGAACAATAAGGAAGAATGAAATCCAGTTTAAAAGTGCAGTAAGCAGAATTATGAAGAAAACAACTACTACCATTTGCAATGACGTGGATGGAGGTAGACGGTAGTATGTTCAGAGAAATAGGCCAGGCGGAGAAAGACAAGTACCAAGTGATTTCACTCATGTGTGGAGTATAACAACAAAGTAAAACAGAAGGAAAAAAGCAGCAGCAGACTCACAGAACCCGAGAGTTGACTAAAAGTTACCAAAGGGAAAAGGACTGCGCAGGGTGGGTCTGAAGGGAGGGATAAGTGTGGGGAGAAAGAATGGGGGCATTAGGATTAGCATGTATAATGAGTGGTGTCGGGTGTGCATGGGGAGTACTGTACAACACAGAGAAGACTAGTAGAGATCATATAGCATCTTACTACTCACTGATGGACAGCGACTGCGACGGGTTCTGTGGGGTGAACATGGTGAAGGGCTCTACAGCATCCAACTACGCTGATGGACAGCGACTGAAGAGGTTTTTCTTAGGTACTTGGTGAAGGGGGGTGCATAGTAAACATAATGTTCTTCACGTGATTATAAATTAATGATAAAAAAATTCATTAAGTGCAATAAGTGCACAGCTCTGAATCATCAGAATAAATGGTCAGGCACTGAGTGCTGCAAACAAAAGACACAGGGTTAAAAGAAGGGATGAAAACTCAAGACACCTACGTGCTTACTTACAAGAGACTCACTTGAGATCCAAGGTCACAGATAAACTACAAGCTGAAGGTGTGTGGACAAGTACCCTACACGAGTGATAGTGAAAAACAAACAATCAAACAAATGGACTCTGTTTGAGCCCCCGGAGACAGTCAGCAGAAAATAGCCCTATCTGGCCACCGTGAATTCTTTTTGTTTGGTTTCAGCATTGTCCAGCCATAGATTTAGTGGTGCAGCAACGTTCTTCTCATTTTCGCTCACCTCATCAACTGAGTTGCTGTAATAATAAGCATCTGGGCAGTTGAAATCAGTGGGTTTTATGATGTTCACGAATGTGAAGATCTAATAACCACCTAAAGAGAAAAGTTTGGTCTCTCAAATAAACAAGTCACTTCACAATACACTATTAGCTCACAACTGATCCTGTCTAGAAATCTGTGTTCCTTTTTTATTTGACCCTCCGTCCTATCGGCGTTGATCATGCTGATGTCCTTCATACATGGTGGTGAGCAAAGCAACAAGTTTACTTTTCTGTCAACAACAGGCCCAGAGGAATGGTACTTGTGGTCTTCAGGGAGCACATAGTCAATGAATGTGGCTAAATACAGACAACAAGTTAGAAGGAGATGAAAGTGGTCAGAGGATAGAGTCACGGGTTCAAGTCCCGGCACAACCATTTCCTGGTTTCGTACATACATGCGTCCGACTCGACCAGCAAGTTTCTCGGTGAACCCAGTGCTCCCTCTACAGCCTAGATACTTTGCAGGATTTTTGGAAGCAGAGTTTAGGAAAGTGATATAGGAAATATGGTTAACTGTTCTGTACACAAGGACAGATGGGCAGAGAAAAAGATGATTCATTGATAAATAGACAGACAGATAGGTAGATATAGGTACATATCGATTAACACAAATCTACTGCTCATAACCATTAGAGCAATGGTGAAAGCACATAGCGAATCTACAAACAAAAAAGAAGAATGAAATCCAGTTTAAAAAGTGCAGTTAGCAGCCATAAGAAGAAAACAAATTCTATAATTTGCAATATCGTGGATGGAGCTAGAGGGTATTATGCTCAGTCAAATACGCCAGTCGGAGAAATACATGTACCAAATAATTTCACTCATGTGTGGAGTATGATAACAAAGAAAAACTGAAGGAAAAGACAGCAGCAGACTCACAGAAACCGGGAGTGGACTAACAGTTTCCAAAGAGAAACGGACTGGGTAGGGTTTGTGGGAAGAGAGTAATAAGGGCGGGGAAAAAGAATGGGGGCAGTAGGATTAGCATGTATAATGTGTAGGGTGGTGGTTCATGTGTAGGGCTGAACAACACAGAGAAGACATGTTGTGATTCTACAGCATCTTAGTAAATGCTGACGGACAGCGACTGCAAATGTGATTTTGGGTGGGACGTGGTGAAGGGGGTAGACTGGAAAACATAATGTTCTGCATGTGATTTTATATTAATGAGAACAAAAAAATTTCAAAGTGCAGTAAGAGCACAGCTCTCAAATATCAGAAAAAAAGTACAGGCTTTGAGTGCTCCAATCAAAAGACACAGGGATAGAAGAACTGATGAAAACTCAAGACCACCTACGTTCTCCCTTACTGGAGAATCACTTGAGATTGAAGAACACAGACAAACTACAATCTGAAGGGGCGCGGACAGGTACCCTATACAAGTGAAACTGAGAAACAAAAAACAAAAGGATTCTGTTTGAGTCCCCAGAGAGAGTCAGTAGAAAATAGCCCTATCTAGCCACCGTGAATTCTTTTTGTTTGGTTTCAGCAGTGCTCAGGCATAGATTTATTGGTGCAGCAACTTCCTTCACATTTCCTCTCACCTCAACAAATGAATTGCTGTAATAATATGCGTCTGGGCATTTAAAATCATTGCTTTTTATGATGTTCACGAATGTAAAGAAGTAATAAACACCTAAAGTGTGTAGTTTTTCCCTCAAATAAACACTTCACTCCACAACACACTCTTTGTTCCAACTGCTCCTGTCCAGAATTAGGTGTTCCTTTATATTTGTCCCTCCAGCTATCAGCAGTGATCAGGCTTATGTCCCTCAAACATGGTGGTGTGCAAGGTACCAAGTACACTTTTCTGTCGAGAACAGTCCCAGAGGAAGGATACTTGTGGTCTTCAGGATCACTTACTAACTGAATGTGGCTAAATACAGTCACCAAGCGAGCAGGAAGTATAAGAGGACAGAGGACAGAGATACGGGTTCAAGTCCTTTCACCTCCATTTACTGGTTTTGTAAGCACACGCGTCTGACTCTACGTGAAAGTGTATCGGTGAACACAGTGCTCTCCTTATGGCTTAGTTACCTTGCAAGATTTCTGGAAGCATAATGTAGGGAAGAGACATAGGCTATGTTGTTAATTGTTCTGTACATAAGGATAGATGCGCAGACAAAAAGATGATTGATTCAGAGATAGATAGATTGACAAACGACAGAGAAAGATAGATAGGTACATAGATTGGTAGATGATAGACATCATAGATAGATGATAGGAAGATAGATAGATAGATAGATAGATAGATAGATAGATAGATAGATAGATAGATAGATACACAGATATATAGATACATACATACATACATAGACAGACAGACCATTAGATAGATAGATACAGATACATATCGATTGACATAAAGCTATTGTTCATAACCAGAAGTTGAATGTTGAATAACATAGCTAAACTACAAACAAGAAGGAAGAATGAAATCCAGTTTAAAAAGTGCAGTAAGCAGCCCTAAGAAGAAAACAAATACTACCATTTGCAATGATGTGGATGGCGCTAGACGGTAGTACGTTCAGAGATATAGGCCAGGCGGAGAAAGACACATACCAACTGATTTCACTCATGTGCGGAGTATAACAGCAATGTAAAACTGAAGGAAAAAAACAGCAGCACACTCACAGAACCCGAGAGTTGAGTAAAAGTTACCAAAGGGAAAAGGACTGGGCAGGGTGGGTCTGAAGGGAGGGATAAGGTTGGGGAGAAAGAATGGGGGCATTAGGATTAGCGAGTATAATGCATGTGAACGGGTGTGCATGGGGAGTACTGTACAACACAGAGAAGACTAGTAGAGATCATATAGCATCTTACTACTCACTGATGGACAGCGACTGCAACGGATTCTGTGTGGGTGACATGGTGAAGGGCTCTACAGCATCCAACTACGCTGATCGACAGCGACTGAAGAAGTTTTTCTTGGATACTTGGTGAAGTGGGGTGCATAGTAAACATAATGTTCTTCACGTGATTGTAGATTAATGATAAAAAAAATACTTTAATTGCAGTAAGTGCACAGCTCTTAATCATCAGAATAAAAGGTCAGGCACTGAGTGCTGCAAACAAAAGACACAGGGTTAAAAGAAGGGATGAAAACTCAAGACAGCTACGTGCTCACTTACAGGAGACTCACTTGTGATCCATGGACACAGACAAACTACAAGCCGAAGGTGTGTGGACAAGTACCCTGCACGATTGAAACTGAAAATCAAACAAACAAACAATTGGATTCTGTTTGAGTCCCCAGAGACAGTCAGTAGAAAATAGCACTATCTGGACGACGTGAATTCTGTTTGTTTGGTTTCAGCATTGTCCAGCCATAGATTTAGTGGTACAGCAACGTTCTTTTCATTTTTTCTCACCTGAACAATTGAATTGCTGTAAAAGTATGTGTCTGAACCTTTGAAATCAGTGGGTTTTATGAAGTTCATGAATTTAAGGAAGTAGTAACTATATAAAGAGGGAAGTTTGGACACTCAAATAAACACGTCACTCCACAACCCACTCTTTGCCTCCAAACTGTTCCTGTCTAGAAACTGGTGTTCCTTTTCATTTGTCGTTCCATCCTATCAGCGGTGATCACGCTGATGTCCCTCAAACATGGTGGTGAACAAAGCACCAAGTTTACTTTTCTGTCGAAAACAGGCCCAGAGGAAGGATACTTGTGGTCTTCAGGGAGCCCTTAGTCAATCAATGTGGCTAAATACAGTCAGCAAGTGAGAAGGAGATAAAAGAGGACAGAGGATAGAGACACGAGTTCAAGTCCCTGCAACACAATTTCCTGGTTTTGTGGATTCACACGGATGAGTTGACCTGCAAGTGCCTTGGCGAACCCAGTGCTCTCAATACGGCCTAGTTACCTTGCAAGATTATTCGAAGCATGATGTAGGAATGTGACATAGTCTAAGTGGTTAACTGTTCTGTACACAAGGAAAGATGGGGAGAGAAAAAGTTGATTGATTCATAGATAGATAGATAGGTATATAGATAGACAGACAGATAGATATAGGTACATATTGATTAACACAAAGCTATTGCTCATAACCAGGAAAGCAATGGTGAAAGCACATAGCGAAACTACAAACGAAAAAGAAGAATGAAATCAAGTTTAAAAAGTGCACTAAGCAGATATAAAAGAAAACAAATCCTTTCATTTGCAATAACGTGGATGGACTAGAGGGTATTATGCTCAGTGAAATAGGACAGGTGGAGAAAGACAAGTACCAAATGATTTCACTCATTTGTGGGGTATAACAACAAAGAAAAACTGAAGGAAAATAACAGCAGCAGACTAACAGAACCTGACAGTGGACTAACAGTTACCAAAGGGAAAGGGACTGGGCAGGGAGTGTGGGAAGGTAGGGAAAAGTGTGGGCAGAAAGAAAGGGGGCATTAGGATTAGCATTTATAATGTGTGGGGTGTGGGGAGCATAGTGAGGGCTGTACAACACAAAAGAGAAGTACTATTTCTACAGCATCTTACTACACGCCTATGGACAGCGGCTGTAATGGGGTGTGTGTTGGGGGACATGCTGAAGGGGTGTACAGCATCCAACTACGCTGATGAACAGTTACGGTAACTGGACTTTTGGGGGGTACTTTGTGTTCTTGGTGATCATAATGATCTTCGCGTGATTGTAGATTGATGATAACAAAAAAATTTTTGTAAGTGCAATAATGACACACCTCTCAATTGTCAGAATAAAAGGACAGGCTCTGAGTGCTCCAATCAAAAGACACAGGGATAGAGAAAGGGATGAAAACTCAAGACCACCTACGTGCTCCTTTTCTGGAGATTCACTTGGGATCCAAGGACACAGACAAACTACAAGTCGAATGGGCAGCTACAGGTACGCTACACAAGTGAACCTGAGAAACAAACAAACAAACAAATGGATTCTGAGTCCCCAGAGACAGCCAGTAGGAAATAGCCCTATCTAGGCCCCGTGAATTCTTTTTGTTTGGTTTCAGCTGTGCCCAGCCATACATTTAGTTGTTCCGCAATATCCTTCTCATGTTTTCTCACCTCAACAACTGAATTGCTGTAATAATATGCGTCTTGGCTTTACAAATCAGTGGGTTTTATGATGTTCTTGAATGTAAAGAAGTAATAACTACCTAAAGAGGGAAGTTTGGAAACTCAAACATGTAACTCCACAACACTGTCATTGCTCCCAAATGCTCCTGTCTAGAAATAGGTGTTCCTTTTTATTTGTCGCTCCTCCTATCAGCGGAGCTCACGCCGATGTCCCTCAAACTTGGTGGAGAGCAAAGCACCAAGTATATTTTTCTGTCTTCAACAGGCCCAGAGGAAGGATACTTGTGGTCTTCAGGGAGCACTTATTCAATGAATGTGGCTGAGTACTGTCTTGAAGACAGAAGCAGGTAAAAGAGGGTACATGACAGAGATATGGGTGCCAATCCCTGCACCATAATTTACAGGTTTTGTAAGCACACGAGGCTGACTAGACCTGCAAGTGTCTTAATGAACCCAGTGCTCTTCCTACGTCCTAGTTACCTTGCAGGATTTTTGGAAGCATAATGTAGGGAAGTGACATAGGCGATGATGTTAACTGTTCTGTACATAATTATAGATGGGAAGAAAAAAAGATGATTGATTCATAAATAGATAGATAGATGATAGATGATAGATAGATGACAGAAAGTTAGATAGATAGAAAGATAGATAGAAAGAAGGATAGATAGGTAGATAGATAGATAGATAGATAGATAGATAGATAGATAGATAGATAGATAGATAGATAGATAGATAGATAGAAAGATAGAGAGATTGATAGATAGATAGACAGACAGATAGATAGATTCAGATACATATCGATTAACATACAGCTATTGCTCATAAACAGGAGATCAATGGTGAAAGCACATAGCGAAACAACAAACAGACAGAATTAAGTCCAGTTTAAAAACTGCCGTAAGCAGTTATAAGAGGAAAACAAATCCTACCATTTGCAATGATGTGGATGGAGCAAGATGATAGTATGCTCAGTGAAATAGGCTAGGTGGAGAAAGACAAGTACCAAATGATTTTACTCCTGTGTGGAGTATAACAACAAAGAAACTCTGAAGGAAAAAAACAGCAGCATACTCACAGGACCCAAAAGAGGACTAACAGTTACCAAAGGGAAAGAGACTGGGCAGGGTGGTTGGGAAGGGAGAGATGAGGGTGTGGAGAAAGAAATGGGAAATTAGGATTAGCATGTATAAAGCTTGGGGTCGGGTTTGCTTGGATAGGGCTGTACAACACAGAGAAGACAAGTAAAGTTTCTACAGTATCTTACTACACGCTAATGGACTGCGACTGTAATGGTGTGTGTGGGGTGGTTCATGGTGAAGGGGTCTAGAGCATCCAACTCCGCTGATTGACAGCATCTGTAAGAGGTTTCTAAGGGTGCCTTGGTGAAGGGGGGAGCCAAGTATACATAATGTTCTTCACGTGATTGTAGATTAATGATAATAAAAAAATTTTTTAAGTGCAATAAGGGCAAAGCTCTGAATCATCAGAATAAAAAGAAACAGTCTTTGAGTGCTCCAAACAAAAGACACAGGGTTAAAAGTAGGGATGAATATTCAAAACCACCTACGTGATCCCTCACAGGAGACTCACTTGATATGCAAGGACACAGACAAACTACAGTCGAAGTGGTGGGAACAGGTACCCAACACAAGTGAAACTGAAAAACAATCAAACAAATGGATTCTCTTTGTGTCTCCAGAGATAGTCAGTATAAAATAGCCCTCTCAAGCCACAGTGAATTCTTTTTCTTTTGTTTCAGCAATCCCAAGCCATAGATTTAGTGGTACAGCAACGTCCTACTTATTTTCTCTCACCTCAACAACTGAATTGGTGTAAAAACAAGCGTCTGGGCCTTTGAAATCAGTGGGTTTTATGATGTTCATTAATGTAAAGAAACAATATCCAGATAAAGAGGGAAGTTTGGACACTCAAATAAACACGTAACCCCACAACACACTCTTTGCTCCCAACTGCTCCTGTCTAGAAATTGGTGTTCCTTTTCATTTGTTGTTCCATCCTATCAGTGGTGATCACGCCGATGTCCCTCAAACACGGTTATGAGCAAAGCACCAAGTTTACTTTTCTGTCGGAAACAGGCCCAGAGGAAGGATACTTGTGGTCTTCAGGGATCCCTTAGTCAATGAATGTGACTAAATACAGTCAGCAAGTGAGAAGTAGATAAAAGAGGAGAGAGGAGAGAGACACGGGTTCAAGACACTGCAGCAAAATTTCCTGGTTTTGTAGGAATATGCGGCTGACTCTAACTGCAAGTGTCTCGGTGAACCCAGTGCTTTCCCTGCAGCCTAGTTACCTTGAAAGATTTTTGGAAGCACAATATAAGGAAGTGACACAGGCTATCTTGTTAACTGTTTTGTACAAAAGGACAGATGGGCAAACAAAAAGATGATTGACTAATTGATAGACTGATAGATAGATGGATAGACAGACAGATAGATAGATATAGGTACATATTGATTAAAACAAAACTATTGCTCATAACAAGGAGAGCAATGGTGAAATCACATAGCGAAACTACAGACAAAAGAGAAGACAGAAATCCAGTTTAAAAAGTGCAGTAAGCAGCCATAAGAAGAAAACGAATCCTACCGTTTGCAACAACGTGGATGGAGCTAGAGGGTATTATGCTCAGTGAAATAGGCCAGGTGGAGAAAGAAAAGAACCAAATGATTTCACTCATGTGTGGAGTATAACAACCAAGAAAATCTGAAGAAAAAATAGCAGCAGACTCACAGAACCCGCGAGTTTGCTAATAGTTACCAAAGGGAAAGGGACTGGGCAGGTTGGGTGGGAAGGGAGGGATAAGGGTGGGGAGAAAGAAAGGGGGCATTAGTATTAGTGTGTATAATGTGTGTGGTGGGAGTAGCATGGGGAGGACTGTACAACACAGACAGGACAGTAGGGATTCTACACCATCTTACTACACGCTGATGGGCAGTGACTGTAATTGGTTTTAAATGCGGAATGTTGAATGGGAAGCCTAGTAAACGTAATGTTCTTCACGTGATTGTAGATTAATGATAACAAAGAAAATTTTTAAGTGCAATAAAGGAACAGCTCTGAATCATCAGAATAAACGGATATTCTTTGAGTGCTCCAATCAAAACACACAGGGTTAGAATAAGGGATGAAAACACAAGACCACCTACGTGCTCCCTTACTGGAGACTCACTTGAGATCCAAGGACACAAACTACAAGCTGAAGGGGCGGATTCGGGTACCCTACACAAGTGAAACTGAGAAACAAACAAACAAACAAATGGATTCTGTTTGAGTCCCCAGAGACAGCCAGTAGAAAATAGCAGTATCTAGCCACCGTGAATTCTTTTTGTTTGTTTTCAGCAGTGCCCCACCATTGATTTAGTGGTTTAGCAACGTCCTTCTCATTTTTTCTCACCTCAACAACAGAATTGCTGAGTTATATGAGTCTGGGCTTTGGATATCAGTGTGTTTTATGATGTTCACAAATGTAAAGAAGTTATAACCCCCTAAAGTGTGAAGTTTGGACACTCAAACAAACACGTAACTCCACAACACTCACTTTGCTCCCAAATGCTCCTGTTTAGACATAGGTGTTCCTTTTTATTTGACCCTCCTCCTATCAGCGGTGATCACGCCGATGTCCCTCAAACATGGTGGTAAGCAAAGCACCAAGTATACTTTACTGTCTACAAGAGGCCCAGAGGAATGAAACTTGTTATCTTAAGGTAGCCCTTAGTCAATGAATGTTTCTAAATACAGTCAGCAATCGAGAAGGAGGGAAAAGAGGACAGATGACAGAGATATGAGTTCAAGTCCCTGCACCAGTATTTACTGGATTTGTAAGGACACGATGCTGACTCAACCTGCAATTGTCTCAGTGAACCCAGTGCTCTCAATACAGCCTACTCTTCTTGCACTGTTTTTGGAAGCATAATGTAGGTAAGTGACATACGCGATGTTGTTAACTGTTCTGTACATAAGAATAGATGGGCACACAAAAAGATGATAGATTCATAGATACATAGATGACAGATGATAGATAGATAGATGATAGTCATGAAAGATAGACAGGAAGATAAGCAGTTAGATAGATAGATAGATAGATAGATAGATAGATAGATAGATAGATAGATAGATAGATAGATAGATAGATAGATAGATAGATAGATAGATAGATAGATAGATAGATAGGTAGGTAGGTAGATAGATAGATAGATAGATAGATAGATAGATAGATAGATAGATAGATAGATAGATAGATAGATAGATAGATAGATAGATAGATAGATAGATAGATTGACAGAAAGATAGATAGGTAGGTAGATAGATAGATAGGTTACAGACAGACAGATAGACAGATAGATAGATAGATAGATAGATAGATAGATAGATAGGTAGGTAGATAGATAGATAGATAGATAGATAGATAGATAGATAGATAGATAGATAGATAGATAGATTGACAGAAAGATAGATAGGTAGGTAGATAGATAGGTTACAGACAGATAGATAGATAGATAGATAGATAGATAGATAGATAGATAGATAGATAGATAGATAGATAGATACAGATACATATCAATTAACACAAAGTTATTGCTCGTAACTGGGAGATAAATGGTGAAAACACATAGTGATAGTACAAAACAAAAAGGAAGAATGAAATCCAGTTAAAGTGTGCAGTAAGGAGCCATAAGAAGAAAACAAATCCTAAAATTTACAATGATGTGGATGGAGTTAGACGGTATTATGCTCAGTGAAATAGGCCAGGAGGAGAAAGACAAGTACCAAATGATTTTACTCATGTGTAGAGTACAACAACATAGAAAAACTGATGGAAATAAACAGCAGCAGAATCACAGAACCCGAGAGTGGACTAACAGATACCAAAGGGAAATGTACTGGGCAGGGTGGGTGATAAGGGAGGGATAAGGGCAGGAAGAAAGAAAGGGGATATTATTATTAGCATGAATAATGCGTGCGGACGGTTGGGCATGGGGAGTGCTGTACAACACAGAGAAGAAAAGTAGAGATTCTACAACATCTTACTACACGCTGATGGACAGCGACTGTAACGGGGTGTGTGTGGGGGTTCATGTTGAAGTAGTCTACAGCATCCAACTATGCTGATGGACACATTCTGTAAGAGGTTTTTCTGGAGGACTTGATGAAGGGGGGATCCTAGTAAACATAATGTTCTTCAAGTGATTGTAGATTAATGATAAAAAAAGAATTTTAAAGTGCAATAAGGGCACAGCTCTGAATCATTAGTGTAAAAGGACAGGCTTTGAGTGCTCCAAACAAAAGACACAGGGATAAAAGAAGGGATGAAAACTCAAGAACACCTATGTTCACACTTAGAGGAGACTCACTTGAGATCCAAAGACACAGAAAAACTACAAGCCGTAGGGGTGATGAGAGGTACCCAACATAAGTGAATCCGAAAAACAATCAATCAAATGGATTCTGTGTGTGTCCCACAGAGACAGTCAGTAGAAAATAGCCATATCTGGCCACTGTGAATGCTTTTTGTTTGGTATCAGCAGTGCCCAGACATAGATTTAGTGGTGCAGCAATATCCTTCTCATTTTCTCTCAACTCAACAACTGAATTGCTGTAATAATATGGGTCTGGGCCTTTGAAATCAGTGGGTTTTATGATGTTCACGAATGTGAAGATCTAATAACCACCTAAAGAGGGATGTTTGGACACTCAAATAAACACGTCACTCCACAATACACTCTTAACACCCAACTGCTCCTGTCTAGAAATTGGTGTTCCTTTTTATTTGACCCTCCGTCCTATCGGCGGTTATCACGCTGATGTCCTTCAAACATGGTGGTGTGCAAAGCAACAAGTTTACTTTTCTGTTGACAACAGGCCCAGAGGAATGATACTCGTGGTCTTCAGGGAGCACTTAGTCAATGAATGTGGCGAAATGCAGACAACAAATTAGAAGGAGATGAAAGAGGACAGAGGATAGAGACACGGGTTCAAGTCCCGGCACAACCATTTTCTGGTTTTGTAAGTACACTTCTGACTCAACCTGCAAGTGTCTCAGGGAACCCAGGACTCTCCTTACAAACTAGTTACCTTGCAAGATTTTTGGAAGCATAAAGAAGCGAAGGGACATTGCCTATGTTGTTAACTGTTCTGCATACAAGGACAGATGTTCAGACAAAAATATGACTGATTGATTGATATATAGACATACAGACAGATAGATAAATATAGGTACATATCGATTAACATAAAGGTATTGCTCATAACCAGGAAAGAAATGGTGAAAGCACATAGCGAAAATACAGACCAAAGAGAAGACAGAAATCCAGTTTAAAAAGTGCAGTAAGCAGCCGTAAGAAGAAAACAAATCCTACCATTTGCAACAATGTGGATGGAGCTAGAGGGTATTATGCTCAGTGAAATAGGCCAGGCAGAGAAAGACAAGTTCCAAATGATTTCACTGATGTGTGGAGTATAACAAAAAAGAAAAACTGAAGGAAAAAAACAGCAGCGGACTCACAGAAACCGAGAGAGTACTAACAGTTACCAAAGGGAAAGTGACTGGGCTGGGTGGGTTGGAAGGGAAGGATAAGGGCAGTTAGAAAGAAAGGGGGCATTAGGATTAGCATGTATAATGCATGGGGGCTGTTGTGCATGGCGAGGGCTGTACAACACAGAGAAGTCAATTACAGATTCTACAGCATCTTACTACACGCTGATGGACAGCGACTGTAACGTGGTGTATGGGGTGGGACATGTTGAATCGGTGTACAGCAACCAACGCTGATGGATAGCGACTATAACAGGGTTTTGGGGAAGGACTTGGTGTACTTGGTGATCATAATGTTCTTCGCGTGATTGCAGATTAATGATGACAAAAAAGATATTTCATGTGCAACAAGGACACAGCTCTCAATTGTCAGAATAAACGGACAGTCTCTGAGTGCTAAAAATCAAAAGACACATGGTTAAAAGAAGGGATGAAAACTCAAGACCACCTACGTGCTCCCTTTCAAGGGACTCACTTGGTTTCCAAGGACGAAGCATAACTACAAGTTGAGGGGTTGGGAACAGGTACACTAGACAAGTGAAACTGAAAAAGAAAAATATAAAAAAGATGTGCTGATGGGATTAATGACCCCGGCTCACATGAGAGGGGATGCGGAAACATCCTCCCAAAATCAAAACCGCATACATACGTACTATTTGGAAATAGAACATCTACATCAAATCGTGGAAGAACAGCAGGGAGGAAAGCTGCTGCGGCATCCTGTCACCTCAAGGAGAAGTGTGCTGTACAGCCCTGGAGATATGCTCTCTGAGCACGAACCTACCATACATGTGGTGTGCACATGAGGATTGGTGGGGTTGGAAAGCAAAGAGAGGCAGAAGACTTCGAGAGCCTTGAGGTTCCAGCCACTTGTGGGACAACACAGGGATCCACATCTGGCCGCTGTGGGACAAAAAAAAGGCGGACAGTCTGAGAGACTCCTAACAGTGAGAGAACTGCTAAAGGGGCAAGGCTTCCACAGGGCTTGCCACACAGGAGAAAGGACAGGTGTGCCAAACTGCCCACGTGCACTCTGCCCGGCAGGCGGGGAATTTTTCAGGAGCTCTGGTCGCTTCATCCCACTGGCTGGCCTCGCTGCTCCCAGGCCCCTTACCGTGATTTGACTGGTACACGGCCTACCTCACCACCAGCACCGGCTTGCAAAACGGCCGTCCCCACCTTCGGCAGCATCTCCCTGCATGTTCCACATACTGGCCCTGGCAGTGGAGATGGGCACTCTGGTCGGGAAGAAGGAAAGACCTCTTTACTCCCGGCGGGGTTGGGCACTGGCACTGCTCCCCTGGGACCCCTGCCATCCCCCCAAGGGCTGAGCATCTCCAGAGAGTAAAGCTTCTCGGAGCTAGAGGGCGCCACCTACAAATATGAACGTTCAAAGGAACCCGGTAACTGGACTCAACTAAATCTTCCTGAGAAAGAGATCTCAAAATAAACATCAGGAGCATGCTCAGGGAGCTACAGAAAATAAAACTGCCCCTATCTCTAGAGCACAATTCTCTCTATCTCTCTCTTTCTCCAGGAGCGCTGCTAAGGCCCGGTCCCGAGACGGGTGCTGCAAGAGCCCAGCAGGAACGGCACAGCTCTAGGGTCCACCCAGCCTGTGTCAGGACAGTCCCACATGGGCTCTGACTGAACTGCATATGGGGGACGCCGCTCATCTAACACCACAGGAAAGACAACAGTGCCACATGCTAGCCTTCCCATCAATGGCTAGAGGCTACGTGGCTCCACCGATACTAGGAGACGTCAACACCCTGGGCTTCATCTCCTTGGCAATCTTTTTTCCCTATGACCCTTGAAAGCAGCAAATGGCAAGATACAACCTACCAGTCTCCACACCACCTCACCTCTCAGTTTTACAATAGATGTTCCTGCATCACAGCTTCTCCTCTTCATTCCAATATTCTCGGCTGGTTGGTCTTCAGGAAAAAAGGAATTATTAGTCAGATTTTGAATGAAGTGGAAGGGGGTTTTGTAAGATTCTGTTTGACCACCATCAGTAGAACGAAAAGACATCCTTCATTATTTGAGAATATATTCACTGATGAGACATTTGATAAGGCGTTGCCATCCAAAACATGTATCAAGAGCTCACGAACCTCAACACACAAATAGCAAATAAATCCAATTACAAAATGGGCAGAGAATCTGAACAGACACTTCTCCACAGAAGCAATTTCAGGTGGCCAACAGGCAAATGAAAAGATGCTGCACATCGCTAACTATCAGAGAAATACACATTAATCCACAGTGGGGTATCAACTCACAGCAGTTAGGATGGCCACCACCCAAAAGACAGACAACAACAGATGTCGGCAAAGGTGTGGAGAAACGGGAGCCCTCCTACATTGCTGGTGGTAATGTCAGTCAGCTCAACCATTGTGGAAAGCAGTATGGAGGTTCCCCAAAAAACCGAAGAACAGAAATACTATTTGACCCGTGAATTCCTCCCTAGGAATTTACCCTAAGTGTGCAGGAGCCCAGTTTGAAAGAGACAGATGCACCCCTATGTTGATCGCAGCACTCTTTACAATAGCAAAGAAATGGAAGCAACCTAAGTGTCCATCAGGGGATGAATGGATAAAGAAGAGGTGGTACATACACACTATGGAATATCATTCAGCCATAAGAAGAAAACAAGTTCTACCACCATTTGCAACAACACGGAAGGAGCTAGAGGGTGTTATTCTCAGTGAAATAAGCCAGGTGGAGAAAGACAAGTACCAAGGATTTCACTCCTCTGTGAGGTATGAGAACAAAGGAAAAACGGGAAGGAACAAAACAGCAGCAGACTCACAGACCCAAGAATGGACTAACAGTTACCAAAGGGAAAGGGACCTGGGAGGATGGGTGGGGAAGGAGGGATAAGGGTGTAAAGGGGGCATTACAATCTGCACACACAATGTAGGGCGTGGGGGGCCACGGGGATTGCAGTATAACACTCAGAAGACAGGTAGTGATTCAAAAGCAACTTACTACATTGATGGACAGCGCCTGTAATGAGGAGTGGGGAGTGGACTTGACAATGTGGGGGATGGTGTAGGAAGGGGAACCTAGTTAACATAAAGTTGCTCACGTAATTGTACATTACTGACACCAAAAAATAAATAAATAAAAGTGATTCTGTTTGAGTGCCCAGAGAGACAGTCAGTAGTAAATAGCCCTTCCCGCCACCGTGGTTTCTTTCTGCTCAGTTGTGGCAGTGCTCAGTCATATATTCAGTGCTATAGCTAGGCCCTTCTCATTTTTTCTCACCTCAACAACTGAATTGCTGTAATAATATGCATCTGGGCTTTTGAAATCAGTGGATTTTATGATGTTTACGAATGTAAAGAAGCAATAACCAGATACCGAGGGAAGTTTGGATGCTCAAAAGAAAACGTCACTCCACAACACACTCTTTGCTCACAACTGCTCCCGTCTAGAACTCAGTGTTCCTTTCTACCTGTCCCTCCTCCTATCAGCGGTGACGCCGATGTCCCTCAAACATGGTGGTGAGTAAAGCACCAAGTTTACTCTTCTGACAACAACAGGCCTGTGGTACAGGTCCTCTCAGAGGAAAAGCAGTAGCAGCAGGAGAAAACCCAAAGACATAGAAACAGAAGATGGTACAGTACAATGAAAATTGACACAAGGGATTTCTGAGCCCGTACTTAATTCCAACAGAGATGCGAAAGGAGCCACCCCCATACAACCAAACTACACCACTACGGAGAAAGCACAGGCAGAGATCAAGAAGAGTTCTGGTATCTTACCACACTGGGCCAGAGAGAGGAGTCATCACAGCAGCAGCAGTAGCAGCAGCAGATGGGGCCTGTCCAAAACGCTCTGCGCTCATCACCGTTAAAGATAAGTTCGGGGGCTCGGCTCGCTGGGCCTCTCCCTAAGCACCCGGAGGCATACACAGCAGGGACTGAGGTGTCGTCGGTGGCATCTCTCCCGCATTTATGTTCCACACGGTTTGGAACATAACGAACGGTTTTCAGAGGAGCGAGAGGCACCAGGTACCACTGGACGGGCAGCTGAGCTTTGAAGCCGAGTCTAGTCATTCACTGTCACCACTGTTCAACAGATCCCAAGACCCGAAGAGTGATGTGCACGAGCTGACACACTCATATTTGATAAGGGATGTTCTCACCAAGTATGGAGAATGGAGAGGAAGGCACCCCTAATTGAGATTGCACAGAAGCCTCCAAGAGGAGGTGACATAGAGGTGGGTCTTCAGCGATCCATGTTCTTCTGATGGGTTGAAAATTCTTAAAAGCCAGATGCAAGAGTTGGCAAACCCCAGAGGAAATAATTCAGAGAGAAAAAGGCACGAGACAGGGTCTTTTCAAGGAGCAGAGAGCTTGGCTCATAATGAAGGATATGTAGACAAAGTGAAGGCCAGACCGTGAATTGGGGATGGAGAATTTAATATTTTATTCTGTAACAATGTCAGTGCTTCCACAGTGAAGCAGTGAGCAAGGAGGGCCTACGTCCACCAGGAAAGACCTGAGAAACTAGAAGCAGGATTACTGACACGGGACACGATCTTCACAGGTTATAACATAAATTATGAACAGTCAGGATTGGGAATGGACAGGTTGACTGCTGAGAGGAGGCAAGGTTGCCCTGCAAGCATCCAGCTTGGCTGACGGGCAAGAACAGCGACGCCATCGAGACCAAGAGTCTAAAGGAGAAGCATTTTAAAAATGGAAAGTGTTTCCCATTTTACTGTGTTGTGTTATTCAACTACGAGACGCAGGCCCCCAAAACTAGATCAGAGAGAAAATCTGGGTGGCAAAGCCCAGTCAGAACGTGGGATGTAGCTATGATGAGACCCTGTGGTCCCCGACTTATGCTTTCTGTGAGAAGCAAAGGAAAACCCTGCCGCTAGCTAGAAAGGCAATTCATGGGGTATGCACACTCCTCAGAAGTCAGCCGCCAGGCTGTCCATGGCCGAAAAGGCATGCCTGGCTCCAGGTGTCCCAGAGAATCTTGGAAGGCCCAGGAAAGGGTGGGCCGTGCCCCAGACAGCCACGTGGTAGCTGGACGCCGGGCCCTGACCAAGCCCTGGGCTACGGGATTGTGTGAGGGAGGGGCGGAGCAAGGCACTTGATTCCCGCCATACTCTGGGTGCCGAGCCCATGCAGAGCCGGCACCCAGACAGGCTGAGCTCTGACAGATCCGGGCACGGCATCCCTCGATGGTCCGCATGGTGTGCTCATTGTTCCAAACACCTACACGGCACCTCAGCGGGCATTCCAGGGGGCTAGGGATTCTACTGGGGTTGCCCTTGGGGCCAGGCCATGACCTTGGACCAGGGTCTCCTCTGGGCGGTGCCGGTTTGATTAAGGCAATAGGGGCTTGGTTAAGTGTCTCCTGGGTGACGTCACAGCAGCCCAGGCCACTTTGTGATGCTTCCCATAGCTGACATATTGACCAGGCTCGCCCTAGCTGAGCAACTCAGTGCGTGCTTGGCCTGAGAAGGAGTTAGTGGCAAAGGAGACCCTCTCCCTAGCTTCAGACCCTTTCCTCGGATCGTTTGGCGCACACCACAACCCATTTTTCCATGTGGACCGTTTCCTCCTTCCTAAGGTTCGTGCCCCACACCTCTCGCTGCCTTCCCAGACCCACCTTGTTCGCCTGCCGTTTCTTACCGTCCCCAGGCGTTGCCCCATATCCCTCCTGCCAGGAAGCACCCTGCACCTGCTCACTGCACTGGTCACAGGCTGTTCCTCCGGGATCCTGTGCCTTTAGCGGCTGGCTTTTCCCACTTTTTCCAGCAGAGTTCCCACTTCCACGGGGAGCATCCCTGGGCCACTGGACCATACTTGGCTCCCAGCAGACGGCTGGAGAGAAACCACCCAGATGAGCTCCTCCTCCGCAGGGCACACGGGCACCACTACCAGCCCACCGTGTGGTGTCCTGCCTCCGCAAAACCACCATCCAGTGTCAGCCAACAGACAAGGCCTTGGGCAGCACAAGCGAAGGCCCGATGGCTGGCACTGACGCTCGGGACGAGCTGATGAACTCGACGCCACCACCGCTGGCCATCATCTTCCGGACCCACCCGGCCCCGCACGATGCTATGGGCAGCACCACCGCCGGTCTCCTGTGCACCTCAGATGACCCCCGCATGGGCGGTTGTCGTCTGGTCTCCCCTGGCTCCATAAGATGCCATGAGAGGCACAGATGATGGCCTCGGCCCTACCCGCAAGGCGGACGACGACCCAATGGTCACACTATTGCCTTCGGGAAAGGCATCTACAACTACCCCATGGTCTCAGAAGAGTCCATGGGCTGCATAGTCGCCAGCCTGAAGGCTGATTCCCAAGAAGAGCCGATGGACACGACAACATCCTCGATTGCCGACATCTTCCGTTAGCACCCGTCCGCAAACGAGGCTTTGGGCAGCTCCCCCTTTGGCACAAAGGCCGGCAATGATGCTCTAGACGAGCCCATGGACACGACACCACCCTCGAAGGCCGTCATCTTCCGGTCGCACCAGACCCCGCACGGGGCTGTGGGCAGCACCAACTTCGGTGTGAGGGCCGGTAATGATGCTCAAGACGAGCCCATGGACACGGCACCACCCTCGATGGCCGTCACCTTCCAGTCGCCAACGGCCCTTCATGGGGCCGTGGGCAGCACCACTTTCTGCCTGAGGTCTGGCAATTATGCTCAAGACGAGCACATGGACACAACACACCCTTCGATGGCCATCATCTTCCGGTCAACCCCCAGCCCCACACGAGGCCATGGGCAGCAGCACTTCCAGCCTCCTGCACACATCAGACACCCACCATGTGGGAAGTCAATCTCCGGACCACCCTGGACACACACGATGCCGTGGTAGGCATAGACGACGGCCTCGGACCTACACGCAAGTCGGACGATGACCCGATGTGCATGCCACCAACATTGGGAAAGGAACTTGCTAGCCCCCCAGGGCCCCACACGAGGCCATTGGCAGAAACACAACCAGCATCCTGCACGCCTCAGACACCCACAGCACGGGCGGTTGTCCTCCGGTCAGCCCTGGACACAGAGAATGCCATGGTAGGCAGAGCCGATGGCCTCGGCCCTACCCCTAACTCAGGCTCCGACACGGTGGACAAGCCACAGCCCTTGCCAACGGCTCCTACAGGTCTAACCCGGCTCCAGACAATGCCTATGTCCATATCCATTTAACAAAATCTTTCCCACAATATGTGTGTATATTTTATATTCACACTAAATCCTGCTGTTGCTAGTATGACTCTGCTGTTTACTCTTTGACTCGTCAAAGGAGGAAGAACACATATACATGAGTGATAATGTTCTCAGCCACACTTAACTATGCAACGTGTTCCATGCCCCAGTGACTGGGATGTGGAAGTAGACGCGTTTTATGACTCTGCGTGCTCATCGTGAGGTCTGCGTGCTGAGTGATTAATGGATGACAATCCATGGGAAGGCAAGTCCAGAGGAAGGAGACCGGGTTGGCTTATGTGGCCCCTTCCCTCTCTTATCCCACTGCTCTGAGCTCACTGGGGGCTAGGGAATCCCTGCTGTGACACAGGAAACCACTCTTATCATTTTTTTTAAAACAAGTTTATTTCTGTATGTGTGTGCCTTGTGTAACTTAAGACATTGGCTGATCATCCTCACACATTCCCACTTCCCCACGAGAGAACGGATTTGGCATAAAGGTCCTCGAGTCTGAAGGAAGGACAGAAGGAATTGCTTCTGCCTGCTGTGTGATTATTGAAATTTAAGCTTACTTAGAATTTATCAAGTAGCTTAGTTATATCAGAAAAGGTCCTCTTTAATGACTGCCTGGCCTGACTCTAACCTAAACTGCTAACATGTCAAACCACGTTGAGTTACAACTGTGACCACTTCTCTCTGACCCTAGAGTCTGCATGGTCTCCACCAGACTTAATAAACGCAGAATTCCTAACCTGCGAAGACCATGTTCTAGTTGGAGGGGAAGAAAGAGACAATGAATATCTGTAAGATTTCTGGTAGCTTAGCCAGTAACAAACACTATGAAGAAATAAGGCAAGATATGGAGGACTGAGCTTAAAGGCAGAGAGAAGCAGGGCTTTCCAAATAAGCAGGGGACCGGTTAAGCCTTACCAGGGAGGTGGGACTTGAACAGTATAGAAGGAGGTAACAGAACAAGGTATCTGAGGGAAAATCATTCCATACAATGGGATAAATTACTGAAAAAGCCAAGAGGAAGGATGCTTGTGGTCTACAGGGAGCAGTCAGTCAACAAATGCGGCTAGAATACTGTCAGCAAGGAGGGCAAAGAGGACTGGGTACAGAGGTATGGTTTGAAGTCCACGCACCACCATTTACTAGTTTTTTACTCACACGCTGTTGACTCGATGTGCAAATGTCTCGATGAACCTAGTGCAATCTGTCTCTAGCGCCTAGTTACCTTGCAGGCTTTTGGAAGCTTATGTAGGGAAGTGACATATAAGCTACCTTGTGAATTGTTCTGTACATAATTATACATGGTTAGACAAAAAGATGATGATAGATAGGTCAGATAGATAGATGATAGATTAGGTAGGAGAGATAATAGGTATAGATAGATTGAACAGACAGGTGATAGATTAGATAGATAGATAGATAGATAGATAGATAGATAGATAGATAGATGATAGATAGATAGATAGATAGATAGATAGATAGATAGATAGATAGATAGCCATGATATATGGCCATGTTGTTAACTGTTTTTAAGGATGGGGACGCTGATGGGAGGAGCGAGCACGTCAGACACTGATGATGTGCCTAAGTTCTTGGCTGTTGCCTCCTCACAACCTGAAATATATGCATTGGGTTAGCAAATCCTCGCTCTGCTGTAAATCTAAGCTCTGCCTCCCCCTACCTTCTTTAAAATCTCGCTGCCTGTCTTCCTAAATGGGAATTCCCCAGCCTCCATTTCTATAGACTGGTGAAATCTCGCCTGGGTATCTGCGTTCAAATAAACTACCGGGCCCTTTGTTTCCTCTCTGCACCTGCTTATTTCAGCTAGAATTTATCTTACACTGTTCTGTAAATAAGGATGGATGGGTAGACAAAAAGATAAAGACAGGTAGATGACATATAGTTGACAGGTGATAGATGATACTTTAGAAATAGATACATTAGATGATAGATATTCATATATTAGATGAATAGATTGATAGAGATGACAGATAGATAAGATATATATAAATGACAGATGATAGAATAGATAGGATAGATGATATAGGTATGTTAAATTAGATAGATACATGATAGATACAGAGTTATGAACTGAATTTTGGGCCCTCACCTCACCATCGTCTGCTCCTATTACCCCCTGCCGCCACCACACACACACACACACACACACACATACACACACACAAGTTCATATTTGAACTGAGACAAGGTTGAAGACCTAACCCCCACTGTCATGGTATTGGGAAGTCTGGCCTTTGGAGGTAATTGGGTTAGGAAGATACCATGAGGGTGTGAGTGGAGCTGCCATTATGCAATCAGTGCTATTAATAGGAACTGAGGACAGAGCATTCTCCCTCGACCCTGTGAGGACAGATCAGGGATGCGACTGTATGCAGAAGAAGGGACCTCAACGGGAACTGAACCTGCCTTGGTCTTGGACTTCTGCTTCCAGAATAGGGAGAAATCAGTGTCAATGGATGAAACCCGCACTCAATGACACTCTGGATATCAGTTTGAGTAGACTAACACAGACATGTAGGTATACAGAGACGCACTTAGATGATGGATGGAGAGAGCCTACCCATACATATATGTGCTTAGCTGTCTGCATAGGTATCTGTATCCAACCACCTCTGCACTTTGAAGTCTGCTCCGTATGGAGGGAACAATAGGAGCAAAACTTATGCACGTTTCTTTTTAAATGTGTGGGCTTCAGTTTCTGATAAGTGGGGTCTCCGTTAACTCTCAGCCATGTGTGTGTGTCTGTACGTGTGTGTGTGTGTGTGCGTGTGTGTGTGTGTACACCATTGCCCCGATCGGTCTACAAATCAGGAGATGCAAAAGTAACAAAGGAACGCAGGATAAGGCAAACATCTTGCAAACTATGACCAGAAAGAGTACAGTTTTCCACTAGCCTCTGGGCATATCTTTGACAAGTGTTTCTATGCAATTTTAGAAAGATCTTGCTGGAAATGTTGCTGGGACCACTCTGAACCAACAAGTTACTTAAGGTAATAAGCCAGGACAGGAGAGCAGCAAAGAGCACAAACGGTGTGTCTCCTATGTATCAGGCCAAGGTGTACAGGCTTTAATTCTACTATACCACTTCATCTCACCATGGCTGACGTGGGATAACCTTATACATCACTTTCATCTGTGACTAAAAAGTTACTTCAGAATCACCTCCGTTAACAGAAAATTAATAATGTGGTGACATAAATATTCCAAGAATTCCTGCCACCATCACCCAACTCTTTATGCTCAGCGCCCTTTTCATACTAATGGAAACATAGATCTCAGTGCTGCTTTTCCATTACAGATAGACCTCACTCACATCTAAATGCCTAAATGCACTGAAACTCCACATCACCTTGACAGCAGAGGTGAGCAGTTCTCCCACAAGCTAGTTGGCCTGCACCTCAGCAAGCCCATAGGCCAATGGCCCACAAGAGCCCCGTGTGTCACCAAAAGGCAGTTCCCTTAACCAGTGACTACACGCATGCTCTCTGGAGATGGGAAACCAAGCAGGGCCGCCGAGGTGACATCAGTGCACAGGCAAAAATACCTACTACTGGGCATGAACCTGCCTCTGCCCCACAGGCATGCCAGTGTGCTCCCTGCCTGGGGCCTCGGATATGCCCGCAGCTCATGCAGCCGCCACAGCAGGAACGTCCCAGGGGCAGAGCAGCCAGAAGGCCCTGGTCCTCACAGGTTCAAGAGCCCAGCCCAACAAACACACTATCCACACCCAGCAAACTCGTGCCACCTACGCAGGAGAAGTTCCCACACAAGGCTACACCTCTCAAGACCCAAACACCAGCTAATTCACATAAACAAACACAAGGAATTGAGACTGAGAAGAACACAGAGGAATCAAAGTGCACCTAGTGACAGAACGTTGACAAAAGTGAGAAAACAGATACATAAACAGACAGATGATTTATACATAGATTGGACTTATATACATACATATAGATGATAGATTAATGAGATAGATACACAGATGATAGTAGATAGATGAAAGACCATAGATAGATATATGACAGATATATAGACAGGTAGATAGATTACATAGATAGATAAAGAGATAGGTAGGTATGTAGATAGGAAGGCATCATACTAAACAAAGCTATCTTTCCCTCAAGACCATCTACATGCTCCCTTACAAAGACTCACTTGAGATCCAAGGACACACACAAACTACAAGCTGAAGGGGCTGGGAGAGGTACCCAACACAAGTGAAACTGAGAAACAAACAAACAAATGGATTCTGTCTGAGTCCTTAGAGACAGTTAGTAGAAAACAGCCCTATCTAGCCACTGTGAATTCTTTTTGTTTGGTTTCAGCAGTGCCCAGCCATATATATAGTGGTACAGCAATGTCCTTCTCATTTTTTCTCACCTCAATAAATGAATTGCTGTAATAATATTCATCTGGGCTTTTGAAATCAGTGCGTTTTATGATGTTCACGAAGGTAAAGGAGTAATAGACACCTAAAGAGGGAAGTTTGGACATTCAAATAAACACATCACTCCACTACACACTCTTTGTTCCCAACTACTCCTGTCTAGAAATAGGTGTTCCTTTTTATTTGTCCCTCCTCCTATCAGCAATGATCACGCCAATGTCCCTCAAACTTGGTGTTGAGCAAAGCACCAAGTATACTTTTCTGTATTCAACAGGCCCAGAGGAAGGATACTTGTGGTCTTCAGTGTGGACTTAGTCAATTAATGCGGCTAACTAGAGTCAGCAAGCGAGAAGGAGGTAAAAGAGGACAGAGGACAGAGATACGGGTTCACATCCCTGCACCACAATTTACGGGTTTTGTAAGCACAAGTGGCTAACTCGACCTGCAAGTGTCTCAGAGAAGCCAGTAATCTAACTACGGCATAGTTACCTTGAAAAATTTTTGGAAGCATAATGTAGGGAAGTGATGTAGGCCATGTTGTTAAATGTTCTGTACGTAAGGGTAGATAGGCAGACAAAAAGATGATTGATTCTTAGATAGATAGATAGATGACAGATGATAGAATGACAGATGATAGACATGATAGGTAGATAGGAAGATAGATTGATAGACAGATAGATGATAGATAGAAAGATAGATAGATAGATAAATAGAAAGATAGAAGGATAGACAGATAGATAGATAGGTAGATAGAAAGATACATACAGATACATATCAATAAACACAAAGCTATTGCTCATAACCAGGAGATCAATGGTGAAAGCACATATCGAAACTACAAACTAAAAGGAATAATGAAGTCCAGTTTAAAAACTGCAGTTTGCAGCCATAAGAAGAAAAAAAATACTACCATTTGCAATGACGTGGATGAAGCGAGACGGCAGTAGGCTCAGTGAAATATTCCAGGCGGAGAAAGACAAGTACCAAATGATTTCACTCATGTGTGGAGTATAACAACAAAGAAACACTGAAAAAAAAAACAGCAGCAGACTCACAGAACCCGAATGTGGAGTAACAGTTACCAAAGGGAAAAGGACTGGGAAGGGTGGTTGGGAAGGGAGGGATAAGGGTGGGGAGAGAGAAAAGGGAGATTAGGATAAGCATGTATAATGCGTGAGGGCGGGGTCGCATGGTGAGTGCTGTACAACACAGAGAAGACAAGTAGATATTCTACAGCATATTACTACACGCTGAAGGACAGCGACTGTAATGGGGTGTGGGGGGGGTACATCATGAACGGGTCTACAGCATTCAAATCTGCTAACTGACAGCAACTCTAAGAGGTTTTTGGGAGGGACTTGGTGAGGGGGGGAGTCTAGTAAACATAATGTTCTTCACGTGATTGTAGATTAATGATAACAAAACAATTTTTTAAGTGCAATAAGGGCACAGCTCTGAATCATCAGAATAAAAGGACAGGCTTTGAGTGCTCCAAACAAATGACACAGGGTTAAAAGAAGGGATGAAAACTCAAGACCACCTACGTGCTCCCTTACAGGAGACTCTCTTGTGATCCAAGGACACAGACAATCTAAAAGCTGAAGAGGTGTGAACAGGTACCCAAAACAGTGAAACTGAAAAAACAAACAATCCTAGAATGGATTCTGTTTGAGTCCACAGAGACAGTCAGTAGAAAATAGCCCTATCTGGACAACGTGAATTCTTTTTGTTTGGTTTCAGCATTGCCCAGCCATAGATTTAGTGGTACAGCAACGTCTTTCTCATTTTCTCTCAACTCAACAATTGAATTGCTATAAAAGTATACATCTGGACCTTTGAAATCAGTGGGTTTTATGAAGTTCATGAATGTAAAGAAGTAATAACTATATAAAGAGGGAAGTTTGGACACTGAAATAAACACGTCACTCCACAACACACTCTTTGCTCCCAACTGCTCCTGTCTAGCAACTGGTGTTCCTTTTCATTTGTCGTTCCATCCTATCAGCGGTGATCATGCCGATGTCCCTCAAACATGGTGGTGAGCAAAGCACCAAGTTTATTTTCTGTTAAAAACTTGCCCGGAGGAAGGATACTTGTGGTCTTCAGGGAGCCCTTAGTCAATGAATGTGGCTAAATACAGTCAGCAAGTGAGAAGGAGATAAAAGAGGCAGAGGACAGAGACAAGGCTTCAAGTCCCTGCACCACAATTTCCTGGTTTTGTAATTTCACGTGGCATACTCGACCTACAAGTGTCCTGGTGAAACCAGTGCTCTGCCTATGGCCTTGTTAACTTGCAAGATTTTTGGAAGCATAATGTAGGGAAGTGGCACTGGCTATGTGGTAAACTGTTCTGTACACAAGGACAGATGGGGAGAAAAAAAGTTGATTGTTTGATTAATAGATAGATAGATAGATAGATAGATAGATAGATAGATAGATAGATAGATAGACAGATAGATAGATAGACAGACAGATAGATAGATATAGGAACATACTGATTAACACAAAGCTATAGCTCATAACCAGGAGAGCAATGGTGAAAGCAGGGAGCGTAATTAAAAACAAAAAAGAATAATGAAATCCAGTTTAAAAAGTCCACTAAGCAGATATAAAAGTAAACAAATCCTATCATTTGCAAAAACATGGATGGAGCTAGAGGGTATTATGCTCAGTGAAATAGGCCAGGAGGAGAAAGTCAAGTACCAAATGATTTCACTCATGTGTGGAGTATAACAACAAAGAAAAACTGAAGGAAAAAAATGACAGCAGACTCACAGAACCTGACAGTGGACTAACAGTTACCAAAGGGAAAGGGCCTGGACAGGGTGGTTGGGAAGATAGGAATAAGGGTGGGGAAAAGAAAGGGGTAATTAGGATTACCATGTATAATGTGTGGAGTGGGGGGTCATTGCGTGGTCTGTACAACACATAGAAGACAATTAGTGATTCTACATCATATTACTACATGCTGATAGACAGCGACTGTAATAGGGTGAGTGTGGGGGTTATGGTGAAGGGCTTTAGAGCATCCAACTATGCTGATGGGCAGCGACTATAGCGGGATTTTTGGGGGGACTTGGTAAAGGGGGTAGACTAGTGAAAATTATGTTCATCATGTGATTGTATATTAGCGATAAATAAATATTTCATACTGCAGTAACAGCACAGCTCTCAAATATCAGAATAAAAGGACAGGCTTTCAGTGCTCCTATCAAAAGACACATGGTTGGAAGTAGGGATGAAAATTCAAGACCACCTACGTGCTGCCTTACTGGAGACTCACTTGAGATTCAAGGACAAAGACAAACTACAAGCCGAAGGGGTGGGGACAGGAACCCTGCACAAGTGAAACTGAGAAACAAACAAACAAACATATGGATTCTCTTTGATTACTCAGAGACAGACAGTAGAAAATAGCCATATCTAGCCACCGTGAATTCTTTTTGTTTGGTTTCAGCAGTGCCCAGCCATAGATTTAGTGGTGCAGCAATGTCCTCCTCATTTTCTCTCACCTCAACAACTGAATTGCTGTAATAATGCGCGTCTGGGTCTTTGAAATCAGTGGGTTTAATGATGTTCCTGAATGTAAAGATGTAATAACCAGACAAAGAGAGAAGTTTGTACACTCAAATATACACTTCACAACACACTCTTTGCTCCCAACTGCACATATCTAGAAATTGGTGTTCCATTTTATTTGTCCCTCAGTCCTATAAGCGGTGTTCATGCCGATGTCCCTCAAATATTGTGGTGAGCAAAGCACCAAGTTTACTTTCTGTGGACAACAGGCCCATTGGATCAATTCTTGTGGTCTTCAGGGAGCACTTTGTCAATGAATGTGGCTAAATACAGTCAACCATTGAGAAGAATATAAAAGATAATACAGATACAGGTTCAAGTCCCTGCAGCACCATTTCCTGGTTTTGTAGGTACACGTGGCTAACTCGACCTGCAAGTGTCTCGGTGAACCCAGTGCTCTCCCTATGGCCTAGTGACATTGCAAGATTTTTGGAAGCATAATGTAATGAAGTGACATAGGCTATATTGCTAAATGTTCTCCACAAAAGGTCAGACAGGCATTCTAAAACATGATTGATTGGTAACAGCTGGAAGGGGGCGGAGCCAACATGGCGGCGTGAGTAGGACAGTGGGAATCTCCTCCCAAAAACATATATACTTTTGAAAATACAACAAACACAACTAGCCCTAAAAGAGAGACCAGAAGACGCAGGACAGTGGCCAGACTGCAGCTACACCAGCGAGAACCCAGCGACTGGTGAAAGGGGTAAGATACAAGCCCCGGTCCTGCGGGACCCGAGCGCCCCTCCCCCCAGCTCCCGGCGGGAGAACAATAGGCAGAGCGGGAGGGAGACGGAGCCCAGGACTGCCGAACACCCAGCCCCAGCCATCCGGGCCAGAGCGCAGACACAGTATATGCCCAGGGGGCCCTGGATACTGGGAGAACAGGGGGTAAGACCTCAGAGCGGGTGCCGAAGCTGATGCCCCTGTGACAAAGAAAAGCGGGGGCTTTTTGAAAGTCTTAAAGGGACAGGGACTTAACAGCTTGACGGAAACAACCCAGGTCATAGTACAGCAGCTGGAAATTACAGGGAAAACCGGGTGCACTAACCCCCTGGGCAACAGCTCTGAGACCCCTCACGGAGGCAAACAGTCAAGCAGCCCCCCCATCCATCACCCCACCGGGCGCTGCGAAAGCAGAGAAGCAGCCTGAGACAAATTCCGCCCACAGAAAGGGAAATTTCTCCCTCCCGGCCAGGCAAGACACAAAGACCCACTCTACACGCAATTACCCAACACAAGCCACTAGGGGTCGCAGTTGTCCCAGTAAAGAAAGTCCAGTAGTAAGTGAAAATTTTGGCCCTCCCAGCTGACAGTCAATAGCACCTGTCAACATGAAAAGGCAAAAAAATATGATTCAGACAAGACTAACCTAGACAGCTTCGGCATCTGCTACATCTTCCCCTGAGAAGGAATCTGGGGAGATAGATTTAGCCAGTCTACCTGAAAAAGAATTCAAAACAAAAGTCATAACCATGCTGATGGACTTGCAGAGAAATATGCAAGAACTAAGGAAGGAGAATTCAGAAATAAAACAAGCTCTGGAAGGACTTCAAAACAGAATGGACGAGATGCAAGAGACCATTAATGGACTAGAAAACAGAGAACAGGAACACAGAGAAGCTGATGCAGAGAGAGATAAAAGGATCTCCAGGAATGAAATAATTTTAAGAGAGCTGAGTGATCAATATAAAAGAAATAATATAAGAATCATAGGCATTCCAGAAGAAGTAGAGAGAGAAAAGGGGATAGAAAATGTCTTTGAAGAAATAATTGCTGAAAAATTCCCCAAACTAGGGGAAGAAATGGCCTCTCAAACCACAGAGGTACACAGAACTCCCATGACAAGGGATCCAAGGAGGGCAACACCAAGACACATAATAATTAAAATGGCAAAGATCAAAGACAAGGACAAAGTATTACAAGCAGCCAGAGAGAAAAAAAAGGTTAACTACAAAGGAAAACCCATCAGGCTATCATCAGACTTCTCAACAGAAACCCTACAGGCCAGAAGAGAATGGCATGATATACTTAATGCAATGAAACAGAAGGGCCTCGAACCAAGACTACTGTATCCAGCACGAATATCATTTAAATATGAAGGAGGGATTAAACAATTCCCAGACAAGCAAAAGTTGAGGGAATTTGCCTCCCACAAACCACCTCTACAGGGCATCCTACAGGGACTGCTCTAGATGGGAGCACTCCTAAAAAGAGCACACAACAAAACACCCAACATATGAAGAAGGGAGGAGGAGGAATAAGAAGGGAGAGAAATAAAGAATCATCAGATTGTGTTTATAATAGCTCAACAAGCGAGTTAAGTTAGACAGTAAGACAGTAAAGAACCTAACCCTAAACCTTTGGTAACCACAAACTTAAAGCCTGCAATGGCAATAAATTCATACCTTTCAATAATCACCCTAAATGTAAATGGACTGAATGCACCAATCAAAAGACACAGAGTAATAGAATGGATAAAAAAGCAAGATCCATCCATATGCTGCTTACAAGAGACTCACCTCAAACCCAAAGACGCGCACAGACTTAAAGTCAAGGGATGGAAAAATATATTTCAAGCAAACAACAGAGAGAAGAAAGCAGGTGTTGCAATTCTGGTATCAGACAAAACAGACTTCAAAATAAAGAAAGTAACAAAAGACAAAGAAGGACATTACATAATGATAAAGGGCTCAGTCCATCAAGAGGATATAACCATTATAAATATATATGCACCCAATACAGGAGCACCAACATACCTGAAACAAATATTAACAGAACTAAAGGAGGAAATAGAATGCAACGCATTCATTCTAGGAGACTTCAACACACCACTCACTCCAAAGGACAGATCCACCAGACAGAAAATAAGTAAGGACACAGAGGCACTGAACAACACACTAGAACAGATGGACCTAATAGACATCTACAGAACTCTACATCCAAAAGCAACAGGATACACGTTCTTCTCAAGTGCACATGGAACATTCTCCAGAATAGACCACATACTAGGACACAAAAAGAGCCTCAGTAAATTCCAAAAGATTGAAATCCTACCAACCAACTTTTCAGACCACAAAGGCATTAAACTAGAAATAAACTGTTCAAAGAAAGCAAAAAGGTTCACAAACACATGGAGGCTAAACAACACGCTCCTAAATAATCAATGGATCAATGACCAAATCAAAATGGAGATCCAGCAATATATGGAAACAAATGACAACAACAACACTAAGCCCCAACTTCTGTGGGACGCAGCAAAAGCAGTCTTAAGAGGAAAGTATATAGCACTCCAAGCATATTTAAAAAAGGAAGAGCAATCCCAAATGAACGGTCTAATGTCACAACTATCAAAATTGGAAAAAGAAGAACAAATGAGGCCTAAGGTCAGCAGAAGGAGGGACATAATAAAGATCAGAGAAGAAATAAATAAAATTGAGAAGAATAAAACAATAGCAAAAATCAATGAAACCAAGAGCTGGTTCTTCGAGAAAATAAACAAAATAGATAAGCCTCTAGCCAGACTTATTAAGAGGAAAAGAGAGTCAACACAAATCAACAGTATCAGAAATGAGAAAGGAAAAATCACAACAGATCCCGCAGAAATACAAAGAATTATTAGAGACTACTATGAAAACCTATATGCTAACAAGCTGGGAAACCTAGGAGAAATGGACAACTTCCTAGAAAAATACAACCTTCCAAGACTGACCCAAAAAGAAACAGAAAATCTAAACAGACCAATTACGAGCAACGAAATTGAAGCGGTAATCAAAAAACTACCAATAAACAAAACCCCCAGGCCAGATGGATTTACCTGGGAATTTTATCAGACATACAGGGAAGACATAATACCCATTCTCCTTAAAGTTTTCCAAGAAATAGAAGAGGAGGGGATGCTCCCAAACTCATTCTATGAAGCTAACATTACCCTAATACCAAAACCAGGCAAAGACACCACCAAAAAAGAAAACTATAGACCAATATCCCTGATGAACGTAGACGCAAAAATACTCAACAAAATTTTAGCAAACCGAATTCAAAAATACATCAAAACCATCGTACACCATGACCAAGTGGGATTCATCCCAGTGATGCAAGGATGGCACAACATTCGAAAGTCCATCAATATCATCCACCACATCAACAAAAAGAAAGACAAAAACCACATGATCATCTCCATAGATGCTGAAAAAGCATTTGACAAAGTTCAACTCCATTCATGATAAAAACTCTCAGCAAAATGGGAATAGAGGGCAAGTACCTCAACATAATAAAGGCCATCTATGAAAAACCCACAGCCAACATTATATTGAATAGCGAGAAGCTGAAAGCATTTCCGCTGAGATCGGGAACTAGACAGGGATGCCCACTCTCCCCACTGTTATTTAACATTGTACTAGAGGTCCTAGCCACAGCAATGAGACAAAACTAAAAAATACAAGGAATCCAGATTGGCAAAGAAGAAGTCAAACTGTCACTATTTGCAGATGACATGATACTGAACATAAAAAACCCTAAAGACTCCACCCCAGAACTACTAGAACTGATATCGGAATACAGCAAAGTTGCAGGATACAAAATCAACACACAGAAATCTGTGGCTTTCCTATATACCAACAATGAACCAACAGAAAGAGAAATCAGGAAAACAACTCCATTCACAATTGCATCAAAAAAAATAAAATACCTAGGAATAAACCTAACCAAAGAAGTGAAAGACTTATATTCTGAAAACTACAAGTCACTCTTAAAAGAAATTAAAGGGGACACTAACAGATGGAAACGCATCCCATGCTCATGGCTAGGAAGAATTAATATCGTCAAAATGGCCATCCTGCCCAAAGCAATATACAGATTTGATGCAATCCCTATGAAACTACCAGCAACATTCTTCATTGAACTGGATCAAATAATTCAAAAATTCATATGGAACCACCAAAGACCCCGAATCAATCAATCAAGCCAAAGCAATCCTGAGAAAGAAGAATAAAGTAGGGGGGATCTCACTCCCCAACTTCAAGCTCTATTATAAAGCCATAGTAATCAAGACAATTTGGTACTGGCACAAGAACAGAGCCACAGACCAATGGAACAGACTAGAGA
This sequence comes from Manis pentadactyla, assembly GCF_030020395.1. NCBI lineage: Eukaryota > Metazoa > Chordata > Mammalia > Pholidota > Manidae > Manis > Manis pentadactyla. Next base: position 248,212 of record NW_026645110.1, read on the forward strand.
ATCCAGACATTAACTCAGACATATATGGTCAATTAATATTTGATAAAGGAGCCATGGACATACAATGGCGAAATGACAGTCTCTTCAACAGATGGTGCTGGCAAAACTGGACAGCTACATGTAGGAGAATGAAACTGGACCATCGTCTAACCCCATATAAAAAAGTAAACTCAAAATGGATCAAAGACCTGAATGTAAGTCATGAAACCATTAAACTCTTGGAAGAAAACATAGGCACAAACCTCTTAGACATAAACATGAGTGACCTCTTCTTGAACATATCTCCCCTGGCAAGGAAAACAACAGCAAAAATGAACAAGTGTGACTATATTAAGCTGAAAAGCTTCTGTACAGCAAAAGACACCATCAATAGAACAAAAAGAAACCCTACAGTATGGGAGAATATCTTTGAAAATGACACATCCGATAAAGGCTTGACGTCCAGAATATATAAAGAGCTCACACGCCTCAACAAACAAAAAACAAATAACCCAATTAAAAAATGGGCAAAGGAACTGAACAGACAGTTCTCCAAAAAAGAAATACAGATGGCCAACAGACACATGAAAAGATGCTCCACATCGCTAATTATCAGAGAAATGCAAATTAAAACTACAATGAGGTATCACCTCACACCAGTAAGGATGGCTGCCTTCCAAAAGACAAACAACAACAAATGTTGGCGAGGCTGTGGAGAAAGGGGAACCCTCCTACACTGCTGGTGGGAATGTAAACTTGTTCAACCATTGTGGAAAGCAGTATGGAGGTACATCAAAATGCTCAAAACAGACTTACCATTTGACCCAGGAATTGCACTCCTAGGAATTTACCCTAAGAATGCAGCAATCAAGTATGAGAAAGATCAGTGCACCCCTATGTTTATCGCAGCACTATTTACAATAGCCAAGAATTGGAAGCAACCTAAATGTCCATCGATAGATGAATGGATAAAGAAGATGTGGTACATATACACAATGGAATACTACTCAGCCATAAGAAAAGGGCAAATCCAACCATTTGCAGCAACATGGATGGAGCTGGAGGGTATTTTGCTCAGTGAAACAAGCCAAGCAGAGAAAGAGAAATACCAAATGATTTCACTCATCTGTGGAATATAAGAACAAAGGAAAAACTGAAGGAACAAAACAGCAGCAGAATCACAGAACTCAAGAATGGACTAACAGGTACCAAAGGGAAAGGGACTGGGGAGGATGGGTGGGTAGGGAGGGATGAGGGGGGGGAGAAGTAGGGGGGTATTAAGTTTAGCATCCATAGCGGGGTGGGAGAAAGGGGAGGGCTGTACAACACAGAGAATACAAGTAGTGATTCTACAACAGGTTGCTACGCTGATGGACAGTGACTGTAAAGGAGTATATAGGGGGGACCTGGTATAGGGGAGAGCCTAGTAAACAAAGTATTCGTAAGTATTCGTCATGTAAGTGTAGATTAATGATTAAAAAAAAAATGCAGTTCCTATGTGGTGACTTCTAATGAGTTCTACACAATGATATAAAGGACATATAAAAGTGTAGGCAAAGGGTCTGTTTGTGTTTATACAGAGGATCAAAGCCTAATTTGGCTACCCCGAAAATGAACTAAGAAACGATATGAAAGAGAACTTCCAACATCAGCACTCTCGGGAAGACTCATGCCAGAAGATGATCATCAAAAATCCCCAACAAAGATCCACGCACTGCTACAGCTGTAGATGCACTCATCCCACCAGCTCCTGGACTTGCCATGGGAATGAAGGAGATATCTAAGCTGGCCTGTGCATACAGTAAAACAACAAATTTGACTGGATCTATACTGTTGGAACTCAACCAAGAATTAGGAGAAGTGCAAATTGTAGCGCTCCAAAATCTTACAACTACAGACTATTTACTGTTAAAAGAACATATGGGATGTGAACAGTGCCCAGGAATGGGTTGTTTTAATTTGTCTGATTTTTCTCAAACTATTCAAATTCAGTTAGATAATAACCATCATATCATTGATAAGTTTTCACAAATGCCTAGGGTGCCTAACTGGTTTTCTTGGTTTCACTGGAGATGGCTGGTAATTACAGGTATGGTTTGGTTATGTAACTATACTCCTATTATGTTAATGTGTGTGCGCAATTTAAGTAGTAGCTTAAAATATATACATGCTGAAGTTACTCTACAAGAAGATATGTCAAAGAAATAATCAATCTTCCCATGTTTTCTCCCGCCTGCTACTTCTATAGCTTTTCTTCTTCCTTCCTAATTACAACGAATTCTTAAATAGAATTCGTGCCTCATATCAAATTTACCGAGTATCATAACTCCTCCAAGTGGTAAAGATACCTCAAGACAAATGCTGGGCATAGAAGCCACAGGGCATAAATATGCAAAGAAATAAAAAGCTAACCATTCAAACAATAAGGCTTCTCTCTCACTTACCAACTTAACATTTCCCTATGTGGCCCCGGAAGATGACTGGTTAGCCAGACACGGGTAAGATTCCTCAAGGGAGGAACAACCTAAGACAGGCACAGTCGCAGGGGAGTCATCAGGTGAGAAATTGGGGATCAACAGAGGTGAGGCTTAGAACCTCACCCCCCCTGTTCTGAGAGAAATCTTCTGCATATGTGGATGTTTTATTGCCCTTGTCTAGCTTGGATTAACACATAATCTACAGGCACACAACTGATCATCTACATTTGCTCTCTTACAACACTAAACTATGTTTTCTACCATTATGTTGTATCTACCTACCACTTCAGCATCTTATTAAAAATAATAAAGAGAGAAATGTGGTATCCACATATAAATCAAGTATAAAAATCAAATGTGTATTCATATTTGAACTGACTGTTTATAGTTCATAATGCATGAGCAAAACCAAAAGTTTCTGTGATGACTGCCCTTGTACTGTTCACCATGTAACTTATTCACTATGTAAGAATTTGTTCTCCATGTAAGAACTTGTTCGTTATGCTTCAGAAGATTGGAGACTGACGAAAATTAGGCTTGGGGTGGATTAATGATTGTGCATTGAGCATTGACTCCCCTATACAGAATTTTATTGTTGTTAACAACCATTTGATCAATAAATATGAGAGATGCCCTAACAACAACAACCAAGAAAAAGTACACACTTCCAATTGTAAAATAAATAAGCAACCGGGATGTAATGTATAGCATAAGGAATATAGTCAAAATATTGTAACAACTTGGTATGGTGATAGCTGGTACTTAGAATTATCATGTATATAAATGTTGAATCACTGTGTTGTACACCTGAAACTAATGTAATGTAATACTGTGTGTCAACTACCCTTCAATAAAAAATAATTATCTAAAAAAATAAATAAATAAATAAAATAAAACATGATTGATTGATTGACAGAGATAGATAGATAGATAGATAGATAGATAGATAGACAGACAGATGGATAGATAGATATAGGTACATATCGATTAACGTAAAGTTATTGCTAATAACGAGGAGAGCAATGGTGAAAGCACATAGCGAAACTACAGATAAAAGAGAAGACAGAAATCTAGTTTAAAAAGAACAGTAAGCAGCTGTAAGAAGAAAAAAATCCTACCATTTGAACAACGTGGATGGAGCTAGAGGGTATTTTGCTCAGTGAAAAAGGCCATGCGGAGAAAGACAAGTACCAAATGATTTCACTCATATGTTGAGTATAACAACAAAGAAAAACTGAAGGTACAAAACAGCAGCAGACTCACAGAACCCAAGAGTGGACTAACAGTTACCAAAGGGAAAGGGACTGGGCAGGGTGGGTGGGAAGGTTTTGATAAATGTGGGGAGAAAAAAAGGGGGCATTAGGATTAGCATGTATAATGTGTGGGTGGGGGGAGCATGGGGAGGGCTGTACAACACAGAGAAGACCAGTAGTGATTCTACAGCATCTTATTACACGCTGATGGAAAGCGACTGTAACGGGGTGTGGGGGGGGCATGGTAATGGGTCTACAGCATCCAACTATGCTGATAGACAGCTACTGTAACGGGGTTTTTGGGGGGGTCGTGGTGTACTTGGTGATCATAATGTTCTTTGCGTGATTGTGGATTAATGATAACAAAAAAAATTTTTAAAGTGCAATAAGGACATAGCTCTCAATTCTCAGAATAAAAGGACAGGCTCTTCAGGACTCCAATGAAAAGACACAGGGTTAAAAGTAGGGATGAAAACTCAAGACCACCTACGTGCTCCCTTACAGGAGACTGACTTGAGATCCAAGGACAAAAATGAACTACAAGTTGAGGGGGTGGAGACATAGCTCTCAACGCTACTATTCCATTTCAGATAGACCTCACTCACATCAAAATGCGTAAATGCACTGAAATTCCACCTCCACCTTGACAGCAGAGGGGAGCAGTTTCCCCACAAGCTAGCTGGGCTGCCACCTCAGCAATCCATGGGCCACTGGCCCAGAAGAACCCCGTGTGTCACCAAAAGGCAGTTCCCTTAACCAGTGACTACACGCATACTCTCTGAAGATGGGCCACCAAGCAGGGCCACCGAGGTTACATCGGTGCAGAGGCAAAAAGGCATACGACTGGGCATGTACCTACCACGGACCCGCAGGCCCACCAGAGTTCTCCCTGCGTGTGGCCTCGGATATTCCCTGCAGCTCATGCAGCCGCCAGAGCAGGAACGGCCCAGGGGCAGAGCAGCTGGAGGGCACTGGGCTGCACAGTTTCAAGAGCGCAGCCCACCAACCACACTATCCACACCCAGCAGACTCGTGCCACCTACGCAGGAGAAGTTCCCACCCAAGACCACTCCTCTCAAGACGCAAACACACAGCTAACTCACAAAAACAAACACAAGGAATTGAGACTGAGAAGGAAACAGAGGAATCAAAGTGCACCTAGGGACAGAAAGTTGACAAAAGTGAGAAAACAGATATATAGAGAGACAAATGATTGATACATAGATTCGACTGATATACATACATATAGATGATAGATTAATTAGATAGATACACAGATGATAGTAGATAGGTGACAGACCATACATAGATAGATGACACATAGATAGATAGAAAGATTACATAGATAGGTAAAGAGATAGATAGGTAGGTAGATAGGAAAGCATCATACTAAACTAAGCTATCTTTCATTCAAGATCATGTATGTGCTCCCTTACAGGAGACTCACTTGAGATCCAAGGACATGGACAAATTAAAAGCTGAAGGGGCGCTGACGGGTACCCAAAAAAAGTGAAACTGAGAAACAAACAAACAAATGGATTCTGTTTGAGTCCCCAGAGACAGTCAGTAGAAAAGAGCCCTATCTGGCAACCATGAATTTTTTTTGTTTGGTTTCGGCAGTGTCCAGAAATAGATTCCGTTGTACAGCAAAGTCCTTCTCAATTTTTCTCACCTCAGTAACAGAATTGCTGTAATAATAAGCATCTGGGCTTTTGAAATCAGTGCGTTTTATGATGTTCATGAATGTAAAAAAGTAATAACCCCTTAAGAGTGAAGGTTGGACACTCAAATAAGCACGTCACTCCACAACACACTCTTTGTTCAAAACTGCTCCTGTCTAGAAATAGGTGTTCATTTTTATTTGTCCCTCCTCCTATCAGAGGTGATCACGCCGATGTCCTTCAAACTTGGTGATGAGCAAAGCACCAAGTATACTTTTCTGACTACAACAGGCCCAGAAGAAGGATACTTGTGGTCTTCAGGGAAGACTTAGTCAATTATTGTGGCAAATTAGAGTCAGCAGTCGAGAAGGAGATAAAAGAGGTCAGAGGACAGAGATACGGGTTCAAGTCCCTGGACAACGATTTACTGGTTTTTTAAGCACACGCGGCAGACTCGACCTGCAATTGTCTCAGTGTACCCAGTGCTCTCCATACGTCCTAGTTACTTGGCAAGATTTTTGGAAGCATAATGTAGGGAAGTGACATATGCGATGTTGTTAAGTTTTCTGTACATAAGGATAGATGGGAAGACAAATAGATGATTAATTCATAGATACATAGGTAGATGAGAGATTATAGATAGATGATAGACATGATAGATAGATGATAGGAAGATAGATAGATAGATAGATAGATAGATAGATAGATAGATAGATAGATAGACAGATAGATAGAAAGATAGAAGGATAGATAGATAGGTAGACAGACAGACAGACAGTTACACAGATTCAGATACATATAGATTAACACAAAGCTATTGCTCATAACCAACAGATCAATGGAGAAAACACATAGCAAAACTACAAACAAAAAGGAAGAATGAAGTCCAGTTTAAAAAGTGCAGTAAGAAACCATAAGAAGAAAACAAATCCTACCAATTGCAATGACGTGGATGGAGCAGGACGGTAGTATGCTCAGTGAAATAGGCGAAGTGGAGAAAGACAAGTACCAAATGATTTCACTCATGGGTGGAATATAACAACAAAGAAACTCTGAAGGAAAAAAACAGCAGCATACTCACAGAACCCAAAAGCGGACTAACAGTTACCAAAGGGAAAGGGACTGGGCAGGGTGGTTGTGAAGGGAGGGATGAGGGTGTGGAGAAAGAAATGGGAGATTAGGATTAGCATGTATAATGCGTGGGGTCAGGAGGGTTTGGATAGCGCTGTACAACACAGAGAAGACAAGTAAAGATTCTACAGCATCTTACTACACGCAGATGGACTGCGACTGTAATGGTGTGTGTGGGGTGGTTCATGGTGAAGGGGTCTACAGCATTCAACTCCGCTGATTGACAGCATCTGTAAGAGGTTTCTAAGGGTGCATTGGTGAAGGGGGGAGCCAAGAAATTTAATGTTCTTCACGTGATTGTAGATTAATGATAATAAAAAAATTTTTTAAGTGCAATAAGGGCACAGCTCTGAATCATCAGAATAAACGGACAGGCTTTGACTGCTCCAAACAAAAGACACAGGGTTAAAAGCAGGGATGAATATTCAAGACCACCTACGTGCTTCCTCACAGGAGACTCACTAGAGATGCAAGGACAGAGAAAATCTACAAGCCGTAAGGGTTGGAACAGGTACCCAACACAAGTGAAACTGATAAACAAACAATCAAAAATATAGATTCTGTTTGTGTCTCCAGAGATAGTCTTTAGAAAATAGCCCTATCAAGCCACCGTGAATTCTTTTCTTTTTTTTCATCCGTGCCCAGCCATAGATTTAGTGGTACAGCAACGTCCTTCTCATTTTCTCTCACCTCAACAACTGAATTGCTGTAAAAATATGCGTCTGGGCCTTTGAAATCAGTGGGTTTTATGATGTTCACGAATGTAAAGTAATAACCACATAAAGAGGGAAGTTTGGACACTCAAATATACACTTCACTCCACAACACACAATTTGCTCCCAACTCCACATGTCTAGAAATTGGTGTTCCTTTTTATTTGTCCCTCCCTCCTATCAGAGGTGATCACGCCAATGTCCCTCAAACATGGTTGTGAGCAAAGCACCAAGTTTTCTTTCTGTGGACAACAGGCCCAGAGGAACAATACTTGTGGTCTTCACGGAGCACTTAGTCAATGAATGTAGCTAAATAGAGTCAGCCAGTGAGAAGAAGATAATAGAGGATACAGACACAGGTTCAAGTCCCTGCACAACCATTTACTGGTTTTGTAGGTACACGTGGCTGACTCGACCTGCAAGTGTCTCAGTGAACCGAGTGCTCTTCCTACATCCTAGTTACCTTGAAAGAGTTTTGGAAGCATAATGTATTGAAGTGACATAGGAAATGTTGTTAACTTTTCTGTACATAAGGACAGATGGGCAGACAAAAAGATGATTGATTCATAGATAGGTAGATAGATGATAGAAATGATAGATAGGAAGTTAAGCAGATAGATAGATAGATAGATAGTAGGAAAGATAGGTAGATAGATAAATTGATAGGTAGATAGATAGGTAGATAGACAGACAGATAGATAGATAGATAGATAGTTACAGATACATATCGATTAACACAAAGCTATTGCTCATAACTGGGAAATAAATGGTGAAAACACATAGTGATACTACAAAACAAAAGGAAGAATGAAATGCAGTTTAAAATGTGCAGTAAGCAGCCATAAGAAGAAAACAAATCCTATTATTTACAATGATGTGGATGGAGCTAGACGGTAGTATGCTCAGTGAAATAGGCCAGGAGGAGAAACACAAGTACCAAATGATTTTACTCATGTGTGGAGTACAACAACAAAGAAAAACTGATGGAAATAAACAGCAGCAGAATCACAGTACCTGAGAGTGGACTAACAGATACCAAAGGGAAAGGTACTTGGCAGGGTGGGTGATAAGGGAGGGTTAAGGGCAGGAAGAAAGAAAGGGAACATTATTATTAGCATGAATAATGCATGGGGTCGGTTGGGCATGGGGAGTGCTGTACAACACAGAGAAGAGAAGTAGTGTTTCTTCAGCATATTTCTACACGCTGATGGACAGCGACTGTAACGGGGCTTTTCGGGGGGACTTGGTGTACTTGGTGATCATAATGACATTCACGTGATTGTAGATTAATGATAATAAAAAATTTTTTTTATGTACAATAAGGACACAGCTCTCAATTGTCACAATAAATGGACAGACTCTGAGTGCTCCAATCAAAATACACAGGGTAAGAGGAAGGGATGAAAACTCAAGACCACCTATGTGCTCCCTTAGTGGAGACTCACTTGAGATCCAAGGATACAGAAAAACTACAAGCTGAAGGGGCGGGGACAGGTTCCCTACAAAAGTGAAACTGTGAAACAAACAAATGGATTCTGTTTGAGTACCCAGAGACAGTCAGTAGAAAAAAGCCCTATCTAGCTACCATGAATTCGTTTGGTTTCAGCAGTGATCAGCGATAGATTTAGTAGTACAGCAACGTCCTACTCATTTTTTCTTAAATCAACAACTGAATTGCTCTTATAATATGCGTCTGGGCTTTGGAAATCAGTGGGTTTTATGATGTTCTTGAATGTAAAGAAGTAATAAACACCTAAAGAGGGAAGTTTGGACAATCAAACAAACACGTAACTCCACAAATCTCTCATTGCTCCCAAGTGCTCCTGTCTAGAAATAGATGTTCCTTTTTATTTGCCCCTCCTCCTATCAGCGGTGCTCACGCCGATGTCCCTCAAACTTGGTGGTGAGCAAAGCACCATGTATACTTTTCTGTCTTCAACAAACCCAGAGGAAGGATACTTGTGGTCTTCAGTGAGCACTTGGTAAATGAATGTGGCTAAATACAGTCAGGAAGCGAGAAGTAGTTATAAGAGGACAGAGGACAGAGGACAGAGATATGGGTGCAAGTCATTGCAACACCATTTACTGGTTTTGTAAGCACATGTGGCTGACTGGACCTGCAAGTGTGTCAATGAACCCAGTGCTCTCTCTATGGCCCAGTTACTTGCAAGATTTTTGAACGCATAGTGTAGGAAGTGACATAGGCGATGTTGTTAACTGTTCTGTACATAAGGATTGATGGGAAGAGAAAAAGATGATTGATTCATAGATAGATAGATGGATGGTAGATGATAGATAGATACATAGATAGATGATAGACGTGAAAGATAGGTGATAAGAAGATAGATAGGTAGATAGATAGATAGATAGATAGATAGATAGATAGATAGATAGATAGATAGATAGATAGATAGGTAGATAAAAAGATAGATAGAAAGATAGAAAGAAAGATAGAAGGATAGATAGATAAAAGATAGATAGTTAGAGAGATAGATAGATGATAGATAGATAGACAGATAGATAGATAGATAGTAAAAAAGATAGAAGGATGTATAGATAGACAGACAGACAGATGGATAGATAGATACGGATACATATCGATTAACACAAAGCCTTTGCTTATAACCAGGAGATCAATGGTAAAAGCACATAGCGAAACTACAAACAAAAAGGAAGAATGAAATCAAGTTTAAAAAGTGCAGAAAGAAGGCATAAGAAGAAAACAAATCGTACCATTTGCAATGACGTGGAAGAAGCTAGAAGGTAGTATGCTCAGTGAAATAGACCTGGAGGAGAAAGACAAGTACCAAATAATTTCACTCACGTGGAGTATAACAACAAAGAAACACTGAAGGAAAAAAACAGCAGCAGACTCACAAAACCCGAAAGTGGACTAACAGTTACCAAAGGGAAAAGGACTGGGCAGGGTGGTTGGGAAGGGAGGGTAAGGGCGGAGAGAAAGAAATGGGAGATTAGGATTAGCATGTATAATGCATGTGTTCGGAGGGCCATGGGTGGGGCTGTACAACACAGAGAAGACAAGTAGAGATTCTACAGCATCTTACTAAACGATGATGGACAGTGACTGTAACGGGGTGTGTGTGAGGGGACATGGTGAAGTAGTCTACAGCATCCATCTCCGCTGATTGACAGTAACTGCTAAAGGTTTTTGGGGGGGACTTGGTGAAGGGGGGAGCCTAGTAAACATAATGTTCCTCACGTGATTGTTGATTAATGATAACAAAAAAAAATTTTTAAGTGCAAAAAGGGCACAGCTCTGAATTATCAGAATAAAATGACAGGCTTTGAGAACTCCAAATCAAAAGACACAGGGTTAAAAGAAGGGATGAAAACTCAAGTTCACCTATGTGATCCCTTACAGGAGACTCACTTGAGATCCAAGGACACAGACAAACTACAAGCCATAGTTGTGGGGAGAGGTACCCAACACAAGTGAATCCGAAAAACAATCAATCAAATGGACTCTGTTTGTGTCCCCAGAGACAGTCAGTAGAAAATAGCCCTATCTGGCCACCGTGAATGCTTTTTGTTTGGTATCAGCAGTGCCCAGACATAGATTTAGTGGTGCAGCAACATCCTTCTCATTTTCTCTCAACTCAACAACTGAATTGCTGTAATAATAAGGGTCTGGGCCTTTGAAATCTGTGGTTTTAATGATGTCCACGAATGTAAAGAAGTGATAAAAAGATAAAGAGGGAAGTTTGCACACTCAAATAAACACTTCACTCCACAACACACTCTTTTATCCCAACTGCTCATGTCTAGAAAGTGGTTTTCCTTTTTATTTCTCCCTCCCTCCTATCAGGGTTTATCACGCCGATGTTCCTAAAATATGGTGGTGAGCAAGCAGCAAGTTTACTTTTCTGTCGACATCAGGCCCAGAGGAAGGATTCTTGTGCTCTTCAGGGAGCGCTTAGTCAATGAATGTGGCTAAATACTGTCAGCAAATGAGAAGGAGATAAAAGAGGAGAGAGGACAGAGACACGAGTAAAAGTCCCTGCACCACCATTTTCTGGTTTTGTAGGTACACTTCTGACTAAACCTGCAAGTTTCTCGGGGAACCTAGGACTCTCCTTACGACCAGATACCTTGCAAGATTTTTGGAAGCATAACGTAGCGAAGGGACATAGTCTATGTTGTTAACTGTTCTGCATACAAGGACAGATGTTCAGACAAAAAGATGACTGATTGATTGATAGATAGATAGACGTACAGACAGATAGATAAATATAGGTACATATCGACTAACACAAAGGTATTGCTCATGACCAGGAAAGCAATGGTGAAAGCACATAGCGAAAATACAGACCAAAGAGAAGATAGAAATCCAGTTTAAAAAGTGCAGTAAGCAGCCATTAGAAGAAAACAAATCCTACCATTTGCAACAATGTGGATGGAGCTAGAGGGTATTATGCTCAGTGAAATAGGCCAGGCGGAGAAAGACAAGTTCCAATTGATTTCACTCATGTGTGGAGTATAACAACAAAGAAAAACTGAAGGAAAAAAACAGCAGCGGACTCACATAACCCGAGAGTGCACTAACAGTTACCAAAGGGATAGTGACTGGGCTAGGTGGGTGGGAAGGGAAGGATAAGGGAGTTAGAAAGGAAGGTGGCATTTGGATTGGCATGTATAATATGTGGGGGCCGTTGCACATGGTGAGGGCTGTAAAACACAGAAAAGTCAATTAGAGATTCTACAGCATCTTACTACACGATGATGGACAGCGACTGTAACGTAGTGTGTGTGTGGGGGGACATGTTGAAGGGTTGTACAGCATCCAACAATGCTGATGGATAGCGACTATAACATTGTTTGGGGGAAGAACATGGTGTACTTGGTGATCATAATGTTCTTCGTGTGATTGTAGATTAATGATGACAAAAAAGATATTTTATGTGCAATAAGGACACAGCTCTCAATTGTCAGAATAAACGGACAGGCTCTGAGTGCTCCAATCAAAAGACACATGGTTAAAAGAAGGGATGAAAACTCAAGACCACCTACGTGCTCCCTTACAGGAGACTCACTTGGTATCCAAGGACGAAGAATAACTACAAGTTGAGTGGGTGGGAACAGGTACCCTAGACAAGTGAAACTGAAAAAGAAAAACAGAATAAAGATGTGCTGATGGGATTAAGGACCCCAGCTCACATGAGAGTGGATGCGGAAACCTCCTCCCAAAATCAAAATCACATACATATGTACTATTTGGAAATAGAACAACTACATCAAATCGTGGAAGAACAGCAGGGAGGAAAGCTGCTGTGGCAGCCTTTCACCTCAAGGAGAAGTGTGACGTACAGCCCTGGAGATGTGCTCTCTGAGCACGAACCTACTGTACATGTGGTGCACACAGGAGGATTGGTAGGGTTGGATAGCAAAGAGAGGCAGAAGACTTCGAGAGTCTTGAGGTTCCAGCCACTTGTGGAACAACACAGGGATCCACATCCGGCCGCTGTGGGACAAAAGAAAGGTGGACAGTCTGAGAGACTTCCTAACAGCGAGAGAACTGCTAAAGTGGAAAGGCTTCCACAGGGCTCGCCACTCAGTAGAAAGGACAGGTGCGCCAAATTGCATGGGTCCACTCTGCCCGGCAGGCGATGTAGCTTTCAGGAGCTCCGGTCGCTCCATCCCCCTGGCTGCCCTCGCAGCTCTGAGGCCCCTTACTGTGCTGTAACTGGTACATGGCCTGACTCCCCGCCGTCACTGGCCTGCAAAACGCCACCCCCACCTAAGGCAGCTTCTCCCTGCATGCTCCACACTCTGGCCCTGGCAGTGGAGATGGGCACTGCGGCTTGGACGCAGGAAAGACCTCTTACCTCCCAGCGGTTCTGGGCACCGGTACCGCGCCCCTAGGACCCCTACCATCCAACCAAGGGCTGTGCATCTCCAGAGACTAAAGCTTCTGGTAGCTAGAGTGCACCACCTACAAATATGAACCTTCAAGGGAACGTGGTAACTGAACTCAAATCAATCTTCGTGAGAAAGAGATCTCAAAATTAACATCAGGAGCATGCTCAGGGAGCTACAGAAAATAAAACAGTCAATGTCACTCGAACGAAATTCTCTCTCTCACTTTCTCCCAGGAGCGCTGCTGAGGCCCTGTTCTGAGAGGGGTGCTGCGACTGCAGAACAGGAATTGCACAGATCTCGGTTCCACCCCAGCCAGTGCCAGGACACTCCCACATGGGCTCTGACTGAACTGCAAAGGGGGGACGCCGCACGTCTAACTCCGCAGAAAAGACAATAGTGCCGCATGCTAGCTTTCCCATCAATGGCTAGAGGCTACATGGCTCCACCGATACCAGGTGAAATCAACACCCCGGGATTCATCTCCTTGGCAATTTTTTTTACCTATGACCCTTGAAAGCAGCACATGGAAAGATACAACCTACCAGTCTCCACAAAACCTCACCTCTCAGTTTTACGCTAGATGTTCCTGCATCACAGCTTCTCTTCATTCCAGTTTTCTCGGCTCGTTGGTGTTAAAAAAAAATTAGTTAGATTTGGAATGAAGTGGTAGGGGGTTTAGTAAGATTCTCTTTGACCACCATCAGTAGAACCAAAAGACATCCTTCAGTATGGGAGAATATATTCACTGAAGACAGATTTGATAAGGCATTGCCATCCAAAACATGTATGAAGAGCTCATGGACCTGAACATACAAAATGCAAATGAATCCAATTACAAAATGGGCAGAGGATCTGAACAGACACTTCTCCACAGAATCAATTTCAAGTGGCCGACCGGCACATGAAAAGACGCTCCACATTGCTAACCATCAGAGAAATGCCCATTAAAACCACCATGGGGTATCACCTCACAAAAGTTAGGATGGCCACCACCCAGAAGACAGACAACAACAGATGTCGGCAAGGGTGTGGAGAAAGGGGAACCCTCCTACACTGCTGGTGGGAATGTCAGTTAGCTCAACCATTGTGGAAAGCAGTATGGAGGACTCCCCCCCAAAAAAAGAACAAATACCATCTGACCCAGAAATTCCTCTCCTAGGAATTTACCCTAAGAGTGCAGGAGCCCAGTTTGAAAGAGACAGATGCACCCCTATGTTGATCGCAGCACTCTTTACAATACCCAAGAAATGGAAGAAACCTAAGTGTCCATCAGGAGATGAATGGATAAATGCCCCGGCCAGTGGGGAGTTCAACAAGGGCTCGAGGGGAAGTTAAACTGGATGAGAGACAAACCAGACACAAAGAAGGAGACCAAGTCGAAAGTCTTATCAAGGTCTCAAAGTTTATTGTTACAAGGTAGATTATATAAGAGCTGGGAGGAGGAAACTGCCCCCGCTGAAGTGGCAAGGATTATCTAGGTTGCTAGGATACCTAAATGAAGAATGTTCTCTGGAAAAGATCATGTGTGGGGGATTACTGAGAAAAGACAGAATGTTTTACTAAGGAGGAGATGTTATCACAGCAGCTGCTTAATCTCTATCCCAGTGTCTAATCTCAAGCTGGTCAATTGATCTTTCCTAAACGGGGCAGGCTTGAGAAACTAGAGGCCTAGGTAAAAAGGGTGAGACCATTGTTTCTATCGCCTACGGTTCCGACATCTCCTCCCTTCTTTTATACAAAAGAGGTGGAGGCCCGCTATTTAGCGGTGGGCATTAACCAATTGGGGGAGTAATTACCTGGCTCCTCCGAGACTCCCCATTGACGGAGGTCAACTTTGACCCTTGGTATCTTTTGTTTAGGGGAAAAACGGCGTATTTATTTTAGATACCAACCTCCATGCAAATTAGGTTTTTCTCTCAGGGAATTCAGAGGCAGTTCACGGAAATTCCCTTGCGATGCTTACCTTCGCACCCACATTGGTGCCCATATCGCACTCACTTTATTGTGAACCGATATGCATAGGTCTGAATCCTATGCAGCTTCTAAAGGAGGGGCGTCATCTGGCACATCTTAGCCTTAGTACGCCAGGTCAAGCCAGTGATAGTGGACTTGTATCTGTCTTCAGAGGGCAGTATTGATCTGTTCTCTAATGAAGGTGGTAATTCTCAGGAAGGCCCAAGTTCCAAGGGAGAGCACAAGCATGAGACTAAGGAAGGGTCCTAGTATAGGGAGAAGATAAGGACGAAACCCGCTCATCCCAGTCCATAGGGGATTTTCAAACAATTTTTTCTTTCTTTGCACGAGATCTTCTCGAAGTCTTTTTATTTTGTCACGAACTACTCCGGACTTGACTGCATAGAAGCAGCATTTCTCTTCTAAGGCTAAGCAGATTCCGCCTTGTTCCGTGGTGAGAAGGTCTAGGCCACGCCTGTTCTGTAAGACTACTTCTGCAAGGGAATCTATTTGGTCTTGAAGATCTTGTAAGTTTCTGCGAAGAAGGTGAAAACGCGAGAGTTGATGGTCTTCATCTTTTTATAAGGTGCTGTTAAGAAGTGTGAATATGCCAAAAAGGATCCAGTAAGTGGTAACAAGAATAGTCTGCTGTACAAGGGTCCACTGGGGAGGGGTGGAGGCAGCAAGTCCTATGCCTAAGATAAAGGAAAGGACTAAACCGGCGGCCAGAATCTATGGAGAGAAGTAAAAGGATATCTCGGGGGGTGTCACCATCCTGAACATTTGGATAAGATTTTTAAAAATCTTCTGGTAAATCTATTGGTTTATTCAACCACTCTGGCAGCCAGTGAGCAGCTCCTTCTCTGGTGACGAAAACACAGGCAGATCGCCAGCCCCATATTAGTATGGGATCGGGGCCATTCCAATGGGAAGTGAGGGGATCTCTCCACATGACAGTGACATAGTTTTAACAGTTTGTGGGTGCCAAAGGCGATCAGCTGCAGATTTGCCATGAGCGTCCAGAGTTAGAAAATTAAGAATAAACAAGGCATGATGAAGAATATTTCTTATAGAGCCTTTCATGGGATATAAATCTCCCATTTTTAATTTGTGGAAGGTATCTTTAATAGTTAAACGGGCTCGTTCGACAATCCCTTGACATTGGGGATTGTATGGTATGCCTGTAAAATGCTTAATTTGTAATTGGCGACAAAATTCTTGGAATTTTTTTCCAGTCTATCCAGGACCATTATCAATCTCGATAATCTCGATTTTACCCATGACACTAAGACAATTGAGTGCATGAGCAATAACATTTTTTGAAGCTTCTCCAACATGGAGGCTGGCAAAAATAAATCCACCAAAGGTATCTACAGTAACATGAAGATATTTAAGATTTCCGATGAGGGGACGTGTGTTAAATCCATTTGCCAGATCTCATTGGGAACTAGTCCCCTAGGGTTCACACCCAAGTGAGGAACAGGCAGGAGAGTGACACAATTTGCACATTGTTTAACAATCTGACTGGCTTGTTCTGTAGTAATTATTAAAAGAACACGTAAGGTTTGAGCATTAAGGTGTTGTAAAGAGTGAGCTTTTTTGTTTTGAGCCACAGGGACAAGCTCAGCGAGAAGGGCAAGTTGGGTAGCTTTATCAGTCACAGCATTGCCTGTGCCTAGAGGTCCAGGAAGACCAGAATGGGCACGAATATGGCTTATATAAAATTTATGTTGCCTGGAATTTATGCACTGCTGGATGGGAAAAAATAGAGGGGTGGCATTTGTAGAGGGTTTTATATAAGGCACGGTCTCTAAAAGGGGAATGGATTGAGCAATATAAGCACTGTCAGTGTATAGGTTAAAAGGAGTATTTGGGAGTTGTTGAAAAACTTGTAAACTTGCAAAGAGTTCAACCAATTGAGCAGAGTGGAATGGGGATTGTAGGGAAGTGGTTCCATTATCTATGGGTAGGCTGCCACTCCGTTGGAGGAGCCATCAGTGAAAACTAGGGGGCCATGAGGAAGGGGTTGGGAGGAGGTCAATGTAGGGACAACAAATGGTTGGGTCCTTAAAAAATGGAGAATCTTCTTAGCAGGGTAATGATTGTCAAGAGCTCCCTGAAAAGAGGTGCAGGATGTTGCCCATTCATTGTCATTCTCTATCAACCACTGGATTTGGGTAGGGTAGGATAATTTTGTCGGCGTCTTTACCGAATACTTTCCTGCTGTGGTGGCGTCCGATATTTATCAGTTCAGCCACCCAGGAGGTATAGGGGATAAGACTTTGGGTGGGGAGGCAGGTAAATGGACCCAGAAAAGGGGCCCCTCTTGCCAGAACACTCCGGTGCGTGTAAAATCAGTAGCACAAATGACTAGGAGAAGAGGCTTCTCGTAAGAGACAAAGGTGACCGTTTGGTTTAGAATTGCGGCTTCCACTGCCTTTAGGGCTTCTAGGGCGGGGGCTGTTAATGAGCGACTGGAAGTAGGATCTGGGTCCCTTTTAAGTATATCAAACAAGGGGTTAAGCTCTCCAGTAGTTAGCTTGAGATAAGGCCTGAGCCCATTATTTTCTCCTAGAAATTTTTGAAAATCATTTAAAGTTTTTAAGCAATCGGTTTTAAGTTGAACCTTTTGTGAAAGAATCTTTTTATGAAAGATTTCAAAGCCTAAAAACAAGTAAGGGTTTTTTAATTGAATTTGATCTGTGGCTATCTGAAGACAGCTCTGGTAAGGGCCCTAGAAAGCTATTGGGAATAAGCAAGGAGTTCAGTGGGGTTAGGACCAGCCATGAGGATGTCGTCCATGTAGTGAATTAAATATGTAGAAGGCCATCTTTGTCTAAATGGGTCTATAATTTGAGCTACAAATTTTTGGCACAGCGTAGGGCTGTTTGCCATTTCTTGGGGCAGAAATTTCCATTGGAATCTTGGCATCAGGCCTTAAAAATTAATCACCGGCATACTAAATGTAAATTGCTTGCGATCTTTAGGATGTATGGGGTTTGTGAAAAAGCGATCTTTTAGGTCAATAATGATTTTAC
This sequence comes from Manis pentadactyla, assembly GCF_030020395.1. Taxonomy (NCBI): domain Eukaryota; kingdom Metazoa; phylum Chordata; class Mammalia; order Pholidota; family Manidae; genus Manis; species Manis pentadactyla. The sequence continues at coordinate 266,294 of NW_026645110.1, forward strand.
AGTATCCCCCAGAAATCGCCACAGGAGTGGGGAGGCCTGTTTGAAGGGCCCCCATAGGTACCATAGCTTTATTAATTTCTCTAAGATCTTGAAGTAACCTCCAATTTCCTGATTTTTTCTTTATGACAATAATAGGAGTATTCCAGGGTGAGGTCGTGGGCTCGATATGGCCTGCAGCAAGTTGTTCCTTTACTAACATTGTGGCTGCAGCCAGTTTTTCAGAAGTTAAGGGCCATTGATCAATCCATACAGGCTCTGTTGTTTACAGGATATTTTATCTGCATGGGGTACAGGTATGTCAACGGCCGTTAGGGTAAATTTTCATAGCCAATTCCAGCATGATCAGTTTTTATGGTGACCGGGACTGGCTCTTTTGGGCCATGAGAGTGTTTGCCCAACCTTTGTCCAGGGCGATAACCTTGATTGAGCATCTGGTGAGTGACCAGTTCATTAGGGCTGCACATAATAAGCTTCACTTGAGAGAGAATATCTCTGCCCCAGAGGTTGATAGGTAGGCCTGGAACCACATAGGGCTGGAGAGTACCGTTATTGTCTTCTTCATCTTCCCATTGAATAAATTTGGAGCTTTGTAGGGGGTTGGAGGTCTGTCCAATACCTCTAAGGTGAGTCATGTAAGCGGTGAGAGGCCAAGATGTAGGCAATCTTTACTGGAAATAATTGTGGCATCTGCGCCAGTATCTATAAGGCCTTCAAAGATTTTTCCTTTTAATTTTAACTAAGAAGGGGTCTTTTTTGAGTGATCTCTTGTGCCCGATAAACATCTGATGATCCAAAAGCATGGGGGCCTCTCTTTTGCTTATAGCAAGGATTTTTTTCATCGAGGGGGAGTAATATTAAGAGAGCAATCCATTGGCCAGAGGAAATGGTAATTGGTCCCTGATAGGCTGTAGCCATAAGTTCAATTTCTCCAGTATAATTGTTGTCAATGACTCCTGGAGAAATAGTGAGGCTCTGAATAGTGGAGCTGGCGTGACACAGAATAAGACCAAAGGTGCCTTGTGGCAAAGGGCCAAAAATCCCCGTTGAAAGAATTTGACTCCCCATTTCTGGGGTCAATATTGACTGGGAGTTGGAACAGAGGTCCAGTCCTGTGCTACCGGCGGTTGCTCGAGAGAGGATAGTGACGCTGGATTTTTGACTGAATGGGAGAAGAACCTGACGACCCCAGGGTTCTGTCCCGGGTAGGTATTTTGGGCCCTGGGGTGGGTCCTGTAACAAGTTTCCCTGCTTCTGAGGCAGAGGATTACCCTGTATATCAGCGTTGGAGCGGTATTCGGAGGCCCAATGTTTACCCCGTTTGCATCGCAGGCACAGGAATGATGGGAGCAATCGTTCGGTCCTAGGGGCTGTGCACTCCCTTGAAAAATGACCTGGTTGCTTGCAATTAAAGCAAGTCTTGGGCCTGACTCCCTGAGTAAACTCTTTAAGAGCTGTTCCTATGGCTATTCCGGTATTGCGAGAGGTTTGGTCATCGGCACAAAGTTTTATAAAAACAGAGACATTTTTGCTGCGGCGATCATGACGCATAACCGCCGCGTGGCAAGCTGGGTTAGCATTTTCAAAAGCAAGATGCTTAATGAATTCATTATCTGTTTCCTCCCTTCCCATGAGGCGTTTGGCGGCCTCTGTAAGGTGGCCTATGAATTCACTGTAAGGTTCCTGCGGCCCCTGTCTAACCTCGGCAAGAGAGGTGACAGCCGACCCGTTAGAAGGGAGGCTCTTCCAGGCCTTAAGGGCTGCATGTTGGATTTGTGTGAGTAAGCCTGGAGAAAACTTAGCCTGTTTTTCATTTGTGTCATAGGGGCGATTGCCCAGAAGTTTGTCTAATGTCCAGGATTTGGAAGGACCGCCAGCAGCCATATTGTGGTGGACAGTATCCTGGCATCTTTCAGTGTAACCAGCTTTACATAAGAGAAAGTCACCTCTTCTTAAGATGGCTTTAGTTAACATGCTCCAATCATTAACTGTAAGCCAGTCTTCGCTTAGAGACTCTAACAATGAAATAGTAAAGGGGGCAGCAGGGCCATATGAGGAAACAGCATTCTTTAAATCTTTTATACTTTTAAATTTAAGGCGGCGGTTCAGCTGAGTCCTAATGGTTGAAGTTGCATTCTTGTCCTCTCCCTAAGTGTTTTCTGACTCAGGCTGAGCTATAGGCTCTTCTGCATCCGTATCTGTCCCTTCTGATTCTCGTGGTTCAGCCTCATTTGACTCTCCCTCAGTCGGTTCTCCCTCGGTCAGTCTAGTTTGGGATCGGGTCACCGGGAAGACATGAAGGGTTACAGTTTCGGTTTTAACTTTCTGAACGGGGGGAGCAGACGGGAACTTACTTTTATTTTCTGAACAGGGGGGCGGGGGTAGCTTATTTCTAAGTCAAGGACACGTAATTGACTAAGCATTTGTGATATCTCCCTTTTGATGTGAAGCAGTGCCTCAAGGGACTGCACCTCCCGAGGGAGTTTAACAGTGGCTTGTTAAAGGGTGTGGTATGTTATAGGGTGTGCTATGTTATAGGGAGGTGGACCTGCACGTAAAGATGATTGAGGGGGCCAATCAAGATTATGCAGCTTAGTGGCGGCATCTTTTAGTTCGGCCTCCTCTTCAGGACAGAGGGGATCATCATCAGGGATGTTGGACTTGAGACCGAACAGGACTGGGTAAATAGATTTTGGGGGGTCCGCTAGACGGCAGATCATTCTTAACCTCGGGCATGGGAATGGAGACAGAGGGACAATAAGAGGCTGGGGAGGAGGGATGAAGTTCCTCGGGGACCTCCTTTTTGTGGAGAGAAGTCTGACTGGTTTTAAACTTTCCCTTCAGATAATTTTCACTATCATCAACAATCTTTGAAACATCTGGGTGACAGTGGCGGACCTGCAACACATCGTTCATGAGATTCCAATAAGAAAATGCCTGTACTGGGACCTTCTCAGGGCCAAAGGAATGATAATAATCATTGTGGCAGTTGCCAACTCGGCGCCACTGTTTTTCATCTATAGTTCCTTCCTGGGGGAACAATGGGCCGACATCCTCTAGCAACATAAGGAAAATAAACTAAATCTTTTTTCTTAACCCGTATTCCTCGTGTCTTGAGAGAAGCCTTAAGTCCCTTAACAAATAACTCATGCTTATTTAGTGTTTGCCCCATGATTGCGTCGCTTTCCTTACCTTTATCAATCTGTGTCACAGGCGTGTAATCCTGTGGTGATCTTCATGCGGATCTTCACTCACCGCTGGTGTGCCGATCCAAAGAAAGAAGGACGGCCGTCCATATGAGCGACGTCCAGATCAGGCTTCATACCTTGAGCCCCACGTTGGGCGCCACATGCCCCGGCTGGTGGGGAGGTCAACAAGGGCTCGAGGGGAAGTTATCCTGGATGAGAGACAAACCAGACACAAAGAAGGAGAACAAGTCGAAAGTCTGATCAAGGTCTCAAAGTTTATTCTAACAAGGAAGATTATATAGGATCTAGGAGGGGGAAAAAGCCCCAGCTGAAGTGGCAAGGATTATCTAGGTTGCTAGGATACCTATCAGAAGAATGTTCTCTGGAAAAGATCATGGGTGGGGGATTACTGAGAAAAGACAGAAGATTTAACTAAGGAGGAGATGTTATCACAGCAGCTGCTTAATCTGTATCCCAGCAGTCTAATCGCAAGCTGGGTCAATTGATCTTTCCTAAACGTTGCAGGGTTAAAAAACTAGAGACCTAGGCAAAAAGTGCGAGACCTTTGTTTCTATGGCCTACATCTCTCGACAGCTAAAGAAGAGATTGTATATACACACAATGGAATATTATTCAGTCATAAGAAGAAAACTAATCCTACCACCATTTGCAACAACACGGACGGAGCTAGAGGGTGTTATGCTCAGTGAAATAAGTCAGGTGAAGAAAGACAATTATCCAATTATGTCACTCCTCTGTGAGGTACAAGAACAAAGCAAAAATGGGAAGGTAAAAAACAGCAGCAGACTCACAGAACCCAAGAATGGACAAACAGCTACCAAAGGGAAAGGGACCTGGGATTATGGGTGGGAAGGGTTGATACAGGGGTAAAGGGGGCATTACGATCCACACACATAATGTAGGGTGTGGGGTCCACGGGGATTGCAGTATAACACACTGAAGACAGGTAGTGTTTCCATAGCATCTTACTACATTGATGGACAACGACTGTAATGGGGTGTGCGGAGTGGACTTGCTAATGTTGGTAGGGGGGATTAGGTGGAGTCTAGTAAACAAAATGTTGCTCATGTAATTGTACATTACTGACACGAAAAAAAAAAGTGATACTTCTTGAGTGCCCAGACAGTCAGTAGAAAATAGCCCTTCCTGCCACCGTGGATGCTTTCTCTTCGGATTTGGCAGTGCTCAGTCATAGATTCAGTGGTATAGCGAGGCCCTTCTCATATTTCCTCAGCTCAACAACTGAATTGTTGTAATAATATGTGTCTGGGCTTTTGAAATAAGCGGATTTTATGATGTTTACGAATGTAAAGAAGCAATAACCAGATACCGAGGGAAATTTGCTGAAGGGGTGGGGACAGGTACCCTACACAAGTTAAACTGAGAAACAAACAAACACACAAATGGATTCTGATTGAATCCCAAGAGACAGTCAGTACAAAATAGCCCTATCTAGTCACAATGAATTCTTTTTGTTTGGTTTCAGAGTTGCCCAACCATAGATTTAGTGGTACAGCAATATCCTTCTCATTTTTTCTAACCTGAATAACTAAATTGCTGTAATAATATGCGTCTGGGCTTTTGAAATCAGTGCATTTTATGATGTTCATTTATGTAAAATAGTAATAACCACCTAAAGACGGAAGTTTGGGCACTCAAATAAACATGTCACTCCACAACACAAACTTTGTTCCCAACTGCTCTTGTCCAGAAATAGGTGTTCCTTTTTATGTCTCTCCTACTATCAGCGGTGATCACACAAATGTCCCTCAAACTTGGTGGTGCTAAAAGCACTAAGTATTATTTTCTGTCTACAACAGGCCCAGAGGAAGGATACTTGTGGCCTTCAGGGAGGAATTAGTTAATGAATGTGGCTAATTACACTCAGCAAGCGAGAAGGAGGTAAAAGAGGACAGAGGACAGAGATACAGGTTCAAGTCCATGCACCACCATTTACTGGTTTTGTAAGCACACGTAGCTGATTCGACCTGCAAGTGTCTGAGAACCCAGTAATCTAACTATGGCCTAGTCACTTCACAAGATTTTTGTAACCATAATTTAGGGAAGTGACGTAGGCCATGTTGTTATATGTTCTGTACATAAGACAAGATAGGCAGACAGAAAGATGATTGATTCATAGATAGATAGATAGATAGATGACAGATAGATAGATACATAGAGAGGTACTTGATAGACATGATCGACAGATGATAGGAAGATGGATAGATAGACAGATAGATAGGTAGATAGATAGATACTTAGATAGATAGAAAGATAGAAGGATAGATAGATAGAAAGATAGTAGGATAGATAGATAGACAGACAGACAGACAGATAGTTAAATAGATACAGATACATATTGATTAACAAGAAGCTACTACTCATAACCAGGTGTTCAATTGTGAAAGCACATAGTTATACTACAAACAAAAAGGAAGAATGAAATCCAGTTTAAGAAGTGCAGTAAGCAGCCATAAGAAGAAAACAAATCCTTCCATTTGCAATGACGTGCATGGAGCTAGATGGTAGTATGCTCAGTGATATAGGCCAGGCAGAGAAAGACAAGTACCAAATGATTTCACTCATCTCTGGAGTATAACAACAAAGAAAAACTGAAGGAAAAAAAACAGCAGCAGACTTACAGAACCCGATAGTGGACGAACAGTTACCAAAGGGAAAGGGACTGGGCAGGGTGGGTGGGTAGGGAGGGATAAGGTCGGGGAGAATGAAAGGGGATACTAGAATTAGCACGTAAAATGCGTGGGGTCGGGGGGCAAAGGGAGAGCTGTACAACACAAAGACAAGTAGACATTGTACAGCATCTTACTACACGCTGATGGACAGCGATTGTAATGCGGTGTGTGGGGAGGGACATGGTGAAGGGGTCTAGAGCAAAGAACTATGCTGATGGACAGAGACTGTAAGAGGTTTTTTGTCGGGCTTGGTGAAGGGGGGAGCCTAGTAAACATAATGTTCTTCACATGATTGTAGAATAATGATAAGAAAAGAAATTTATTAAGTGCAATAAGGGCACAGCGCTGAATCATCAGAATAAAAGGACAGGCTTTGCGTATTCCAAACAAAACATACAGGGTTAAAAGAAGGGATGAAAACTCAAGACCACCTATGTGCTCCCTTACAGGAGAATCACTTGAGATCCAAAGGCAAGACAAACTACAAACCAAAGGGGTGGGGACAGGTAACCTACACAACTGAAACAGAAAAACAAATAAACAAATCGATTCTGTTTGAGTCCCCAGAGACAGTCAGTAGAAAATATCCCTATCTGGCCACAATACACTCTGCACGGAAGGCAGGGGAGCTTTCAGGAGCTATGGGCGCTCCATCCCCCTGACTGTCCTAGCAGCTCTGAGGCCCCTTACTGTGCTGTGACTGGTACACGGCCTGCCTCCCCACTGGGACCGGCCTGCAAAACGGCTGACCCCAGCTATGGCAACTTCTCCCTGCATGCTCAGCAAACTGGCACTGGCAGTGGAGACCGGCACTGCGTCAGGGAAGCAGGAAAGACCTCTTTAATCCTGATGGGTGTGGGCACCGGCACCGCTCCCCTGTGACCTGGACCACACCCCAAGGGCTGAGCATCTCCAGAGATTAAAGCTTCTGGGAGCTAGAGGACACCACCTACAAATATGAACCTTCAAATGAACCTGGTAACTGGACTCCAATCAATCTTCCTGAAAAAGAGATCTCAAAATAAACATCAGGAGCATGATTAGGGACCTACAGTAAATAAAACTGTCCCTGTTTCTTGAGCGCAATTCTCTCTCACTCTCGCTCTCCTGTGAGCGCTGCTGAGGCCCTGTTCCAAGAGAGGTGCTGCGACAGACCAGCAGGAATGGCACAGCTCTCGGGTCCACCACTTCCGGTGCCAGGACAATCCCACACGCGCACTGACTGAACTGCAAACGGGGGATGTCGCCCATATAACTCTGCAGGAAAGGCTACAATGCCGCATGGTAGCTTTCAAATCAATGGCTAGAGGCTACGTGGCTCCACCGATAACAGGTGATGTCAACACCCCGGGCTTCATCTCCTTGGCAATCTTTTTTCCCTATGACATTTGAAAGCAGCACATGGAAAGATACAACCTACGATTCTCCACAACACCTCACCTCTCAGTTTTACGCTACATGTTCCTGCATCAGAGCTTCTCCACTTTGTTCCAGTTTTCTCGGCTGGTTGGTGTTCTGGAAAGAAAATAAAATTACTCAGAGCTGGAATGAAGTGGTGTTGGGTTCAGTAAGATTCTGTTTGACCACCATTAGTAGAATCAAAAGACATCCTTCAGTATGGGAGAATATACACACTGATGACATATTTGATAAGGTGTTGCCATCCAAAATATGTATCAAGAGCTCAAGAACCCCAACACACAAAAAGAAAATGAATCCAATTACAAAATGGGCAGAGGATCTGAACAGACACTTCTCCACAGAAGCAATTTCAGGTGGCCGACAGGCACATGAAAAGACGTTCCACATCGCTAACCATCAGAGAAATACACATTAAAACCACAATGGGGTATCACCTAACACCAGTTAGGATGGCCACCAATCAAAATACAGAAAACAGCAGATGTCGGCAAAGGTGTGGAGAAAGGGGAACCCTCCTACACTGCTGGTGGGAATGTCCGTCAGCTCAACCATTGTGGAAAGCAGTATGGAGATTCAACAAAAAAACCAAAGAACAGAAATACCATTTGACAAAGGAAATCCTTTCCTAGGAATTTATCCTAAGATTGCAGGAGCCCAGTTTGAAAGAGACAGATGCACCCCTATGTTGATCACAGCACTCTTACAATAGCCAAGAAATGGATGCAACCTAAGTGTCCATCCGGAAATGAATGGATAAAGAAGAGGTGGTACATACACACTATGGAATATTATTCAGCCATAAGAAGAAAACAAATCCTACCACCATTTGCAACAACACAGACAGAGCTAGAGAGTGTTATGCTCAGTGAAATAAGCCAGGTGGAGAAAGAAAAGTATCCAAGGATTTCACTCCTCTGTGAGGTATGTGAACAAAGGAAAACGGGAAGGAACAAAATAGCAGCAGACTCACAGAACCCAATAATGGACTAACAGGTACCAAAGGGAAAGGGACATGGGAGGATGGGTGGGATGGGAGGGATAAGGGGGTAAAGGAGGCATTACGAACTGCACACGTAATGTAGGGGGTGTAGGGCCACGGGTATTGCAGTATAACACACAGAAAACAGGTAGTGATTCCATAGCATCTTACTACATTGATGGACAGCGACTGTAATGGGGTGCGGAGAGTGGACTTGATAATGGGGGGGAGGGGGAGGCAGAGGGAGACTAGTAACCATAATGTTGCTCATGTAATTGTACATTACTGACAACAACAACAAAAAAAGTGATTCTGTTTGACTGCCCAGAGAAAGAGTCAGGAGAAAATATCCCTTCCTGCCACCGTGGATGCTTTCTGTTTGGTTTTGGCCGTGCCCAGGCATAGATTCAGTGGTATAGCAATGCCCTTCTCATTTTTTCTCACCTCAACAACTGAATTGCTGTAATAATATGCATCTGGGCTTTTGAAATCAGTGGATTTTATGATGTTTACGAATGTAAAGAAGCAATAACCAGATACCGAGGGAAGTTTGGATGCTCAACCGAACACATCACTCCACAACACACTCTTTGCTCCCAACTGCTCCCATCTAGAACTCGGTGTTCCTTTTTACCTGTCCCTCCTCCTATCATCAGTGACGGCGATGTCCCTCAAACATGGTGGAGAGGAAAGCACCAAGTTTACTCTTCTGTCTAATACAGGCCTGTGGTACAGGTCCTCCCAGAGGAAAAGCAGTAGCAGTGGGAGAAAACCCAAAGACGTAGAAATACAAGATGGTACTGTACAATGAAAACTGACACAAGGGACTTCCGAGACCTTTACTTAATTCCATCAGAGACGCGAAAGGAGCCGTCCCCATACAACAAAACTACACCACTACGGAGAAAGCACAGGCAAAGAACAAGAAGAGATCTGGAATCTTACCCCACTGGGCCAGAGAGAGGAGTTTTCACAGCAGCAGCAGCAGTAGCAGTAGCTGGGGCCTGCCCCACACGCTCTGCGCTCATCGCCGTTAAAGATAAGTTCGTGGGCTTGGCTCGCCGAGCCTCTCCCTAAGCACCCAGAGGCATACACAGTGGGGACTGAGGGGTCATCGGTGGCATCTCGCCCACATTTATGTTCCGCATGGTTTGGAACATAACGAACGGTTGGTGGGCGTGCGATCAGCACCAGGTACAACTGAACGGGCAGCTGAGCTTTGAAGCTGAGTACAGTCATTCACTGTCACCACTGTTCAACAGACCCCGTGACCCGAGAAGTGATGTGCACGAGCTGACACACTCACATTTGATAAGGGAGGTTCTCACCAAGGACGGAGAATGGAGAGGAGGGCACGCAAGTGAGAGTGCACGGGAAGCCTCCAAGAGGATTTGAATAGATAGGTGGGTCTTCAACGATCCATGTTCTTCTGCTGGGGTGAAATGTCTTAAAAACCAGAGGCAAGAGGTGGAAACCCCCAGAGGAAATAATTCAGAGGCAAAAAGACACGAGACAGGATCTTTTCAAGGAGCAGGGAGGTTGGCTCATAGGGATGGAAATGTAGACAATGTGAAGACCTGACCCTGAGTTGGGGCTGGAGAATTTCACATTTTATTCTGTAACAACGTCAGTGCTTCCACAGTGAAGCAGTGAGCAAGAAGGGCTTAGGTCCAAAAGGAAAGACCTGAGAACAAGAAGCAGGATTACTGACACGGGACACGAGCTTCATAGGTTATAACATAAAGGATGAACAGTCAGGATCGGAAATGGACAGGCTGACTACTGAGAGGAGGCAAGGTTGCCCCACAAACTTCCAGCTTGGCTGACGGGCAAGAAGAACGATGCCATCAAGACCAAGAGCCAAAAGGAGAAGTATTTTAAAAATAAAAGTGTTTCCCAATTTTCTGTGTTGTGTTATTTACGTACGAGACACAGGCCCCCAAAACTAGATCAGATAGAAAATCTGGGCGGCCAGTCCCAGTCAGAATGCGGGATGTGTCTATGCTGAGACCCGTTGGTCCCCGACCTACGCTTTCTGTGAGAAGCAAAGAAGAACCTGCCCGCTAGCTAGAAAGGCAAGTTATGGAGTCTGCTCCTTCCTCAGAAGTCAGCCACATGGCTGGCCATGGCCGAGAAGGCTTGCCTGGCTCCAGGTGTGCCAGAGAAGCAGGGAAGGCCCGGGAAAGGGTGGGCCGCGCCCCGGGCAGCCTCTTGGTGGCTCCATGCCGGGCTGTGTTCAGGACATGGTCACCGCGAGCAAGGGGGAGTGATGGAGGCAAGGAGCTTGCCGCCCGCAACACCCCGGGTGCTGAGCCCATGCAGAGCTGGCAACAGGGCAGGCTGAGTTCTGACAGACACGGGCACTGCAGCCCTCGACTGTCCACATGGTGGCCTCGTTGGTCCGAACACCTGCACTTCCCTCAGCGGGCAATTCCGGGGGCTAGGGATTCTTCTGGGGTTCGCCTTGGGGACGCACCGTGGCTTTGGCCCAGTGTCTCCTCTGGGTGTGGCCAGTGTGCTTAAGGCAATGGGGGCGTTGTGCAGCAGCCCCTGGGTGACATCACAGCGGCCCAGGGCTCTTTGTAATGCATCCCCTGGCTGACATACATACCAGGTTCGCCTTACCTGGGCAGCTCAGTGTGTGCTTGGCCTGAGAAAGAGTTAGTGGCAAAGGAGACCCTCTCCCTAGATTCAGACCCTTTCTTCAGATCGTTTGGCACACACCACAAACGTTTTTCCGTGTGGACAGTTTCCTCCATCCTTAGGATCGTACCCCACCCCGCCGGCCACCTCCCTAGCCCCACCTTCTTTGCCCGCCGATACTTCCCATCCTCGGGGAGCTGCTCCCTATCCCTCCTGCCAGGGAGAACCATGCACATGCCCGTTGCCCGTGTCACAGGCTGTTCCACCGGGATCCTGTGCCTTTAGCAGCTGGCTTTTCCCACTTTAACCAGCAGAGGTCCCACTACCACTTGGAGCAGTCCTGAGCCTCTTGACCATCCTAGGCTCCCAGCAGACGGCTGGAGAGAGACCACGCAGACGAGCTCCTCCTCTCCAGGGCACATGGGAACCACTACCAGCCCGCCTCGAGGTGTCCTATCTCTGCAAAACTGCCATACAGAGTCAGTCAAAAGACCAGTCCTTTTGCAGCACAAGCACTGGCCCGATGGCTGGCTCTGATGCTCTGGACAAGCCGATAGACACGACTACACCACCGCTATCCATCGTCTTCCGGTTCACCTAGGCACCGCACGAGACCATGGGCAGCACCACCGCCGGCCTCCTGTGGGCCTCAGACGACCACCACGTGGGCGGTCTTCATCTGGTCTTCCCTGGCCCCATACAATGCCATGGGAGGCACAGATGATGGCCTCGGCTCTCCCTGCAAGGCGGACGATGACCCGATCTGCAAGCCACCGCTTTCGGGAGAGGCACCTACAACTGCCCCCTGGCCCTGGACAAGATCGTGGGCTACACAGGCGCCTTTCTGAAGGCTGATGCTCAAAACGAGCCGATGGACATGATACCATCCTCGATGTCCGTCATCTTCCATTAGACCCTGACCACACATGAGGCCGTGGGCAGCTCCACCTTCAGCCCAATGGCCGGCAATGACGGTCAAGGTAAGCACATTCACACGACAACACTATCGATAGCCGTCATCATCCGTTGGCAACGGCTCTGCAAGGGACCGTAGGCAGAAAAACCTCCGGCCTTCTGTGCACCTTAGACAACTACCGCATGAGCGGTCATCGTCTGGTCTCCCCTGGCCCCATATGATGCCATGGGAAGCACAGAAAACTACCTCGGCCCTACCTGTAAGTCAGCCTCGGACCGGATGGGCACTCCACTGCCCTCAGGAAAGGCACATACAACTGCCCTCCGGTCCCAGACAAAGCACAAGGCAGCACAAGCACCTGCCCGAACGCTGACACTGATGCTCAGGATGAGCCGATGTGACACAACACCTCCCTCAATGGCTGTCATCTTCCGGTCACCCCCCAGCCCCACACGATTCCGTGGGTAGCTGCACCGCCATCGTCCTGCGCACCTCAGACACCCACAGTATGGGGAGTCATCCTCCCGGCTCCCCTGGACCCACAGGGTGCTGTGGGAAGCACAGACGATGGCCTCGGTCCTACCCGCAAGTCGGACTAGGACCCAATGGCATTCCACCACCATGGGGAAAGGCACCTACTCTATCCCCCGTGCCCCAGATGACGCAGTGGGTAGCACAAATGCTGTCACGAAAGCTCACTCAATCTCTCTATACAAGCCAATGGACACGACGCCACCATCACTAGCCGTCATCTTCTGGTCCCCACCGGGACCCACACTAGGCCATGGGCATCACTACCGCTGGCCTCCTTTGCACCTGAGAAAAACACCACGTGGGCGGTCATCATACGGTCAGACCTGGACCCATAAGATGCCATGGGAGGCACAGCCGAATAACTCGGCCCTACCCCTAAATCGGCCTCTGACCCGGTGGACACGCCACAGACCTTGCCAATGGCACCTACAGATCTCCCCTGGCTCCAGACAAGGCCTATGTCCTCCTATTTATTTAACAAAATCTTTCCCACAATATGTGTGTATATTATATACTCACACTAAACCATGCTCTTGCTAGTATGCCTCTGCTCTGTTTACTCTTTGACCCGGGGACAGTGGAAGAACATACATACATGAGTGATAATGTTCTGAGCCACACTTAAATATGCAACATGTTCCATGCCCCAGTGACTGGGATGTGGAAGTAGCCGCGTTTTATGACTGTGCGTGCTCACCGTGAGGTCTGCGTGCTGAGCGTTTAATGGATGACAACCCAGGGGGAGGCAAGTCCAGAGGAAGGAGACCCGGTTGGCTTTTGTGGCCCCTTCCCTCTCCTCTCCCACTGCTCTGAGATCACTGGAGGCTAGGGAATCCTGGCTGTGACACAGGAAACCACTCTTATCATTTTGGTTTTTAAACATGCTTAATTCTGTATGTGTGTGCCTTGTGTAACTTAAGACTTTGGCTGATCTTCCTCACACATTCCCACTTCCCATTGAGAGATTGGATTTGGCATCCAGGTCCTCGAGGCTGGAGGAATGACAGAAGGAATTGTTTCTCACTGCTGTGTGATAATTGAAATTTTAAGCTTAGAATTTATCAAGTAGCTTAGTAATATCAGAAAAGGCCCTCCTTAATAACTGCCTGGCCTGACTCTAACCTATACTGCTAACATGTCAAACCACTTTGAGTTACAACTGTGCCCACTTCTCGCTGATCCTAGAGTCTGCAGGGTCTCCACCAGACTTAATACATGCAGAATTATTAACCTGTGAAGACCACGTTCTAGTTGGAGGGGAGGAAAGAGACTATAAACATCTGTAAGTTCTCTGGTAGCTAAGCCAGTAACAAACTCTATGAAGAATAAAAAGCAGGATATGGAGGACTGAGATTACAGGCAGAGAGAAGCTGGGCTCTCAAAACAAACAGTGGACAGGGTAAGCCTCACCAGGTAGGTGGGACTTGAACAGTCTAGAAGGAGGTGACAGAAGCAGGTATCTGAGCGTAAAGCATTCCATACAATGGGATAAATTACTGAAAAAGTCAAGAGGAAGGATGCTTGTGGTCTTCAGGGAGCAGTCAGTCAACAAATGCGGCTAGAATACTGTAAAAAAGGTGGGAAAAGAAGACCGGGGACAGAGATATGGGTTGAAGTCCCTACACCACCATTTACTAGTTTTGTAGTCACATGCTGTTGATACGATGTGCAAATGTCTCAGTGAACCCAGTGCTGTCTGTCTCTAAGTCCTAGTTACCTTGCAGGCTTTTGGAAACATAAGTAGGGAAATGACATATAAACCATCTTGTGAACTGTTCTGTGCATATGGATAGATGGGTAGAAAAAAAGATATTGATAGATAGGACAGATAGACAGATAGATGACAGATTAGATAGGATAGATGATAGGTATACATAGATCGAATAGATAGATAATATTTAGATAGATGGATAGATAGATAGATAGATAGATAGATAGACAGACTGATAGATAGATAGATAGATAGATAGATAGATAGATAGATAGATAGATAGATAGATAGATAGATAGATAGACAGACATAATAGATAGCCATGTTGTTAACTATGTGTAAGGCTGGGGTTACTGATGGGAGGAGCAAGCACATCGGACACTGATGATGTGCCAATGTCTCCGGCTGCTGCCTCCTCCCACATGGGACACTGATTATGTGCCCAAGTTCTTGGCAGTTGCCCCCTCCCAACCTGAAAAATATGCTTTGGGCTAGCAAATCCTCATGCTGCTGTAAATCTTTAGCTCTGCCTCCCCCTACCTTCTTTAAAATCTCGCTGCCTGTCTACTTATGTGTGAACTCCCCAGCCTTAATTGCTATAGACTGGGAAAATCTTGCCCAGGTATTTGCGTTCAAATAAACTTCCGGGCCCTTTGTTGCCTCTCTTCACCTTCTTATTTCAGCTAGAATTTATCTTACACTGTTCTGTACATAAGGATAGATGGGTAGACAAAATGATGACGAAAGATAGATGACAGACAGATGACATGTGATAGATTGATTGGAAATAGATACATTAGATAGATGTTAGATATTCATAGATTAGAAGAATAGATAGACAGAGATGACAGATAGATAAGATATATAAAGATGACAGATGATAGACTAGATAGGATAGATGATATAGGTAGGTTAGATTAGACAAATAGATGATATATAGATACAGAGTTATGAACTGAATTTATGGGCCCTCACCTCACCATCTTTCGCTCCTCCTAACACCCCACTGCCACCACACACACACAAACACACACACACACACAAGTTCATATTTGAACTCAGTCAGGGTTGAAGCCCTAACCCCCACTTTCATGGTATTGGGAGGTGAGGCCTTTGGAGGTAATTAGGTTTGGAAGATATCATGAGGGTGTGGGTGGAGCTGCCATTATGCAATCAGTGCTATTTAGAGGAACAGAGGACAGAGCTTTCTCCCTCGACCCTGTGAGGACACAGCAGGGATGCAGCCATATGCAAGCCAGAAGAAGGGACCTCACCAGGAACTGAACCTGACTTGATCTAGGACTTCTGCTTACAGAATTGCAAGAAATCAGTGTCTATCGATTAAGCCCCCACTCAATGACACTCTGGTTATCAGCTTGAGTAGACTAACATAGATATGTAGGTAAACAGAGATGCAATGAGATGATGGATGGAGAGAGCCTATGCATAGATATCTGTGCTTAGGTGCCTGCATAGGTATCTGTGTTTAACCACGTCAGCACTTTGAAGTCTGCTCCGTTTGGGGGGAACACCAGGTGCACAACTTATGCACGTTTCTTTTTTAAAGTGTGGGCTGCAGTTTCCAATAACTTGGGTCTCCGTTAACTCTCAGCCATGTGTATGTGTCTGTGAGTGTGCTTGTGTGTGTGTACACCACTGCCCCTATAGGTGTACTATCACAGGATTTTCAAAAGTAACAAAAGAACGCAGAATAGGGAAAACATCTTGCAAACTATGACCAGAAAGAATAAAATTTTTCCACTAGACTCTGGGGATATCTTTGCCAAGTGTTTCTATGCGATTTTAGAAAGATCTTGCTGGAAATGTTGCTGGGACCACTCTGAACCGTCAAGTTAGTTAAGGTAAATAGCGAGAAGAGGAGAGCAGCAAAGACCACCCTCGGTGTGTCTCCTATGCATCAGGCCAAGGTGTACAGGATTTAATTCTACTACACCACTTCTTCTCACTATGGCTGACGTGGGATGACCTTATACATCACCTTCATCCATTAGTAAAAAGTTACTTCAGAATCACCTCCCTTAACAGAAATTAAATAAGTGCGGGGACATAAACATTCCTAGAATTCCTGCCACCGTCACCCAACTCTTTATACTCAGTACCCTTTTCATATGAACAGAAACATAGCTCTCAACGCTACTATTTCATTTCAGATAGACCTCACTCACATCTAAATGCCTAAATGCACTGAAACTCTACCTCCACCTTGACAGCAGAGGGGAGCAGTTTCCCCACAAGCTAGCTGGCCTGCCACCTCAGCAAGCCCATGGGCCTCAAGCTCACAGGAGCCCTGCATGTCACCAATAGGCAGTTCACTTAAACGGTGACTACACGCATGCTCTCTGGAGATGGGTCACCAAGCAGGGCCTCCGAGGTGACATCGGTGCACAGGAATGAAGACCTACTACTGGGCATGCACATGCCCTGGAACACGCAGGCCAGCCATTGTGATCCCTGCGTGGGGCATCGGATATGCTCGGCAGCTCACGCAGCCGCCACAGCAGGAATGGCACAGGCAGAGCAGCCGGAGTCCCCTGTCTTGCACAGGTTGAAGAGCGCAGCCCGCCAACCACACCCAGGAGTCTCGTGCCACCTACGCAGGAGAAGTTCCCACCCAAGGCCAATCCTCTCAAGTCCCAAACACACAGCTAACTCACATAAACAAACACAAGGAATTGAGACTGAGAAGGACATAGAGGAATCAAAGTGCACCTAGTGAAAGAACGTTGACAAAAGTGAGAAAACAGATAAACAGACAGATGATTGATATACGGATTGGATTGATATACATACATATAGATGATAGATTAATCAGATAGATACACAGATGATAGTAGGTAGATGATAGATCATAGATAGATAGATGACAGATAGATAGATAGGTAGATAGATTATATAGATAGTTAAAGAGATAGGTAGGAAGATAGATAAGAAAGCATCATACTAAACAAAGCTATCTTTCACTCAAGACCATCTATGTGCTCCCTTACAGGAGACTCACATAAGATCCAAGGACACAGACAAACTAAAAGCTGAAGAAGCGTGGACAGGTACCCTTCACAAGTGAAACTGAGAAACAAACAAACAAACCAATGGATTCTGTTTGAGTCACCGGAGACAGTCAGTAGAAAATAGCCCTATCAGGCCAACGTGAATTCTTTCTGCTTTGTTTCAGCAGTGCCCAGCCATAAATTTAGTGGTGAAGCAACATACTTCCCATTTTCTCTCACCTCAAAAACTGAATTGCTGTAATAATATGCGTCTGGGCCTTTGAAATCAGAGGGTTTTATGATGTTCACGAATGTAAAGATGTAATAACCACATACAGAGGGAAGTTTAGACACTCAAATAAACACGTCACTCCTCAGAACACTCTTTGCTCCCAACTGCTTCTGTCTAGAAGTTGGTGTTCATTTTTAATTTTCCCTCCTCCTATCAGCAGTGATCACACCGATGTCCCTCAAACACGTTGGTAAGCAAAGTACCACGTTTACTTTTCTGTCTACAACAGGCCCAGAAGAAGGATACTTGTGGTCTTCAAGGAGCACTTAGTCAATGAATGTGGCTAAATACAGTCAGCAAGCGAGAAGGAGGTAAAAGAGGAGAGAGTACAGAGATACGGGTTCAAGTCCCTGCACCACAATTTACTGGTTTTGTAAGCACACTCGGCTGACTCGACCTGCAAGTGTCTCAGTGAACCTAGTGCTCTCCCTACGGCCTAGTTACTTTGCAAGATTTTTGGAAACATAATATAGGGAAGTGACATAGGCGATGTTGTTGACTGTTCTGTACATAAGTATAAATGGGAGGACAAAAAGATGAGTGATTCATAGATAGATAGATAGATGACAGATGATAGATAGATGATAGACGTGATAGATAGATGAAAGGAAGATAAATAGATAGATAGATAGGAAGATAGAAGGATAGATAGATAGATTGATAAATAGAGAGAGAGACAGACAGACAGATAGATAGATTCAGATACATATCGATTAACACAAAGTTATTGCTCATAACCGGGATATCAATGGTGAAAGCACATAGCGAAACTACAGACAAAAACGAAAATGAAATCTAGTTTAAAAAGACAGTAAGCAGCCATAAGAAGAAAATAAATCCTACCATTAGTATTGATGCGGATGGAGCAAGATGGTAGTATGCTCAGTGAAATAGGCCAGGTGGAGTAAGACAAGTACCAAATGATTTCACTCATGTGTGGAGTATAACAACAAAGAAAAACTGAAGGAAAAAAACAGCAGCAGACTCACAGAACCAGAGAGCGGACTAACAGTTACCAAAGAGAAAGGGACTGGACATTGTGGGTGGAAAGGGAGGGATAAGGGTGGGGAGAAAGAAAGGGGACATTACGTTTAGCATGTATAATGCGTGTGCTCAGGGGGTATGGGGAGGGCTGTACAATACAGAGAAGACAAGTAGAGATTCTACAGCATCTTACTAAACGCTGATGGAAAGCGACTGTAACAGGGTGTGTGGGGGGGACATGTTGAAAGGGTCTACAGCATACAACTATGCTGAAGGAGAGAATCTGTAAGAGGTTTTTGGTGGGGAATTGGTAAAGTTGGGAGGAGCGTAAACATACTGTTCTTCACGTGATTGTACATTAATGATAACAAAAAAACTTTTTTTAATTGCAATAAGGGCACTGCTCTAAATCATCAGAATGAAAGGACAGGCTTTGAGTGCTCCAAAGAAAACACCAGCTATGTGCTCACTTGCAGGAGACTCACTTGAGATCCAAGGACACAGACAAAATACAAGCCAAAGGGGTGGGGACTGGTACCCTACACAGTGAAAGTGAAAAACAAACAGTAAAACAAATGGATTCTGTTTGAGTTCCCAGAGTCAGTCAGTAGGAAATAGCCCTATCTGGCCACCATGAATTCTTTTTGTTTGGTTTCAGCAGTGCCCAGCCATAGATTTAGTGGTGCAGGAACATCCTCCTCATTTTCTCTCACCTCAACAACTGAATTGCTGTAATAATATGCATCTGGGCCTTTGAAATCAGTGGGTTTTATGACGTTCACGAATGTAAAGAAGTAATAACCAGATAAAGAGGGAAGTTTGGACACTCAAATAAACAAGTCACTCCACAACCCATTCTTTGATCCCAACTGCACCTGTTTAGAAATTGGTGTTCCTTTTTATTTGTCCCTCCCTCCTATCAGCGATAATCACGCTGATGTCCCTCAAAGATGGTGGTGAGCAAAGCACCAAGTTTACTTTCTGTGTACAAGAGGCCCAGAGGAAAATTACTTGGGGTCTTCAGGGAGCACTTAGTCAATGAATGTGTCTAAATACAGTCAGCACGTGAGAAGAAGATAAAAGAGTACAGAGACACAGGCTCAAGTCCCTGTACCACCATTTACTGGTTTTGTATGTACACGCGGCTGACTTGACCTGCAAGTGTCTTGGTGAACCCCGTGCTCTCCCTATGGTCTAGTTACCTTGCAAGATTTTTGGAAGCATAATGTAGGGAAGTGACATAATCTATGTTGTTAACTCTTCTGTACACAAGGTAAGATGGGCATACAAAAAGATGATTGAATGATTGATAGACAGTTATATACGTAGATAGATAGACAGAAAGATGGATAGATAGATATAGGTACATGTCGATTAACACAAAGCTATTGTTCATAACAAGGAGAGCAATGGTGAAAGCACAGAGCGAAACTACAGGCCAAAGAGAAGACAGAAATCCAGTTTAAAAAGTGCAGTAAGCAGCAGTAAGAAGAAAACAAATCCTAACATTTGCAACAACGTGGATGGAGCTAGAGGGTATTATGCTCAGTGAAATAGGCCAGGCAGAGAAAGACAAGTACCAAATGATTTCAATCATGTGTGGAGTATAACAACAAAGAAACAATGAAGGAAAAAAACAGCAGCAGACTCACAGAACCCGAGAGTTTACTAACAGTTACCAAAGGGGAAGGGACTGGGCAGGGTGTGTGGGAAGTGAGGGATAAGGGCGGGGAGAAATGAATGGGGCATTAGGATAAGCATGTAAAATGTATGGCGTGATGGGAGCATGGGGAGGGCTGTACAACACAGAGAGGAAAAGTAGAGATTACACAACATCTTACTACACGCTGATGGACAGCAACTCTAACGGGGTGTGTGGTGGGGGACATGGTGAAGGGGTCAACAGCATTCAGCTACGCTGATGGACAGCGACTCTAACGGGGTTTTTGAGGGGGACTTGGTGTACTTGGTGATCATAATGTTCTTTGTGTGATTGTAGATTAATGATAACAAAAAAAATATTTAAGTGTAATAAGTACACAGCACTCAATTGTCAGAATAAAAGGACAGGCTCTGAGTGCTCCAATCAAAAGACCCAGGGATAAAAGAAGGGATGGAAACACAAGACCACCTACGTGCTCCATTACAGGAGACTCACTTGAGATCAAAGGGCGAAGACCTACTACAAATTGAGGGGGTGGTGACAGGTACCCTAGACAAGTGAAACTGCAAAAAAAAAAAAAGATGTGCTGATGGGTTTAAAGATGGCGGCTCACGTGAGAGGGGAGGCAGAATCCTCCTACCAAAACGAAAACCACATACATACATACCATATGGAAAGAGAACAACTACACCAAATCCTGGAAGAGCAGCAGGGAAGAAAGCTGCTGCGCCAGGCTGTCACCTCAAGGAGAAGTGTGACATACAGTCCTGGATATGTGCTCTGGAAGCACGAACCTACCATAAACGTGCTGCTCTCTGGAGGACCAGTGGGGTTGGAATGCAAAGACAGGCAGGAGACTTCGAGAGACGAGTTTCCAGCCACTTGTGGGACAACACAGGGATCCACATCCAGCCGATGTGGGACAAAAGAAAGGCGGACAGTCTGTGAGACTTCCTAACAGCAAGAGAACTTCTAAAGGGGCAAAGCTTCCACAGGGCTTGCCACTCAGGATAAAGGACAGTTGCGCCAAACTGCCTGGGTGCACTCAGCCCGGCAGGCGGGTGAGCTTTCAGGAGCTCCAGGCATTCCATCCCCCTGGCTGGCCTTTCAGTTCTGAGGCCCCTTACCGTCATGTGACTGGTACACGGCCTGCGTCCCTGCCGGGACCAGCCTGCAAAACGGCCGCCCCCACCTATGGCAGCTTCTCCCTGCGTGCTCCACAAACTGGCCCTGGGAGTGGAGACAGGCACTGTGGCCGGGAAGCAGGAAAGTCCTCTTTCATTCCGGCGGGTTGGGCACTGGCACCACTCCCCTGGGACGCCTGCCAACCCCCCAAGGGCTGAGCATCTCCAGAGAGTAAAGCTTCTGTCAGCTAGAGGGTGCCACCTACAAAGATGAACCTTCAAAGGAACCTGGTAACTACACTCAAATCAATCTTCCTGAGAAAGAGATCTCAAAATAAAATCAGGAGCATGCTCAGGGAGCTACAGAAAATAAAACTGCAGCGTGGATGCAACATGGCAGCATGAGTAGGACATTGGGAATCTCTTCCCAATAACATATATATTTTTGAAAATACAACAAATACAGCTAATCCTAAAAGACAGACCAGAAGACACAGGACAACAGCCAGACTACAACTACACCAGCGAGAACCCAGTGCCTGGTGAAAGGGGTAAGATAGAAGCCCCAGCCCACCAGGACCCGAGTGCACCTCCCCCCAGCTCCCGGCGGGAGAAGAATAGGAAGAGCGGGAGGGAGACGGAGCCCAAGACTTCTGAACACACAGCTCCAGCCACCCACACCAGAGCACAGAGACAGTGCATGCACGTGATCTCTGGAAACTAGGGAAACAGGGCAGCAAGACCTCTGAGGACATGCTGAAGCTGATGCACCTGTGACAAAAAAAGCGGGGGCTTTATGAATGTCTTAAAGGGACAGGTACTTAACAGCTGGACGGAAACAACACAGGCCACCGCCCAGCAGATGGAATGTACAGGGAAATCCAGGCGCACTAACCCCCTGGGCAGCAGCTCTGAGACACCTCACAGAGGTAAACCACCAAACAGCCCTCCGTCCATTACCCCTCTGGGCGCTCTGAAAGCATAGAAGCAGCCTAAGGCAAAAGGCCCACAGAAAGGGAAGTTCCTCCATTCTGGCCAGGCAAGACACAAAGAACCAGTCTACACGCAATTACTCAGCACAAGCCACTAGGGGTCGCAGTTGTCCAAGTAAAGAAAGGCCAGAAGCATGTGAAAAGTTTGGCACTCCCAGCTGACAGTCAATAGCACCTGTCAACATGAAAAGGCAAGAAAACATGATTCAGACAAGACTAACCCAGACAGCTTTGGCAACTGCTACATCTTCCCCTGAGAAGGAACCTGGGGAGATAGATTTAGCCAGTCTTCCTGAAAAGATTTCAAAACAAAAGTCGTAACCATGCTGATGGACTTGCAGAGAAATATGCAAGAACTACAGAAGGAGAATACAGAAATAAAAAAAGCTCTGGAAGGACTTCAAAACAGAATGGACGAGATGCAAGAGACCGTTAATGGACTAGAAAAAAGAGAACAGGAACACAGAGAAGCTGATGCAGAGAGAGATAAAAGGATCTCCAGGAATGAAAGAATTTTAAGAGAGCTGAGTGACCAATCAAAAGGAATAATATAGGCATTATAGGAATACCAGAAGGAGAAGAGACAGAAAAAGGGAGAGAAAGTGTCTTTGAAGAAATAATTGAAGAAAACTTCCCCAAAGTAGGGGAAGAAATGGCTTCTCAGACCACAGAGGAACACAGAACTCCCAGGACAATGGTTCCAAAGAGGGCAACACCAAGACACATAATATTTATAATGGCAAAGATCAAAGACAAGGACAAAGTATTAATGGCAGCCAGAGAGAAAAAAAAGTTTAAGTACAAAGGAAAACCCATCAGGCTATCATCAGACTTCTCAACAGAAACCCTACAGGCCAGAAGAGAATGGCATGATATACTTAATGCAATGAAACAGAAGGGCCTCGAACCAAGACTACTGAATCCAGCACAAATATCTTTTAAATATGAAGGAAGGATTAAACAATTCCAAGACAAGCAAAAGTTGAAGGAATTTGCCTCCCACAAACCACCTCTTCAGGGCATCCTACAGGGACTGCTCTAGATGGGAGCACTAATAAAAGGAGCACAGAACAAAACACCCAACATATGAAGAAGGGAGGAGGAGGAATAAGAAGGGAGAGAAATAAAGAATCATCAGACCGCTTTTATAATAGCTCAACAAGCGAGTTAAGGTAGACAGTAAGATAGTAAAGAAGCTAACCCTAAACCTTTGGTAACCACAGACTTAAAGCCTGCAATGCAATAAATTCATACCTTTCAATAATCACCCTAAATGTAAATGGACTGAAAGCACCAATCAAAAGACACAGAGTAATAGAATAGATAAAAAAGCAAGATCCATCCATATGCTGCTTACAAGAGACTCACCTCAAACCCAAAGACATGCACAGACTTAAAGTCAAGTGATGGAAAAAGATATTTCATGCAAAAAAAAGAGAGAAGAAAGCAGGTGTTGCAATTCTGGTATAAGACAAAACAGACTTCTAAATAAAGAAAGTAACAAAAGACAAAGAAGGACATTACATAATGATAAAGGGCTCAGTCCATCAAGAGAACAAAACCATTTCAAATTTATATGGACCCAATACAGGAGCCCCAACATACCTGAAACAAAAATTAACAGATCTATAGGAGGAAATAGAATGCCATGCATTCATTCTAGGAGACTTCAACACAACACTCACTTCAATGGGAGAGGGAATGGGGAGGATGGGTGGGTAGAGAGGGATAAGGGGGGAGTAAAAGGGGGGTATTAAGATTAGCATCAATTGGGGGGTGGGAGAAAGGGGAGGGCTGGACAACACAGAGAAGACAAATAGTGATTCTATAACATTTTGCTACGCTGATGGACAGTGAATGTAAAGGGGGGACCTGGTATAGGGGTGAGCCTAGTAAACAAAGTGTTCATCATGTAAGTGTAGATTAATGATTTAAAAAAAGCAGGTGTAGATGCACTCATTGCACCAATTCCTGGAATTGTCATGGGAATGAAGAAGGAGATATCTAAGCTGGCCTGTGCATACAGTAAAACAACAAATTTGACTGGATCTATTCTGTTGGAACTCAACCAAGAATTAGGAGAAGTGCAAGTTGTAGCACTCCAAAATCTTACAACTACAGACTATTTACTGTTAAATGAACATATGGGATGTGAACAGTCCCCAGGAATGGGTTGTTTAAATTTGTCTGATTTCTCCCAGACTGTTCAAGTTCAGTTAGACAATATCCACCATATCATAGATAAGTTTTCACAAATGCCTAAGGTGCCTAACTGGTTTTCTTGGTTACACTGGAGATGGCTGATAAATATAGGTCTGCTTTGGGTATGTAAATGTACCCATATTATGTTAATGTGTCTGCGCAATTTAATTAGTAGTTTAAAACCTATACATGCTGAAGTTACACTACAAGAAGATATGTCAAAGAAATAATCAATCTTCCCATGTTTTCTTCTGCCTGCTACTTCTATAGCATTTCTTCTTCCTTCCTAATTACAAACCTTAAATAGAATTCCTGTCTCATATCAAATTTACCGAGTATCACAATTCCTGCAAGTGCTAAAGATACCTCAAGACAAATGCTGGGCATAGAAGCCACAGGGCATAAATCTGCACAGAAGTAAAAAGCTAACCTTTTCAAACGATAAGGCTTCTCTCTCTCTTACCAAATTTACATCTCCCTGTATGGCCCCGGAAGATGACTGGTTAGCCAGAGACGGGTAAGATTCCACACGGGAGGAACAACCTAAGACAGGCACAGTCGCAGGGGGGCCATCAGGTGAGAAATTGGGGATCAACAGAGGTGAGGCTGAGAACCTCAACCCCCCTGTTCTGAGAGAAATCTTCTGCATCCGTGGATATTTTATTGCCCTTGTCTAGCTTTTATTAACACATAGTCTACAGGCACACACCCGATCATCTTCATTCGCTCTCTTACAACAGTAAACTGTTCTCTACCTTTATCTTGCATCAACCTACCACTTCAGCTTTTTATTTAAAATAATAATAATAAGGAGAGAAATGTGGTATCCAGCTATAAATCAAGTATAAAAATCAAACGAATATTCATATTTGAACTGATTGTTTATAGTTCATAATGCATGAGCAAAACCGAAAGTTTCTGTGTTGACTGCCCTTGTACTGTTCACCATGTAACTTATTCACTATGTAAGAATTTGTTCTGCATGTAAGAACTTGTTTCTTATGCTTCAGAAGATTGGACACTGACGAAAATTAGGCTTGGTGTGGATTCATGATTGGGCATTGAGCACTGACCCCCCTATACAGAATTTTATTTTTATTGTTAACAACCATTTGATCAATAAGTGTGAGAGATGCCCTCTCAAAAAAAATAAAAAATACAGACTTCCAATTGTAAAATAAATAAGTAACTATGATGTAATGTGTAGCATAAGGAATATAGTCAAAATATTATAACAACTTTGTATGGTGATAGCTGGTATCTAGAATTATCATGTATATAAATGTTGAATCACTGTGTTGTACACCTGATACTAATGTAATACTGTGTGTCAACTACCCTTCAATAAAAAATAATTATCTACAAAAAATAAAATAAATAAAATACAAATATAAATAAAAATAAAAAACCCAACACAGTCCTGATTTGGTTGAAAGCAATCATGCAGTCCTACTATTCCCATGTCTACCAAAAACACCTTCTAACAGCAAGCAAAGTTACCGGTGGTGCACGTGGTTTCTGTCCCAGTGACACACCAGGTACGCAGGTGTGTGCTGAGTACCACGGAAGCTCCAACATGCACCTACATCATCTTCCACTTGTTTTCCCTAAGGTTCCACTTATTTATTTTTAAAAAGTCAGTTACTGGATTGTGTTGATGAGAAAATTCACATTAGCAGTACCATTGTAAATGTAATGAACAGAGATATCGGGAATCAAAATAAAATGATAAACTTAACACAGAGGCCAGATTTAAATCTCACCTTCCTGACCTGCCAGATGTAAAAGTGGAAAGGAAACCTCATTTCCAACCCCTGCTGACTCCTCAGAGGTGCTTCTCCGTGTGCTCAGGGGCGGGGCAGGTGTTTGTGGGCCGCCCTACTCAGGGCCAGCCGAGGTCGGACACAGACGAGGAGCACACCGGCCATCCCTAGGGTGGCCCATGGTCAGCTGCTAGCTACTGGGACCAGGACAGGATTTACCAGTTGTCTTGTCTCTTGATTCTCCCCCTGAAAGGCAGGGAAGTAGAAAATTTTATTTCTGGCAATACCTGAATCTACCAAAGTAACATACTTGATGATTTTCTTCCTGAAAATTATGAGTGAAAAGGCTTCCTTTTCTCTTGGGTAGGAACATGGTGGGCCCACTACTGGCCAACCAGCCACAAGAGGAAGTGGGTCCTGCCAGGGTTTCCTTGCCTTCCAATTTCTCAAAAAAAGGGAGAAATCTGTATTTTAAATAAAAGCAACCCACTTAAATTACTTTAGAATTCTGTGCCAGACAAACACCCAGAGCCAATATGGCCTGTGTTCTGTGACCACCTACCTCCTGCCCTGTCCACTTCTGAGAACTGCCCCACGCCCACACAGGTCCTGCAGGCCATGAGATGCTCTGTCCTGCCTGTGTAGGGGCAATTATGCACACTCATGCTATCTGTATCTGTCTCTGGGTGGGCTTTCTGGCCCACTCACGTGTATGTATTGCAGGGAGGGTAGGAAAGGGGCTCCACCTTTCAGAGCCTGTAGCTGCGAGTGCTGCCTGGGCCTCACAGGGCAGGCTCAGAGTGAGCGATTTCCAGGACAAAAAATGAACAACAAGATGGGATAAAGCAGAATGGTTCTGAACGGGAGGCTCAAACGCTGCCCCATGGACTTCCACCCTGGCTCAGGATGAACATCTCAGACACTGGAAAATGGTAGGCTGAATCCGTGGGTACCCCCATGGAGCTTCTGTTTCTGAATGGTCAAGTGAAATCAAGAAAACTAAGTTAAATACTAGGATCCACTTTTTATAGATCAACAGTTTCCAGAGAAATTGCTGATGTAATAAATATATATATTTGAGAGGGCATATATTTTATTTATTGATCAAATGGTAGTTACCAACTATAAAACTCTGTATAGGGGACTCAATGCACAATCCTCAATCAACCCGAAGCCTAATTCTGAACAGTCTCCAATCTTCTAAAGTATAATGAACAAGTTCTTACATGGTGAACAAATTCTTACATAGTGAATAAGTTCTTACACGGTGAACAGTGCAAGGGCAGTCATCACAGAAACTTTCAGTTTTGATCACACATTATGAGCCATAAACAATCATGTGAAATATGAATATTCGTTTGATTTTTATACTTGATTTATATGTGGATCCCACATTTCTCACTTTATTATTATTATTATTATTATTATTATCATTTTAAATAAAATGCTGAAGTGGTAGGTAGATGTAAGATAAAGGTAGAAAACTTAGATAAGTGTTGTAAGAGAGCAAATGTAGATGATCGGGTGTGTGACTGTAGACTATGTGATAATCCAAGCTAGACAAGGGCAATAAAATATCCATGCATGCAGAATATTTCTCTCAAAATAGAGCGGGAGAGGTTTTAAGCCTCACCTCTGTTGATCCCCAGTTTCTCACCTGATGGGGCCCCTGTGACTGGGCCTGTCTTAGGTTGTTCCTCCCTTGAGGAATCTTACCCGTCTCTGGCTAACCAGTCTTCTTCCGGGGCCATACAGGGAGATGTAAAGTTGGGAATTGAGAGAGAAGTATAATTGTTTGAAAAGGTTAGCTTTTTACTACTATGCAGATTTATGCCCTGTGGCTTCTATGCCCACCATTTGTCTTGAGGTAGCTTTAGCACTTGGAGGAATTATGATACTCGGTAAATTTGATATGAGACATGAATTCTATTTAAGGTTTGTAATTAGGAAGGAAGAAGAAAAGCTGTAGAGGTAACAGATGGAAGAAAACATGGGGAGATTATTTCTTTGACATATCTTCTTGTAGAGTAATTTAAGCATTATAGGTTTTAAACTACTAATTAAATTGCACACACACATTAACATAATAGGAGTACAGTTACATAACCAAAGCAGATGTACAATTACCAGCCATCTCCAGTGAGCCAAGAAATCCAGTTAGGCACCCTAGGTATTTGTGAAAATTTGTTTATGATATGATGGATATTGTCCAACTGTACTTGAACAGTCTGAGATAAATCAGACAAATTAAAACAGCCCGTTCCTGGGAACTGTTCACATCCCATATGTTCTTCTAACAGTAGATAGTCTGTAGTTGTAAGATTTTGGAGCGCTACAACTTGCACTTCTCCTAAATCTTGGTTTAGTTCCAACAGTGTAGATCCAGTCAAATTTGTTGTTTTACTGTATGCACAGGCCAGCTTAGATATCTCCTTCTTCATTACAATGGAAAGTCTGGGAACCAGTGGGATGAATGCAGCTACAACTGCAGCATCGCCTGGGTCCTTGTTGAGGTTTTTGATCATCATCTTCTTGTATGACTCTTCCAGAGAGTGATGTTGGAAGTTCGTCTTCACATCGTATCTTAGTTCATTTACTGGGTAGACACATTAGGCTTTGATCCTCTGCATAAATACAGACCCTTTTCCCACACTTTGATCTGCCCTTTATACCATTGTGTGGAACACATTGGAGGTCACCAAACAGGAACTGCTATTTTTTTTAAGAGAAAAGTATATTATCGCAAAAGTGTACCTCCATAGCCAATCATCTGACACACTTTAAGTGATCAAAGTTAAGGATATTTAAACCATGCATTAATTGTTGATTTACAGTTAGTTTTATCCTGTCATGGAATAATCCCCCTTTTCTTTTTTTTTGTTATCTTTAATCTACACTTACATGAAGAATATTATGTTTACTACGCTCTCCCCTATACCAGATCCCCGCTATAAACCCCTTTCCAGTCACTGTCCATCAGCATAGCTAAATGTTGTAGAATCAATACTTGTCTTCTCTGTGTTGTA
This sequence comes from Manis pentadactyla, assembly GCF_030020395.1. Lineage (NCBI taxonomy): Eukaryota > Metazoa > Chordata > Mammalia > Pholidota > Manidae > Manis > Manis pentadactyla. The sequence goes on from NW_026645110.1 coordinate 295,452, forward strand.
CAGCCCTCCCCTTTCTCCCACCCCCCTATGCATGCTGATCTTAATACCCCCCTTCTTCCTCCCAACCCTTATCCCTCCCTACCCACACATCCTCCTCAGTCCCTTTCCCTTTGATACCTGTTAGTCCATTCTTGGGTTCTGTGATTCTGCTGTTGTTTTGTTCTTTCAGTTTTTCCTTTGTTCTTATACTCCACAGATGAGTGAAACCATTTGGTATTTCTCTTTCTCCGCTTGGCTTATTTAACTGAGCATAATACCCTCCAGCTCCATCATGTTGCTGCAAATGGTAGGATTTGCCCTCTTATGGCTGAGTAGTATTCCATTGTGTATATGTACCACATCTTCTTTATCCATTCATCTACCGATGGACATTAAGTTGTTTTCAATTCTTGGCTTTTGTAAATAGTGCTGTGATACACATAGGGGTGCATCTGTCTTTCTCAAACTTGATTGCTGCGTTCTTAGGGTAAATTCCTAGGAATGGAAATCCTGGGTAAAATGGTAAGTCTGTTTTGAGCATTTTGATGAACCTCCATACTGCTTTCCACAATGGTTGTACTAGCTTACTTTCCCACCAGCAGTGTTGGAGGGTTCCCTTTCTCCACAACCTCGCCAACATTTGTTGTTGTTTGTCTTTTGGATGGCAACCATCCTTACTGGTGTGTGGTGATGCCTCATTGTAGTTTTAATTTGCTTTGCTCTGATAATTAGTGATGTGGAGCATCTTTTCATGTTTCTGTTGGTCATCTGTATTTCTTTTATAGAGAACTGTCTGTTCAGTTCCTCTGCCCATTTTTTAATTGGATTATTTGATTTTTGCTTGTTGAGGCGTGTGAACTCTTTTTATATTTTCGACATCAAGCCTTTATCTGATCTGTCATTCACAAATATATTCTCCCATACTGTAGGGTTCCTTTTTGTTCTATTGATGGTGTCTTTTTCTGTGCAGAAGATTTTCAGCTTAATATAGTCCCACTTGTTCATTTTTGCTGTTGTTTTCCTTGCCCGGGGAGATATGTTCAAGAAGAAGTCACTCAAGTTTATGTCTAAGAGGTTTTTGCCTATGTTTTTTTCCACGAGTTTAATGGTTTCATGGCTTACATTCAGATTTTTGATCCATTTTGAATTTACTTTTGTATATGGGGTTAGACAAAGGTCCAGTTTCATTCTCCTACATGTAGCTGTCCAGTTTTGCCAGCATTATCTGTTGAAGAGACTGTCATTTTGCCATTGTGTGTCCATGACTCCTTTATCAAATATTAATAGACCATATATGTTTGGGTTAATGTCTGGAATCTCTAGTCTGTTCCTCTGGTCGGTGGCTCTGTTCTTGTGCCAGTACCAAATTGTGTTGATTACTATTGCTTTATAGTAGAGCTTGACATTGGTGAGTGAGATCCCCTATACTTTATTCTTCTTTCTCAGGATTGCTTTGGCTATTTGGGGTCTTTGGTGGTTCCATATGAATTTTTGAATTATTTGTTCAAGTTCATTGAAGAATGTTGCTGTGAATTTCATAGGGATTGCATCAAATCTGTATATTGCTTTGGGCAGGATGTCCATTTTGACGATATTAATTCTTCCTATTTACGACCATGGGATGAGTTTCCATTTGTAAGTGTCCCTTTTAATTTCTCTTAAGAGTGACTTGTAGTGTTCAGAATATAGGTGATTCACATCTTTGGATAGATTTATTCCTAGGTAGTTTATTCTTTTTTATGCAATTGTGAATGGAATTGCTTTCCTGATATCCCTTTCTATTGGTTCATTGTTCGTGTATGGGAAAGCTACAGATTTCTGTGTGTTAATTTTTATCCTGCAACTTTGCTGTATTCCGATATCAGTTCTAGTAATTTTGGGGTGGAGTCTTTAGGGTTTTCTATGTACAATATCACGTCATCTGCAAATGGTAACAGTTTAACTTCTTCTTTACCAATCTGGATTCCTTGTATTTCTTTGTTTTGTCTGATTGCCATGGCTAGGAACTCCAGTACTATGTTAAACAGCAGTGGGGAGAGTGGGCATCCCTGTCTAGTTCCCGATCTCAGAGGAAAAGCTTTCAGCTTCTCGCTGTTCAGTATAATGTTGTCTGTGTGTTTATGATATATGGCCTTTATTATGTTGAGGAACTTGCCCTCTATTCCCATTTTGCTGAGAGTTTTTATCTTGAATGGATGCTGAATTTTGTCGAATGTTTTTTCAGCTATGGTGATGATCATATGGTTTTTGTCTTTCTTTTTGTTGATGCGGTGGATGATGTTGATGGATTTTTGAATGTTGTACCATCCTATCATCCCTGGGATGAATCCCACTTGGTCATGGAGTTTGATCCTTTTGAAGTACTTTTGTATTCGGTTTGCTAATATTTTATTAAGTATTTTTGCATATACATTCATCAGGGATATTGGTTTGTAATTTTCTTTTTTGGTGTGGTCTTTGCCTGGTTTTGGTATTAGAGTGATTTTGGCTTCATAGAATGAGTTTGGGAGTATTCTCTCCTCTTCTATTTTTTGGAAAACTTTAAGGAGAATGGGTATTATGTCTTCTCTGTGTGTCTGATAAAATTCTGAAGTAAATCCATCCTGCCCGGGTATTTTGTTCTTTGGTAGTTTTGTGATTACCGTTTCAATTTCTTTGCTCGTAATTGGTTTGTTTAACTTTTGGGTTTCTTCCTTGGTCAGTCTTGGAAGGTTGTATATTTCTAGGAAGTTGTCCATTTCTTCTAGGTTTTTCAGCTTTTTGGCATATAGATTTACATAGTAGTATTTAATAATTCTTTGTATATCTGTGGAGTCTGTCATGATTTTTCCGTTCTCATTTGTGATTCTGTTGGATTGTGTTGATTCTCTTTTTCCCTTAACAACTTTGGCTAGTGGCTTATCTATTTTGTTTTTGTCAAATAACCACCTCTTGGTTTCATTGATGTTTGCTATTGTTTTACTCTTCTCAATTTTGCTTATTTCTTCGCTTATCTTTATTATGTCCCCCTTCTGCTGATTTAGGCCTCATTTGTTCTTCTTTTTCCAATTTTGATAATTGTGATGTTAGACTATTCATTTGAGATTGTTCTTGCTCCTTCTAGTGTGCCTGGATCGCTATATACGTTCCTCTTAAGAGAGCTTTTGCTGCGTCACACAGAAGTTGGGGCTTAGTGTTGTTGTTGTCATTTGTTTCCATATATTGCTGGATCTCCATTTTGATTTCGTCATTGATCCATTGATTATTTAGGAGCGTGTTGTTTAGCCTCCATGTGTTTGTGAGCCTCTTTACTTTCTTTGTACAGTTTATTTCTAGTTTTATGCCTTTGTTGTCTGTAAAGTTGGTTGGTAGGATTTCAATCTTTGGAATTTTCTGAGGCTCTTTTTGTGTCCTAGTATGTGGTCTATTCTGGAGAATGTTCCATGTGCACTTGAGAAGATGTGTATCCTGTTGCTTTAGGATGTAGAGTTCTATAGATGTCTATTAGGTCCATCTGCTCTACTGTGTTGTTCAGTGCTTCACTGTCCTTACTTATTTTCTGCCCAGTGGATCTATCCTTTGGGTTGAGTGGTGTGTTGAAGTCTCCTAGAATGAATGCATTGCAGTCTATTTCCCCCTTTAGTTCTGTTAGTATTTGTTTCACATATGCTGGTGCTCCTGTGTTTGGTGCATATATATTTAGAATGGTTATATCCTCTTGTTGGACTGAGCCCTTTATCATTATGTAGTGTCCTTCTTTGTCTGTTACTTTCTTTGTTTTGAAGTCTATTTTGTCTGATATTAGTACTGCAATCCCTGCTTTCTTCTCGCTGTTGTTTGCTTGAAATATGTTTTCCCATCCCTTGACTTTTAGCCTGTGCATGTCTTTGGGTTTGAGGTGAGTTTCTTGTAAGCAGCATATACATGGGTCTTGTTTTTTTATCCATTCTGTTACTTTGTGTCTTTTGATTGGTGTATTAAGTTCATTTACATTTAGGGTGACTATTGAAAAATATGTACTTATTGCCATTGCAGGCTTTAGATTTGTGGTTACCAAAGGTTTAAGGTTAGCTTCTTTATTATCTTACTGCCTAAATAAGCTCACTTATTGAGCTATTATATACACTATCTGGAGATTATTTTCTTCTCTACCTTCTTATTCCTCCTCCTCGATTCTTCATATGTTGGGTGTTTTGTGCTGTGCTCTTTCTAGGAGTGCTCCCATCTAGAGCAGTCCCTGTAAGATGTTTTGTAGAGGTGGTTTGTGGGAAGAAAATTCCCTCAGCTTTTGTTTGTCTGGGAATTGTTTAATCCCACCATCATATTTGAATGATAGTTGTGCTGGATACAGTATAGTTGGTGCAAGGCCTTCTGTTTCATTGTATTAAATATATCATGCCATTCTCTTCTGGCCTGTATGGTTTCTGTCAAGAAGTCTGATGTTAGCCTGATGGGTTTTCTTTTATAGGTGACCTTTTTTCTCTAGCTGCCTTAAAACTCTTTCTTTGTTCTTGATCTTCGCCATTTCAATTATTATGTGTCTTGGTTTTGTCCTCCTTGGATCCTTTCTGTTGGGGGTTCTGTGTATTTCCGTGGTCTGTTCGATTTTTTCCTCCCCCAGTTTGGGGAAGTTTTCAGCAATTATTTCTTCTAAGATACTTTCCATTTCTTTCCTCTCTCTTCTTCTTCTGGAACCCCTATAATACGGATATTGTTCCTTTTAGATTGGTCACACAATTTTCTTAACATTGTTTCATTCCTGGAGATCCTTTTATCTCTCTCTCTGTCAGCTTCTATGCGTTCCTGTTCTCTGGATTCAATTCCATCAATGGCCTCTTGCATCTTATCCATTCTGCTTATAAACCCTTCCAGAGTTTGTTTCATTTCTGCAATCTCCTTTCTGGCATGTGTGATCTCCCTCCGGACTTCATTCCATTTCTCTTGCGTATTTCTCTGCATCTCTGTCAGCGTGTTTATGATTCTCATTTTGAATTCTTTGTCAGGAAGACTGGTTAGGTCTGTCTCCTTCTCTGCTGTTGTCTCTGTGATCTTTGCCTGTAGCTCTGCCTTTTCATGGTGATAGGAATAGTTTGCAGAGCTGGAACAAATGACGGCTGGAAGAACTTCCCTTCTTGTTCGTTTGTGGCCTTCCTTTCCTGGGAGAAAAGCAACCTCTAGCGGCTTGTGCTGGGCCGCTGCGTGCAGACAGGGTTTCTGCTTCCTGCCTGGCTGCTATGGAGTTTATCTCCACTGTGACTGTGGGCTTGGCCTGGTTCGGGCCCCTGCTCCAAAGTGGTGAAGTGGCGTTGGAGAGGGAGCGGCATGGAGACTATTCATCTCTGTAAGGTGCCTCCCTATTCCCTGGAGCCCAGGGGTTAGACTGCCCTGCGATCCCCAGATTCCTTACCTCTGGATATAGTGTCCCGCCCTGCCCCTTTAAGACTTCCAAAAAGCACCCGCTGAAACAAAACAACGACCACAAAAAAGAAATTTAATTAAAAATAAAAGTGGCCACTCGTTTTTCTTTATTCTCCGGTGCCAGCCTCAGGCATCTGCTCACCGGTCTTGCAGCCCTCTTTCCCTAGCATTGAGGTTCCTATCTCTTTAAGACTTCTAAAAAGCGCTAGCCAAAACAAAACAGAAAAAACAAAATCTGGCTCACTTTTCTTATGTCCTCTGGGGCCCGGCCTCCGGTGCCCGCTCACTATTGCTGCCTTGTTTTCCTAGTATCCAGTGCCCTGCACACTGGCCCGGATGGCTGGGGCTGTGTGTTCGGTAGTCCTGTGCTCCATCTCCCTCCCGCTCTGCCTATTCTCCTCCTGCCGGGAGTTGGGGGAATGGGCGCTTGGCTCCCACCGCGCTGTGGCTTGTATCTTACCCCATTCATGAAGCGCTGCGTTCTCTCTGCTGCGGATGTGGTCTTGATATTGTCCTGTGTCCTCTTGTCTTCATTCTAGGAGGGGTTGTCTTTGTTATATTTTCATAGATATTTGTGGTTTTGGGAGGAGATTTCCACTGTTCTACTCACGACGCCATCTTCCAACCCTCTCCAATGTGCCATGATTTAGATTAACCTCATGCTAGTAACATAATTTGAGTAAATCCGATTTCTTCTCTATTAACTACAGGTTTTAAAGAATTGTGTAAAAAAAAAACTTTCTGACATTCAAAAGTTTTTGAGTGTACTGATGAATATGAAATAAGAGGTTAAATTTTTTTTGTCACATTTAAGCAGAGTAGGGGAGTGATAATCTAAAATCTATGATTTATTAATAGTTAATACCTCCTTTCGGAGATAATAACATACAGTATGATGTGAAATAGTTTAAAATAGAAATTTAAAAATCACAACCTATAAAGATATACATTCTTATATTTTGTCCTGAGGCATTGCCCAATAAAAGAGGAAGATCTGTTTTCTTATATTCACTTCACTTATCAGGCATCTATTTTTAAATATATATATTAGAGTTCATACTATGAAAGTTAAAAATACAATACTTTAAAAACTCACTATTAAGTCTCTAGATAGCCTTGCTGAATTTCTTATTTTCAAAGATACTGTCTCTGAAGTGCTTGTAAATGCACACCTGCAAATTGCACATTCTGGACAATCAACCTTCTGTAACTATAACAACAATGATCAGATAATATGTCTTTTGAGAAGGCACAGACACACAAAGTGTATTCAAGATAAATTTGCCCCATTTCAGAAGACAATACATTTTTATTTCATTTAGGAAAAGGGATGATAAATTCACTTTGCTTGTAGTGCCAACTGCCTATGAAAAGAAAATTTCTGAATTATATAGATATCAGCATAACTGACACTTTACCTAATGGCACATTTACTGAAACACTACAATTTTAAGAATAAAGCAAGCTAAACAGCTGTTGAAAAGGAAAAGAAAAAAAGCTTACTACACCTGTACTTGCTTTTGTTCCAGTGAGAACCAGTGTGAGAGACATTCATAAGCTCCTGATAAAATCTACAACTGGCAGAGCCCACAAGAGCCTTTCTTCAGAGCTCACTAGGGAACTCCTGGTTCTACAATGGGATGGTCATGTGCTCAAAAACCATCTCAGACAGAGACAGGGATGTGCTCCATCCACCCAGTGCCCCAGGAGCAGTGAGGAGGGCCCACAGCAGACACACTGGAAGGCTGTCCCACAACCCATGCTCTCTCGTGACACTTCACTGACAGAACAGAACAAGGAGCAAGAAAAGCATGAGGCCCGAATGAACAGTCTCAGCCACAGGTTCTCAGTGAGCCACAGCAAATCTTGTTACCCACAGAATTTTTTAAAGACATTCTTTCTAAGACTATGAGTTGCTGCAGTTGTGGAAAATGACCACAGGCTCCTTCTAAAAATGTCTTTTAAGCCTGAGGGTAGCCCCTGGGCAGTTTCCTCATTTAGTGGATAAGGATCATTAATGCTATATTCCATTTTAGGGAATCTGAGTATAGAAGGAAAACATAGTTGGCAGTTCTAATCCTGGTAGGATATGTGCAATGCAGTTGTCTGAAACAGCTTCATTCAGCAATTTTTATGCGAAATACAAAAAAAAGAATATGCTACTGAGGATTTTCAATTCCCAATTCAAACATTACTGGTACAAGATGGAAGAGCAAGCAGGTGTGTCTACAAGCACCAACCAAAATTGCATGGGAAAAGCTTTCTTCTGCTCAACAGGAAAAGAAACCAGTAATAAAATTTTAAGAAATATCAGAGGAGTAAGTGGAAAGAACAAAATCAATTAAGAAAGATAATCTCTTGGCTATTGACATTTACGTCCTTCTTAAACCACAGTAATTTAGTAAAATAGGATTATTTGCCCTCCTCTCACTGCTCACACAACTGAACAGCTCTGTAGAGAACAGTATTTACATGTCTAAAACAATACAAATATAACATGTATTGTATTTTTACTTTAAAATAGTTATTAGTTACAGAATAGAATGAGAATTAAAAACTAACAATTTTCCGTGTATAAATCAAATGGGTGAGATGAGAGAAGTTCTAAGAATGCAAATTTGTTATTTATTTAAGAAAGAAGTAAATACTGTCCAAATTTAAAATCAAGGAGTATAGACACTAGTATGAGGGACAGGGTGATCATAAAACTGCAAGCAGAAACTCATAAAAAGATACATCTTGGGGACTTGGGAGAGGACACATGAAAATAGGGGCAGAGGAAAACTTACTCATAACCTTTGACACTCCTGTAAACAGGCTTTACTGTCTGAACATTGGCATTAACATTGCCCTAGAATCTTAAGCGTTCTGTTTCCTTTTCATTAACTTTGCTGCATAAAGCTAAGAATGAGAGAAAACTTTTAATGGAAAGAAAATCACCAGTTTGGATTACATAAGATAAATGGCTGGAAGCACAACAGGGGTGGCCTTTCAATACTCACAGCACAAGGCATTGTTTTTAAGAAAGACGTGCCCCAGGGCCTCATCACTGTAGAACACTGTGGCAGACAACAAAGTAAAGTGAAAATGGAAGACTAAACATTCGGACAGAAGGTAAGAGAAGTGAAGACCTCCTTGATTAGGTAAGTGATGTTTTAGACAGAATAATACTGATTTTTAAATTCAGATCAAATTTCCTAAGAAAATATTAACTGCAGGATATGCGAGCTTCTAATTGAGGCAATTTCACAAACAGGTTTCATCATAAAAACCAGAAGGTTCAGTAAGATTGCTTTGGAGACACTTGGCTCTGACTGCTATTAGAACAAGTGTGCAAATGCTGGATGAGGTGAGACCCAAAAGAACTGGTTACACACACTCAGCTGAAAACACCTGTAGCTATTGCCCCTTCACATAACAATTTTTGTTGAGTACATTCTGTGTTCCTAGCATCACAACAGGTGACAGACACTACAGTAAAGACACCACAGAGCCAGCTGAGGACAAGCACAAGGCACTCAGAGCCTAGCTGAAGGCAAATACACGAAAAAAAACACACCAAGATAATAAATGTCCTAAGAGTAATAAGGTTTTCTGGGCACGGGGGAGAGGGAAATAATGAGAGTCCTGGTCAATTAGAGGAAGATCAACAACAAGGCCTGCTCAAATTGGATTTTGGGACAGAAACAGTACCGACTTATTCAGGAGGTGAAAAGACAGGATTTGGCAACCAACTGGGTAATGAGGTGAGGCAAATGGGGTGGGGCTACTTGCAGGGCTTCACTCTGTAGATGTAGCCATTAACCCTATATTAATAATGTCTACATTTTAAAGACAGAGCAAAATCTCCTGTGAACAACAATGAAATTTGGAACTTTAGCTTCCCTTTTTGTCTCTGAAGAGTTCTATTAGCACATAACTGCTGCACCCAGTTGGGCTTCAACATAGGTCAAAATTTCTGTCCATCACTACATTCTTTTCAATTCTGCCTAAATATATGCTTAATTTTCATGAAGGATAGTTTGGGAACAGCCAAGCCTGTGTTTCTCAAGTGTGATCACTGAGGAGCCCCAGGAGGTAGCAGGAAATGTGAATGGACTGTCTACAGCAGGGGTCAGCAATGGAGGAGCCTGTGAGCAAGTGTCCTGTTGTCATTTCTAAAGGGTTAGAAACCAAAACAAAACAACCAAACAGAATATGCAGGAGAGAACTATGTGGCACACAATGTCTAAAGTATTCACCAAATATCCCAACTCATGATATAGGGGATTTGAGGATATACTTTGAAGTATTCCTTGCTAATGTAAAATTTCTTAAATCTTAAATTTCTTAAATTGAATATGGCATTTTAATCTTAAAAATTCAGGGAAATCAGTCAAGGCCTCCTGCCTCACAATATATCAGTGTTTGTCTTGCTACTAAAACTTGTTATGTTTCACAATGTATTGAAAATCCTCAAGTCAAATGGATGCTCTGGGCAGAGAGCTATCTTTATTCTGTGACTTTGGGAAGTCCTAGGCCCTGAGAAAATCATTTATGGTTTTGCCGGCAACACAGAAAATAATCATTTTAACTTCTCCTAGTTTCCATTTCACCAAGTGACTATTTCTTGACCTTGAACTCATCCGGGGCCACCAACATAACCCATCATAGCCTGACAACAGTATGCCCCAAAGTATTTTTTTTTGACAGATTACTAAAACAAACAGTGAAATAGCCTAATATGAAAATGTACTTTCTAAAATAACATTCAATTTAACAAACTCTTTGGAATAGCTTGCCAGTTGCAAACTAATATGGCTAGTAACAAACAAAATAGCCTATAGCAGATAAATGATTACATTAACAATAATAATCCTTTAAAGGAATGACATGTATCTAAAATTAAGTTACCTGTATTTGGAAACTATTTTTGTTAGACAACAAAGGAGGGCACAAAATGGTAAATACAGAATGATCCAAAAAAAAAGATGTTTTGGGGGACTCAATATTATGGGTGATTGTAGTAAACACACTGTTTTTCAGGTGAAACCTTCATAAGAGAGTATATCAGTAATATCTTAATATTTAAAAAAACACAAAGACCAAATGTTTGCTGACTTCCTTGAAAGATAAAACTGATTACACCCACTCTTCTTTATCATTCTCATTTTTCTAATATTCACTGCTTTCATATTCATTTTAGGGCTGGGAAAAAGAAATAATGACAAAAAGACCACTGAGTAACCAGTTCAGTTTGGAAACTTTAAATAACCCTTTCTAACAACTTCCTGTGAGACCGTTATCTAAACAGCATTTCATATATTTATGTGTGGGTATGTGTGTGTGCCACACATACATATGAATAACTCTATTGAATAATATATGTGTGAATCAGGGATTTGAAAATCTGCTAATTAAGAGAGTTGGTCCCTCATTCTTCAAAAGACAAACCCAAATACACTAAATATATCCCTCACAATGATAATCCCAAAAGTGTTACATAAACACTTCACTTGGGAATAACACAGCTTCATAAAACGTAGGAGATTTTGTGGTGCAATTCTGAGCCTCCACCAGTGGTAACAAGATGCTAATACATCTTGTCTCCATTCATGGAAAAGAAAAGAAGAAGAGATGCCACAATGAACCACTGCTGGGTAATGAGCCTTTCTGCTCCTCCTCAAGACCAGCTGCAACCATCTCCAGTCTACTTCAGGCACCAATTAACAAAGTAAAATGGGGAAATGTTGTCACACTTGGCCCCAAATCATTACTTACACAAGGAAACTTTTATATAAACTTATTGGGCTATCAATATAACTAATGCTTGGGTACACACTTAATACTCCACAAGTATCATCTAAAATTACAAAAATTCAAAAGTTTTAAAAGATAAATAATCTTTTAAGTTGTTTCATGGAAAATGGCCAAAATATTTTTCTTCTATACAAACAGTCTTCTTTCTCTCAACTGAGCCTTCCTTTCTTTATAATCAAACAAGACTTACGTGAAAAAATTCTGGAACTGTGTTTTACAATGTGAATAAACTTAACATTACTAAAATGTACAATTAAAAGCAGTTAAGAGAGTAAATTCTGTAATATTTTTTTACCACAAGAAAAATTTTTAATGAAAAACAAAATTAAAAAAACATTTAATGAAACCCACATCATTTCTTCCCTGAAAAGGTATGACAAGGAAAGAAAGGGGAGCAAATATTCTCCTTTTGTGTAGTAGATGTGTGTGTTTTCATTTCTGGTGCATTCCACACATGCGAGTTCCACAGAGAAACAACAAAGTATAAAAACCTTGAACATGAGGACTTGAGCTTCCTAAAGTCCGAATCAGTCACTAAAGCTCCTCAGAAAAGACTAGGTGTTGGGACACCAATTCAAGAGAGAAATCTAGCTCACTGTGGGTCACCAGAAGGAAATAGCAAGATCAACCAGTCTGTGAAAATCCAGTTCTTAACTACAAACAGAAATGAACACTGGCAACTTAAAAGGGAAAGGAAACCGTGGCGGTACAGTAGGAGGTCTCAGAATTCACACTAAAGGCAGAGGACCAGTTTACTTAGAAGGAATTTCCATGACTGTACCCAAGAACACACCTGGCCTTAACCCAGGATCAGCCCATCACCCCTGTGCACTTACTACCACCTCCAACTGGTCCTGTGTTTCTGTACTGTTCCCTCAGTGTTCAGTTTCTGGGGTGGGAAGAACCGAATGGGCATACCAGGGAGCTTCTTTTCAGTGGAGAATTCCTCACAATAGACAGCATATTCAAATGCTGAGGACAGAGAGAAGGCAATTTTCCACAGTGGATACCAAGGAGCTTAGTAGCCATTTATGACTGCAGGTCTAGCTCATTCTGTTTAAAATAAGTAAGTTTCCAGCGAGTTCCAGGAAACAGAATCTTCATGCTGACCGGATCCTGCCACTTGCGATGCGGTAGGTTTCCACACATTATCACCAGATAAGACTAGTCATAGACCATCATGGGTTAAGCAAGCTGCACAAAAGCAGGTGGAATGAATGAGGCCACGGTTAGTTGCCCTCTAAGCCTTTTGCTTTTGTCTGTCAAACCTGTTTGACCTTGATCAGAGCAGACACTGCCTTCCAAACTCATGCCAGAACAGAGTAAGGACAGAGTGTACACCCCAGCATTATGGGGCTAACAATACCCAAGCAGAAAATATGCCATTTATCTGGCACAGTTTCGTCAATATGAAAGCCTCTAACCAGCTTCCAGTCTATCTGAACAAACTCCCACAAATACTGTAGGGCAAAGATGCACAGAGATTTAGAAAGTCACAAAGAGGTGAAAGTAAGGACAGAGAACTTTCATAACATTACATTCTCTTTTCATTCAATACATTTCTCTACTCAAAATCCTTTGAAATTCCTCTGTTCAAATGGCTTCTACTTTTATGATGATAGAGCAGAGATGTCTCTACCACCTTTATTTTCTTGAAAAGTCAACAGAACAAGCCTTTAGAAAAAACTGAAATCCATTTTTTAAAGCAAATGTAGGAGACATCTAGATACACAACAACATATGCAAAATGTATGTTGAAATGGTGATGAATGTGAGACATAGAGGATGGCCAAACCTCAGTGTCTGAGGAGGCAGCATCAACATAAACAGGCTGCAGGACCACCTGTGAAGGTGGCTTGTGGGCTAAGGCAGAAACAGGAGACCATTTGAAAGCCTGTGAAAGAGCAGTAAGACTCCAAGTCTACTCCACTTTCCCCTTTTTTGTAGAGAAACAATGTCATAATACCGGCAGTGAAGAAAATAGGGGTGAAAACCAGGTTAGAAAGTACACATGTGCATGTCAGAGCACGAGATCCTCCAGGCCTACAGGAACTCTATCCACACAGGTCAAGAACTCCAGTATCTGGACTGATATTCCCAAAACAAGAGATCAAGGGGCCATCCTATGGGAAAATTAACCCATCTACTGAAAAGACTTACAGATAAACTATTAGTATCTGCAATGAGAATGCCACCTGGGGACCCAGTCACCCTACAAAGTCTGGCAGAAAACAAGCCCACAGACATATAGGCGCACGTGCCACAAATGGGCACACTCCATTTCTTGATAGATCTCCAGTGCCTCACCTCTTAAATAAGCGAAAGAGAAGGATCACCAGACATCTGAGTAAGCCCACAATAATTAGGAGAAAAGACCAAAATAACGTGAAAAAATGTATAATAGTGGAAACAGACAATACTGGTAAAAGAAGAAAACTTCAAAGAAATCATATTTAATATCTCCATTGAGCTAAGATGCTGCATTCATCACATAAGAGCCTATTATTAAAAAGAAAAATATCAGGAAGAATGGAAAAGAAACAAAAAAATCAAGGGAAGGATTCAGAGGTTAAAGAAATCTCACGGAAAAGAGAATAAAGATTTAGAGAATGGGACAATACAAAAAAAAAGGTAAGAACACTAGAAAATCAATGTTAAAAAGTTTTATACCAAAATTAATATGCAGTCAAAAAAAGGGAAAAAGGAGAAAATCTTCAAAGGAAATACTACAAGAACATATTAAATAACTCAGAAACATAATTATTAGGTTGTAAGGACCCACTGAGCACTCAACTCAATGAAGGAAAAATAGTTTACATTGTGGTTAATTCAACAACAATTTCTAGGATAAACATGAGTAAGAGACCTAAAATACTAGCACAGAAGAAAATGACAAAAACATGCAAAAGATCAAGGAAAACGACCTCAGACTTGTCCACTGCAGCACTGGAGAGCAGATGATAATAAATCTGGGTGGCCAGAAAGATTTCCCACCTAGGGTTCTGAACCCAGCAGAACTACCAGGCAGCCTGAGAAAACTTTCATGCCTGCAAAGTCTGTGGATGTTGTCGAAAAGGGCTGGATTTTGTTTGAAGCCTCCTAGCTGTATTTGATAGCCTCACTCCATCACATTACCCTAACCCTAACACTAACCCATTCCCATACCCTAACCCGTTCATGTACTCTATCCATAGTTCTAACCACTTCTCTTCCTATTGTCTTATTTCAAACAAAACCCCTATGACAAACCCTACTCTTCACTGTGTTCCAATCCTCCATTTATTAAATATTAGGCAGTATTATTTTAATCCTAAATATCTAAATTATTAAATCCCCACGCTCTGACCCCTTAAATTCCAAATGTAAGATTCTAAATTAACTAAGGGAAGTTACAAGAAAGAATAACATTGCACAAACATGTTTTCCTTGTATACATTAGCAATGAATAATCAAAAAAGGAATTTTTTAATTCTCTACTAAATAATGTCAACATTAATAATATACATGGGAGCAGACTTAATTTAAGTGCAAGTATTATGCATTTAAAATTATAAAACATTGATAATAGGAAAAATAAAGAAAAGCAAAATAAATGTAAGGTCCTGCTGTGGTGATGGCAGACTTAATATCACTAAGATGGCAATGGCACAAATGCACCCTATAGACTCAATGTGGTTCGTATGAAAATTCCAAAGCGTTTTAGGAAGAATTGCTCCTGCTGATCCTGTCACATATTAAATTGCAAGGGACCACAATGAGCCCTTGAGCAGAATCTTGAAAAAGAAAATCAAAGCTGGAGGCACAGGCTTCCCAAAATCTAATCTTAGTACAAAGTGAGCAGTAAATGAAACACTGTGACACTGTCATAAAGATACACAGCTGACCCTTGGACAGTACTCATGTGAAATACACAGGTCCACTTAAACTGATTTTTCCCCGCAAATATGTTGGGAAAATGTTAAGTCAACAATTTGAAACGTTACCTTTTCTCCAGCTTACTTTACTGTAAGAATATAGCACATAGGAGGTATAATGTACAAAATATTGTTAATCGAGTGTTTATATTATTGGAAAGGCTTCCAGTCAAAATAGGCAATCAGTTTTAGGATAACAAAGGTTTGGCAGAGTCACATGTTTTATGTAGATTGTGATTCTGTGGGGGAGTCAGCACCACTAGCCCCCATGTTGTTCAAGGGACGACTGTATATAAAGATCAACATACCTGAATGGAAATATCCAGTTGATTTCTGACAAGGGTGGACAACATTAACTTATGGAGAGAAAGTGTATTTCCAGTAAATGGTACTTGGCAACCTCCTGTCTACATGCAGAAGAATGAAAATGAATCCTAACTTATATCACATACAAAAATTAACTCAAAATACATAACGGCTTACATGTAATAGGTAAAACATGGGGATAAGTCTTCATGACCTTGGATTTAGCTATGGTTTCTCAGATCTGAAACCAAAGTACAAGCAACAAGAGAAAGAATAAATTAATTTCCTCCAAATTAAAATCTTTTCTGCATCAAAAGATTCCAACCAAGATGTGAAAAAGTCACGGAATAGAAGAAAATATCTGCACACTGTACATCTGACAAGAGCCTGTTATCCAGAATACACCATGAACTTGTACAGTGCAACAAGGCAACATCCCAACTTTTTAAATGGATGAGAGACTCCAAGACATACAAATGCTCCAACAAGCACATGGAAAGGTGTCCCATAGAATTCCCTGCACACACATGGGAATGGCTATATTCAGGAAAACTGAAAATCACACATTGCAAAGGATGCAGAAGAACTGGAGCCCCTAACCTTTGCTTGTGGAAATGTAAAACGTGCAGCCTGTGTACAACACCTTGGTGTTTCCTCATAAAGATAAAATACAATTACTTAATTGTGGTTCTACATCCACTCCTAGATAATACTTCAAAGAAATGACTATGATGTTCAAACAGAAACTGGCCCACGAGTTCTTGGCAGCATTGATCAGCACAGCAAAAAGTCAGAAACAACTCAAATGCCCATCAAGGGGTGAATGGATGGATAAAAACGGGTTGATCCATAAACTGTATTTTTCTGCCATATAGAGTAAGGAAAATGGTCCACGGCCTCCTGGAAAACGGTGTGGAGAGTGGGGAAGGTGTCCCCAGAAACTTGAAGATACAGTTAATATATGAGCAGCAATTCCATTTCAGGGCATCTGCCTAAACAACAGGGCATCTGCCAAAAGCAGGGACTTAGATATTTGGACACCTATGCTCACAACTGCATGACTCACAATGGTTAAAAGGTGGAGAAGACCCACGTGTCCACAGACAAATGGATGAACAAAGTGTCCTCTCCACACAGTGGAGTGAACAAGGGCATCCTGGCATCTGCTGCATGGATGAATTCTAAAGCCAATTTTCTCAGTGAAATGCGCCAGTCACAGAAGGATGAATACTATGTGATCCCACTTACGTGAGATCTGGTGGAGCCCATCTGAGCTAATGTCCCTGGAAGAGTTCCAGAAAAAGGAAATGTGATCAGAATAGAAAGACATTTGCACACAGCTGGGGTAGAAGGAAACAGCTGTGCTGGGTCTGTGCACTGGATTATCATGTGGAGACCCTAATACTTCCCTCATTTAGGTTCAGGTGGTGGCTCCCTATAAACTTGTCCCTATTTAGGGTAGAGGCCAAGAGAATTTTGTGTGAAGTGGCAGGTGTGGTAAAGTGGGAACATGGGACATTTAGTGTAAAGAGTGTTTGTACTGACACTGCAAGTTTTCTGTGTGCTTGAAATTGCTGGAAAGTAAATTACTTTGCAGAACAACCACGTCGGTCCTGCACCAGAAAAGCAGAGCAGACATCACACCCTGTCACAGAGGCCAAGCCCTCCCATTTCAGTTCACCCGAAGTGGACCACTACTTAGCCTGCGGGAGTCACTACAAGGCACGTGGTAAAATTCCCTTGCAGACACGGGGCTTGGGTGTTGGGACGACCTGGAGTGGAACACTGGGATTTTTAAATTCCAGTTTCCACACTGCTCCACCAAAAACCTGTTACAGCTAAAAATAAAATCAATAATCTAGCAGGATACAAAATCAACATACAGAAGTTGTTTACTTCTGTTCACCAATAACCAACGGTCAGGAAGAGACATTAAGAAAACAATGCCCTTTACAACTGCATCGTAAAGAATGAAGTACCTAAGGAGAAGCCTAACCAATGAGGCGGGAGGCTTGAAGCTTGAGGCCTAAACACTGTGGACACTGCAGACCAGGATGGGGCGAGGGTGGGTTAGGTTATTACAAGTCCTGTCGACCAACAGGAACCTTCAGACTCCGTGGGACCCCCCCATCGAAATTCCACCACACTTCACAAAGAAGCAAACACCCAACAGGCTGGATAGAACCACACAGGACCCCATCCCCACAGCCGACATGAGAAAGCAGAGCCCGGGCATCGTGCCGTGACCTCCCACTACACTGTGGACCTATAGCAACGGATACCCCATGTTTCGCCCAAGCAGAAGCGGGAGTCTAAACAGAACACCAAGTGCCCTTCATCCCCCAACCTTCTCGGCATGAAGAACCGGCTCACTTGGCCCCGGTCGCAGGCAGTGGGTGTTGGCCACCCTCAAGGAGCCAGGCTGGTTCAGCACCATGCTGTGCCCAGGGGGGCCTCCCAGGTGGACCCCACCTCGGGGACCCTTCGCAAGAAACCACCATGTGTGCTGGGCGCTCAGCAAAGGCTGAAGCACAGGTAAGCGAGCCGCTTAAGCAGCCAACTCCCCTCCGCCCCCATTCTCATTTCAGAGCCTTGTTAGGAAGGATGCCTGCAGCCTGGAAGGTGTCTCGCAGGTGTGGACAATCCACCCACTGCAAGGGGCCCGAGGCACGCAGCGTGGAGACACAGGCTGCCGGGGAAGCGCTGGACACCACATACCCGCCCCAGCCCTGTCTCAGCACGGGCCCGAACTCTTCCTGAGTGCCGTCCGCCACACCCTGAACTCAGCTGCAGCCGTCGTGTCCCAGACTCCACAAATACTCAGTTAACCATCGCAGGCCTTCCTCTCCCGGCCCCTGAAGAGGAGCGCTCAGTAGGATATGAACGGAAAGCTTGTCCTTACCTTTCCGTACTGCAGCTCCTCAGGAAACCGAGGTGCCCCTGTGGACGCGGCCTGCGGTGTCACGGAGCTGCAGGGGATCCGGAGCAATACCGGCACCGGTCAGAGCCGGGAGAAAAGGCCTGCGTCCTGACCGCGCATGAGCCCTGCTGATCCACAAAGAGGGCCGAGGCGCCGCTTGCGGGTCACGGTGAGCATTGCAGGATGCGTGCTTACAACTCAGTGAAGGTGGTGCCCCCTTGTCGCTAAACTGATGAACCACAAATCTTTGGAAAATCATGCCACAATGGGCACAAATTTCTTGTGTCTTCTCCACTTTAAGAGTGAAATGAATGAAATGAAGTAGGCAAAGGCTTTACAAGTTACACCAAAATTAACTCGAAATTCCCCATAGGCATGTTCCTTAGAAAACTAAAAATAGAAATATCATTTGACCCGGTAATTCCACTCTTAGGAATTTACCCAAAGAATATAGTTTCTCAGATTCCAAAAGACATATGCACCACTATATTTGTTGCAGCACTTTTTACAAGAGCCAAGATATTGAAGCAACCTGTGTCCATGAGGAGATCAATGAATAAAGAAGGTGTGGTACATAAAAACAATGGAATACTTCTTAGTCATAGGAAAAAACATATCCTACCATAGGCAACAACATAGTTGGAGCTGGAAGATATTATGCTCAGTGAAATAAGCAAGGTGGAGAAAGACAAATGCCAAATGATTTCCCTCATTTGTGGAGTATAACAGCAAAGAAAAAATGAAGGACCAAAACAGCAGCGGACTCACAGACTCCAAGAAGGGACTAGCAGTTACCAAAGGGGAGGGGTGTGGGAGGGCAGGTGAGAATGGAGGGAGAAGGGTATTGAGGGGTATTATGTTCGGCACACATGGTGTGGGGGACCACAGAGAAGACAGTGTAGAACAGAGAAGACAAGAAGTGACACTGCAGCATCTTACTACACTGATGGACAGTGACTGCAATGAGGCATGGACGGGACTTGATAATATGGGCGGATGTAGTGACCGCAGTGTTCTTTCATGTGAAACCTTCATAAGATTGTATGTCAATAACACTTTAATTAAAAATAATTTTTAGTGGTACACTAATAAAAAAATTTTTCATAGTCAAATTTTAGATGCAAAATTATAAAATTTGTAGGTAAAGCAAGAAAATCTACACAACCTTGATGAACCCAACACCAAAGGCCTATCCACAAAAGAAAAATAATCACATGTGCTTTATAGAGTTATAATTTCTACTCTAAAAGACCTTGCTCAGAGAACCCAAACACAAGACAAAAACTAAAAGATAATATGTGCAAAATACATTTTTGATAAAGGATTTGTACTCAAGATATACAAAGATACATAAAACAAAAATGAGCCATTAAAAATATTTTACAATTAAAAAAGGTCTCACCATGACATTCAAGAATTGCATCACCAGTATTTATACAACTGCTTTGAAAAACTATGTCCCAACAAAAGCCACCATGCAGTTTTACATAATAGCTCTATTCATAAAGGCTAAAAACTTAAAGAAATCAGGATGTGTTTCAGCAGATGAATGCTTTGGCAAATTGGGGTACATCCATTACATTTCACTACAATTTGTACAGTGAAATGTACAGTGATTTGCCCAGTGAAGCTGGTGCCTTGATCACTGGTGCTCACAGGTGTACCCCAAATGAGAAATGGTTTCTAACAGCTTCTTTGTAATTATGAAGGCTTCGGCCTTGGGCCAGGAGAAGGCTTCATTCTTCCCTGTGGGGTTGGAACACATCGTCCTCCCAGTACACGACATGGATGTGTTTGCCAACCTGGAAGCTCTCCAAAATCCATATTTTGAGACACTTGTATGATGTATTATTAACTCCATTTTTTTCTCCTCCTCTTTCTCTGGAGAATGGACGGTTGAGGCTGAAAATTCCAACTTTCTAATCATGGCATGGGCTTTCTGCCTGTCAGACACCTGAGCAGAACCCACCCAGAACCACCTACTTAGTATAAAAGAATCTCTTACCCAGGAGATTCCCAAGGATTTAGGAGCCCAGGATCAGGAATGAGGCAAAGACCAGAATATGTTTTCTGTTGTATTTCTGTGTTCACAGTGGCACATCCCAGGAAGAGAGTCTGGAAGTTCTGCTTCTGCTATCCTTGGATAAGGAGGATTTACAACAAAAACTGTTTACTTCTTTAAAATGTTATAATGTTTTACCCCAACGTGTATGGATTAGATTCCAACTAAAAGTCTATATGGGTGTAGTGACAAGTATTAGCTTCCACAGCTATTTGAGGGTCTGACCGAGGCAGTTTCTATGACTGTCCATTCGCAGGTCTGGGTGGGGAGTGTAGGCCCCTCCCTTGTAGTGGTAGAAAGAGCCCTGGGCTCAGAGAAAAAGCCTATCTTACAAAAGAACTGGGACTTTTGTCTAAAGTTGCCATAGAAACACAAGTTAAATTTGAATTTCACAGAACAAATAATTTTTTGGACATACATATATTAACATAATTCTTGCTATCATCTGAACTATATCCTGTGTTTTTACCCCAAGACTGGCAGCCCTATCTTAGGCCAGTCATCTAAATGCTTGGAGCTTCAATTTACTCATCTGAGAGATAGAATAATGCCCACTGTAGAGTGCTGTGCTTAGTATCAACTGGGAACACTGCAAGGGCTGGGGGTGTTGTTCTTGACCCTCTTAGAGTTGCTGGGTCTGAAAATGAAACTGACAAAGATTAACCAGAGAAAAGCACTCCCATTTATTAATAGGTTTTATGTGATATGGGAGACTTCACAAGGAAGTGAAGACCCAGAGAAGCAGTTGGCCCTGAGCAATTTGTGCTGGGTTTGATAAGGAGTGGACATTTGTGGAGAAATATGACAGGTTCAGGAGTATGAGATAGTGTCGTAAATAGGGGAATTTATCAAGGCCTGCTCATTAAGATTCCTCTTTCTGTCCCTTTGTCTTCAAAGAAAAGGATTTTCCTTTCCTCTTGGTATATGGAGGGTACCTCTCACATAAGACTTAAGACAATTAAAAACACTTGATTTTTCTAGCTTACCTTACAGTTATAATACAGCACAAAACATGTGTAATGTACAAAGTATGAGTTAACTGTTTATATTATTGGTAAGTCTTCCAGTAAAAATAAGCAATGAGATTAGGATAATACTTAAGTTTGGGGGGAGAGAGATGTTTTATGTGTATTCTGACTCTGTGGGATGTCAGCTATACAACCCCCATTTTGTTCAAGGGTCAACTGTATGCACGGATCAACAGAAGTGAGTGGAAAGCCCAGAAGTGACCCAAACCATATACAGTGACTTGCTTTCTGACAAGGGTGGACAAAATTAAATTAGGGAAAGAATTGTCTTCCTTGCTAACGGTGCTGGGCAAATAGCTGTCCATATGCAGATGAATGAAACTGAACCCTTAACACATATCACATACAAAAATTAACTCAGAAAAGACAAAGGGCTTACATAATATTTAAAAAACAACAGAGTCTAGAAGAAAACATGAGGATAAACGTTCATGACCTTGGATTTAGCCATGATTTCTCAGATCTGACACCAAACGACAAGCAACAGAAGAGAGCATAAAATTAAAAACTTTTCTGCGTTAAAAGTCACCAACCAGAAAGTGAAAAAACAGTCACATAATGAAAGGAAATATCTCCACGTTGTACATCTAAAAAGAGCCTGTAACCCAGGAAACACCACAAACTAGTACAAGGCAACAAGAGAAGACAAATGTTTAAAGTGGATTAAGATTCCAAGTAAGACATACAAATGTTCAACAAGCACATGAAGAGGTCTCACACAGCATCAGTTGCTATGGAAATGCAAATTAAATCACAGAGACCCCCACCCACTGCAAGCACATGGCATTGGCCATACTCTGGGAAATTCAAAATCACATGTTACCAAGGATGCATAGGAATTAGAGCCCCTAAACTTGGCTTGTGGAAATATAAAACATGCATCTTGTATACAACAGCTTGGCATTTCCTCATAATATATAATACAGTTACCTAATTGTGGGTAAAGAACCGATCCTAGATAAATACCACAGAGAAATGAAAATGCTGTTCAAACAGAAACTGGCCCAAGAGTTCTTAGCATCAGTGCTCACCACAGTAAAAAGGTAGAAACAACTCAAATGCCCATCAACGGATGAACAGATGAACAAAACAGGGTTGATCCATAAACTACATTATTCTGCCAAATATAGAAATAAAGAAGAATGGTCCAAAGCTGATTTGAAAACACTGTGTGTGAAGAGTGTCAACCAAAACTCGAGCATAGTTAACATATAATTAGCAATTCCATTTCAGGGCATTTGCGCAAATGACAGGAAAGCAGGGACGTAGATATTTCACACCTCTGTTTACAGCTGCATGAGTAACAACAGCCAAAATGGGGAGACGACCCAGGTGACCACAGACAGATGAAAGCAATGTGGTCTCTACACAGTGGAGTAAACAAGGAGTCCTAGAACCTGCTGCACAGATGTACCCACAAAGCCATTATGCTCATGGAAATGTGCCACTCCAAGAAGGACAAATATTATGTGATCCTGCTTATTCAAGGTCCCAGAGAAACCAACTGAGGTAAAGTCTCGGGAACAGTTCCAGAAAAAGGAAACTGCATCAGGATAGTAAGACATGTGCACTAAGCTGGAGCGGATGGTGACAGCTGTGGTGGTTCTGTGCATTGGATTATCATGTGGAGAGCCTAATACTTCCCTCATTTGCAGTCAGATGTTGTTTCCCTGGAAGCGTGTCCCTGTTTGGGGTAGACACCACAGAAATTTCGTGTGAAGTGGAAACTGTGGCAAAGTGAGATGCTAGGAAATTCAGTATAAAGTGAATCTGTACTGACACTACAAGTTTTCTGTAGGTTTTAAATTGCTGGAAAGTAAATTAGTTTGCAAAATAACCATAAGAAAAGCACAGCAGACATAACATCCTGTCAAGAGAGGCCAAGCCCTTCCACCCAGTTCAAACAAATGGCACCTTGCAGGGGTCCAGGGCTCATTAGAAAGCCTGTGGGAGGTTCCCCTGCAGCCACTTGACCTTGGATGTTGGGAAGACCTGGGGTACAAACAGTGGAATTTTAGAATTCCAATTTCCCACCCTACTTCACCAAAGTCCTGTTAGAACTAAAAATGAATTCAGTAAACTTGTAAGATACCAAACCAACTTATAAAAGTCGTTTGCTTGTATTCACTAATAACGAACCATCAGAGATTAAGAAAATAATGCCCTTTACAAGTGCATCATAAAGAAGAAAGTGTTGTGTAAGAATAAAACAACTCCTACCATTTGCAACAACTTGGATGGAGCTAGAGGGTATTATGCTCAGTGAAGTAAGCCAGACGGAAAAAGTCAAGTACCAAATGATTTCACTCATACGTGGAGTGTAAGAATAAAGAAAAAAAACGGAAGAAACAAACCAGCAGCAGATTCACAGAACACAAGAATGGACTAACAGTTACCAAAGAGAAAGGCCCTGGGGAGGGAGGGTGGGAAGGGAGGGTAAGCGGGGAAAGGCATTATGATTAGCCCACATAATGTGCCAGGAGAGGTATGGGGAGGGCTGTCCAACACAGAGAAGACTAGTGATTCTACAGTATCTTACTACACTGATGGTCAGTGACTGTAATGGGGTGTGTGCTGAGGACTTGATGATGGGGGGAAACTAGTAACCATAATGTTGCTCATGTCATTGTAGATTAATGATACTAAGGAAATAAATAAATAAGACTAAAGTGCTGTGGAAAAAACTGTAGTATTTCCAAAGTATCTCACCTAGACTTCGTGCATCTCCACATCAGTAGGTGCTTCCAAGAAGTGGAGAGAAATAGTCCATCTCTCTATCAACAGGTAATTACGAGGGCGAGCGAGGGCATATTTGGACTGGAGAAGTTCGGTGGGGCCCCTTCTTCTGAAGCCTTGTTGTGACAGACACGGGCAAGCTGAAGTGGATGACTACTAGTAAGTAACAAACGGGTTTCTCCCACTTTATTTCTCCCTTTGACTGATTTCGGCTCAAAGGTATTTAGTTCAGGAATTTTCTCCAGAAGTTACAGGTACCTAAGAACAAACTTAACCGAGGAGGTGGGAGACCTGAAAATTGTGGACCCTGCAGATGTGGACGGGAAGAGTTAGGTTGTTACAAGTCCCTCCACACACAGCAATGTGCACAACCCCTGCGACCCTCACCAAAATTCCATCGCACTTATCACAGAAACTAAGCAAACACCCTGCAGGCTTGGTTGAACTGGACGGGACCCCATCCCCACAGCCGTCCTGGGAAAGCAGAGCAGGAACATGTCACCCTTTCATCCCATTACAATGCAGTGCTGCAGCAACCGAGACCCCGTGTGGCGCCCAAGCAGAAGCGGGTGTGGTAACAGAACACGGGGCGCCCTCTGCTTCACCAATCCAGCTCTTCCCTTGGAGGCAGCACATGAGGCCCGGGCACAGGCCACGGATGGGGGGCAGCCCTCGGGAAGCTGGGCTGTGTCAGTGACGTGCTTAGCCTGGGGAGATTCTCCCAGGCGGACCCCACACTGGGGACTCTTCTCAGGAAAACAACCTGTGTGCTCAGCACACCGCAAGACCTGAACCCCAGGTAAGCAGGCCATTCAGCAACCAAGTGCCCTCTGCCCCATTACCATCTCAGAGCCTTGTCAGGAAGGACGTCTGGAGCCTGGAGGGCCTCCCGCCGGTGCGGCCAATCCACCCACCGCACGGGCTCCCGGGGACGAGCTAGGCGAGGCTCACTCGCCCCGGCACGGACTCAGCTGTGTCCCGGACTCACCCGCCCCCTCAACTCCACCCGTCGCGTCAGCCGCTCCCCCAAATTCAACTGAGACCCCTTTCCCTGCCGCAGGCCTTCCTCCACAGTCCCATGAAGGGGAGCGCTCTGCAGGCGACGCACGGGGAGCCTCTCCTCACCTTTCCGTCCCATGGCTCCTAAGAAAACCGAGCTTTCACGGCGGCCGCGGACGGCAGTGTCCTGGACGGTGCCGCACGGGAGCCTGAGGAATCCCGGCTGCCACCAGAACCAGAAGGATGTCCTGGCCTGATCGCGCATGCGCCACGCAGGTCCACAGACAGGGCAATGGCGTCGACTGAGGGCCACGGTGGGCGGACTACACCCACTTATTTCTAAGTTTTATGTGATATGGGACGAGGGCTCACAGCTCGAGGAAGGTGGCGCCCCCTCGTGGCTCGATTGATGAATAACAAAATTTTGGAAAATCAAACCCCAATTTGCAGGAATTTCCCATGTCTTGTATAATTTGTTGGAGAACATACAGAATGCAATGAAGGTACGCACAAGCTTTACAGCTTACACAAAAATTCACTCAACATTCTCCATAGACAATTTTTAGGTGCAAAATTATAAAAATTCTATGTAAAAGCAAGAAAATCTATACACTCTTGCTGATGACTTTTAACCCCCAACACCAAAATCCTATACAAAAAAGAAAAAGGATACATCATGTGGGATTTATAGAATTAAGATTTCTACTCTATAAAATTTTGTTCAAAGAACCCAAATACAAATTACGCACTGGGAGAAAATGTTGGCAAATACATATTTTATAAAGTATTTGTACTCAAGATACACAAAAATCCATAAAACAAAAAAGAACCATTAAAAACTATCTTACCATTGAAAAGATAAGTCTCACTTTAGGATCCAAGAATTGCGTCGCTGTTATTTAGACAACTGCTTTGAAAAACTGTGTCTCAACAAAATTCACCATGCAATTTTACACAGTACCTCTATTCATAATGGCTAAAAACCTAAGGAAATCAGGATGTGCTTCAGTAGATGAATGCATTAGCGAACTGGGGTACATCCATTACCTTTCATTAAGACTTGTACGATTTGCCCAGTGAAGCTGGTGCCATGATCAACGGAGGTTACAGAAGGTCTACCCCATGTGAGAAATGGTTTGTAACGCTTTTGTGTTACTGTGAGGGGTCTCCCTTGGGCCAGCAGAATGCTTCATTCATCCCTGTGGGGTTGGGACTCATCACCCTCCCAGTACACCACATGGATGTGTTTACCAACCTTGAATCTCTCCAAACTCCAATTGTTGAGACACAGGTATGACCTATTATTAACTCTGTTTTTATCCGCTCCCCTTTCTCTGGAGAATGGAGGGGTGAGGCTGAAAATTCCAAGCTTCTAGTCATGGCTTGGGCTTTCTGCCTTTCAGGCACCCAAGCAGAGCCCACCCAGAACCACCTACTTACATTAAAAGATGCTGCTATTACCCAGGAAATTCCTAGGGCTTTAGGAACCCAGTGTCAGGAATGAGGCCCAGACCAATATACACTTTCTATTGTATTTCTGTGTTCATGTTGGCACATCCAGGGAGAGGGTCAGAAAGCTGTATTTCCACTATCCTAGGAGAAGAAGGACTTACAAAAAAAGCTAAGTTGACTTATTAAAAAAAGTTGTAATGTTTGACCCCAAGGTGTATTCATTAGAGTCCAACTACAAAGCTGATGTGGCTCTAGTGCCAAATGTTAGCTTCCACGGCTATGTGATGGTCTGACTGAGGCAGTTTCTATACCTATCCATTTACATCTCTGGTTTGGGAGTGTAGACCCCTCCCATGGAGTAGTGGAAAGAGCCCTGGGCTCTGAGGAGAAGCCCGTGTTACACCAGAACTGGTACTTCAGCCTAAAGTTGCCATACAAACACAAGTTAAATTTGAATTTCAGAGAAGTAATTATTTTTTGGACATACCTATATTAAAATATTTTTTGTTATCATCTGAACTATATCCTGTGTTTTCACCCCATTTAACTGCCCTAACTTAGGCCAGTCATGTAAATGCTTGGAGCTTCAGTTTCCTTATATAAATGATAGTATGATGTCCACTGTAGAGTGCTGTGCTTAGCATCAACTGGGACCACTGCAGGAGCTGGGGAATTATTCTTGACCATCTTAGGGTTGCTGGGTCTGAAAACTAAACTGACAGACAGTCTAACCAGAGAAAAGTACACCCACTTATTTATAAGTTTTGTGTGATATGGCAGACTTCACAAGGAAGTGATGACCCACAGAAAGAGTTGGCCATGAGCATTTTTGTGCTTGGTTTGATAATGAGTGGACAGTTAGGGGAAAATAGTACAGGTTAAGGAGTATGAGGTACTGTAATAAATACGAGGAACTTATCAAGGCCTGCTTCTTAGGATTCTTCTTTGTGTCCCTATGTCTTCAAAGAAAAGGATTCTTCTTTCCTCTGGGTATAGGGAGGGTACATCTCATAAGGGATATATGATCTGTTTCAGGGGGTAAGGACAGGGAGAAGGTCAGAGTGAACTTCCTGCCTCTTTGATTTTACCAAACTCCTTCAGTTTAAAATATTCAACATGCCAAGTTACCATAGTTTGGGGTAGCATATCCTGGACCCCATCATTACAGTGGTTGACATGACCTAGAATCTGTAGTCTTAGCCTCTCCTAGAATCATTCTACAATAGTTATATGTCTGCCTGGAGTAAGACAAATTTGTGTTTTAATTCTTCTACTAAATATTGTTCTTGAATATCCATAAAGTGAGATAATAATAGTATTTACCTCAAATTGTATTTATGAGGCTTAAATGAGTCAATGAATGTAAAATGTTTAGTCCTGGGCATGGTACATAATAAATGCTTAACAAATAATACCTAGTTAACCCTGCAGTTGTGCACATATGATGTAATATCACTCAAATGAATTGAGGAGACTTGGACATGAATCATTCAACTGAGGATAATTTCCTGAGTCATATTTCAGCACTAAGTGCTGATGGGCAATACTGTTCCTTCCCACTGGTTATCATAAAGAGACATAATTGGACAAGATTAGATGGGGAAGACTTTTACAAGTCTTCCTGAGTATGTAAGAGACAAAGATAACACCTTTGTGATCATTTCTGAAGGGTATAAAACAATTTCCTGAATCTTAGCTCATTTTGTAAACTCAAAATGAACTGACAGCTGATGCCTGCATTTTCCCAGAGGCAAAAATATGCCTCATCTGCAAATGGTGGTTTCACTGAAGCCTTAGGTGTACTACCAGCGGAGGCTAAGACTCTTCCTATTCATCAAATGACGCTGCACCAGGCTGTGTCACAGCATTGTTGAATGGCAAGATGACCTTTCAGGAATTCTCTAGATCACTGATGGCCAAGGAGAATGAATTAACCAAACAGAGCCCATCAGGGGATTTCAGGAAAGGCTATTAATACAGGAAAGCATTAAGATGTAACCACACAGATTGGTGGAAACACAGCTAGATATTAGTGGCAGCAGTTTCAGTTTAAAACATTTCTTTTACCTTGTTTAAAAAATGGATATTTGTTCAGCTGCATCTCCTGTACCGTCAGTGCTGACCTGTCAGGGACCTGAGATCTAATGGAAAAGTGAGCTGATATGCAAATGACAGCATCAGAACCAGGAGCTATCAGAAAAATGCAAAACCTAGCTTTTCTCCCCAACCCTGAGCCTATCATGATTTGGGTTGAAGATTTTTTAATGCTCCTTCTCTCTTTCTCTCTGCTGTTTTCTTTACGAACTTTTTCCATCCTAAAACTTTCAGAACTCAATCTCCATGTTGCTGCCTCCTAACTCATTTCTAACATTTGGTAGATTTACTTGCAGAAATAATTGTACCTTTCCACAAACTAATGTGCTGGATGTGGAGTGGATAAATATCTGTTTATAGCACTTGAAGGGCAATAGGCAGAGTCACATCAATCAAGTGACTCAGTATGAACTGCCATTTAAGATACCCCGTGGGAGTGATTTTTTGTTCAGTTGAAGTGATTGTCATTTCTTTAAATTTCACATTTCTTCAGATGCAACCAAGGCATGTTAGCTAATGTAAAATGCAGAAGTAAAACATTTATTTATAAAGCAACAGCTTTGAAACAATATAGCATTCACAAGTCAAATACAGTATCTTATTCTGTGTTAAGCATTTGCTAACGTGAGGCTTTATTGTGTAAACCCACCTGCATATGCAATTGTAAACAATTTCCTGACAACTTTGGTTGAGTCATGAAATAGTCTTAAAGCTGAAACATAAGTTACAATTTCTGGTAAAACCTGGGGTCTTCTGTGAAGCCTCAGGAGTTTGATTTCCCATGAACATCTTTAGATTACCTTGTGGTTCCCAAGCCTCTGTTCTGGTTCCTTTTTTCTCACTTTCTCTTTCTTTCTCCAAGAAAAATTTAGAAAGTCATCATTACTGAACATGTGTTGACTGTTTCCCACCATACTCTCCATGTGTCTTTGCATCCCAGAAGGGGGCAGCTAGGCAGTGGGAATGGCAGTCTAGGGGTCTGATCAGCTGATCAGGCTGATATAACCAGTCTATCACCCTCATCTCCCCTTCTCCTCACTTCCACCCTCTGCCTTCCCACCTTCTTCTACTCTCACCAGGACTTTAGACAAAGGCAATAGAACATGAGCTTTGGGGTCAGGCACACCTGTCTTTGAATCCTCCCACCTCCCAAGCTGTGTGACCTGATAAGCTGCCTGCTCCACCCTGTCACTGTTCCTTCATTTGACATGTGGTCAGGGTCATCATTTGACCTGCTATTTCTGGGCAAGTCTAGGAGTATGCTGTTTATCCTGACATACTCATCAATATTGCCTCTGTTCAATGTCTCAAGTATCCTGAACAGACCATAAAAATGAGGCATTTTAGGTGTCTACTATAGTGCCCAGTAAATAGTTCCTTGAGATGATAACTTCTACTGTTATTAATAATTATTTGAAGTGATCTTCCCACCAGACCTCAGTGGATTACTTGATGTGATGAGCTGGATGTGAGCTTAGAACTGAAAAATCCACTTTGTTTTTGCACTTTGTTTTAGAAACAAATAACACCCACATAGTTTTGTTTTACAATCTCAACTGAATGTAGGGCTCACCAGAATAAAGCCACCAAAGCAAGAAGCAGTAATGACCAGTTTAAGGTGGAAAGGAGAATGGAAATTAGGCACAATTTCATTGTGAGCAGGGAAAAATTGACACTTAAAGCAAAAAAAAAATAAAAATAAAGTATTTCAGAGCAGGGTAGAATAAAGATCAGGCATAGATGGCTTTTCCAAAATTAGTTCTCCTCCGTGAGCTCCGTGGGTAGAGCCTGAGATGAACAACCTGCCAGCACAGGGCCTTGGGAAGACAGGTGAAGTGTCTCAGCAGAGAGGAGGGTGCCCCAGTGATGCTCAAGGTAAAACAACATCTATAGTGGAAATAGCAGACGAATTCACAGGAAAATCTTTGTTAGGGAGAAAAACAATAACTGGCCTTGTTTTACTTTTTCTGAGTCATCAACCCACTGCCAGACAGATTAACTGCTCAAAGTTATATGCCAGACCCTGGACTACACCCTGGTCATGTGGGATGTGACACACATTCCCTGCCCCAAGTAGCTCAGACTACAGACAAGGAGAGACACATGGCAGTGACAGCACTCTGTGCTGTGGAAAGGCATGCTGTGTAAGTTGGGAAGGGTAACCTCAGTAACAAAGGGCCCCAAGCCCTGTTGCTAGCCACAATAGATGGCATTTCCTGCCATCATTGCAGAATAGTGCAGGAGTTTGCAAGGTAGTTTTCATGTGCTCTAACTATTCCCATGGCCTTAGAGTTTTCTTTTGGATACTTCACATCCAGTCAACAGGTAGAAGAAAGAGGAAACTAGAGGGTGTCACAGGAATATTTTTGGGGCTAGGTTTGGAAGTGGTGCCCACAAGCCATTCGTCAGAGCTGGTCACATTGGCCCCACATAATGCAGTACCTGGGCAGCCATTTTCTGGTAACAATTCTACAGGATGAATGGGGAGAATTAATCTTTTCTGATCAGCCAGCTGTTCATGGGACTTATACATGGAGGTGGTATGTGAGGGCAGTTCAGAGGAGAGAGATAACCCAACTGTGCATGTGTGTGTGTGTGTGTGCGTGTATTTCTTGGGTGAGGGGCAGATATTAGCAATATCTCCATGGAATAATTGATATTTTAACCAAGTTTTACAGGAGAAATAGTATTTAACTCATGAAGGGCATTGGGAGAAGGAAGACAGTTTAAATATAAGGAACAGCATGTGCAAAGGTACTGGAGAGTTCATCCCATCATCTATACAACAAATACTATAAACGTGTCTTTGAAGTGCCAGAAATCATTCAAAATTCTGGGAATGCTGCTGTATACAGAACAGACAAGGCCTCCACTTGCCTCAACCCATATTCTAGTGGAAGGAGACAAACCACACAGAAGCAACTAAGTACACAACTCCAAACATCAAATAGCATGTTGTGTGGGAGAAGCGCATGCCTGTAAGTAGGGCTAGAGCAAAGGGTGAATGTTGAAAGTGTGGAAAAAGGAAGTGATAAATGATGAGACTGGAGAAGATGGAAAAGGTCAGCCAGGAAGTGGCCTTCATGCATTAATGGGCACCAGCAAGAGGAGACGGGCAGAGCTGTGAATTGTGGAAGCTCCCTGGCTTATGGCAGAGAGACGCCAGGTGTGGGTGCAGAGAGCCTGGTTAAAAGGCGTCTGAATAGACTTGGGATGAAATAGGAGCCATGGTTGGAGGGGTGGAAATGTGAGTGGGTGCAGTGCACACTGCACCTCCTTCCAGTGTGCAGTGGACAGGGGCAAAGGAATTGCCCCTCCTTCCAGGTTTCAGGCAGAAAATGGGAAGAATGTGTTTGCATAACCCAGTCTAGTCCTTTTGGTTTGTGTACGTTTTTACTTTTAAAAGTTTGTATATATACCCTCACAGAAAAATCTAAAACTTAAAATGTTACCGAGTTATCAGACAGTGCTGGGTACAGAGGAATACATGTACATGTCTGTGTGTACACAGACACATATATATTTATTTCTATGTGCATAGATATATTTTGTAGACTGTGCTTCACCTGTGTGTACACAAGCTCCCCAGCTGTCTCTCCCCATTTCCCCACCACAGACAGTCTCTTCCCTCCACCTGTACTCTGATACCTGCATCAGTTGGAATCACTGTGTGGAAGCCCACACCTTGCTGGGGCTCCAAGGTAGCCCCCCTCGTAATTCCCTCCAAACCCTGATCAGGCTCCGACAACTGATCCCAGGCCAGGCCACCACCTACTGAGGATGCCCCCTTCATCCTGCCTGGGCTCTGGGCCCTGCTTCAGTCATCACAGCATCCCTACACAACCTCCACAGCCACCTACCTCACTCAGACCTCCTTAGGAGCTCTACAACAACACATTTCCGGAAGAGAAGGGAGGAAAGAACAAGGGCAAGACAAAAAGTTCAAACGCACACATTTTTTTTTAAATCAGAAGATGGAGTTGACAGAGATGGAAGCAAGACTCATGTGTTTTTATTTAATGTTGATTTTTTGACCAAGTAAATCCTTAAATATTTAAACATGAGTTCCTAAAATTGAAAGTAAGTACACTTACATCCCTAATTGGTAACAGATCAAGAAAATAACTGTTGCAATGCTTTAAGGCAAATGTTTTAGCCTGCTTAGGGGGATGTGTTCTCAGGATAAAAGAAATGTAAAGTTTAACGCAGGAGTTAAAAGCAATAATACTGACATTGTTATTTTAGAACTAATATATGTATTAAAAGATACAGAAATAAATGTTAATATTAGCAAACGTTTTCTGTGTAAGAGAAAAGCAATGTTAGTATAAAAATTTAAGTTAAAGTAGAACTTCAGTATTGTTACATTTGTATAGAAAATTTCAATATGAACAAAGAATTTAAAATATATACCTGTGTATTTTCCCTATTTTTGACCATTGAAGAGCCTAGAAGCTTTGATGACCCAGTGGCAATGAGCACTCTCAGCAGCCAGAGTTTTGTCTTTACCTAGTTTCCCCATGAAAGGAATCAGGGCTCTTTAGAGAAGTGGCTGATTCTGGGTCTGGGAGAGGGAGTGCACTTGGTGAGCTGGGGACACCTTCCTGTGCCTGGAAAATAGGCAGTTTGAAGGTGCTCTTACTGGCCAAAGATGGGAAATCGCAACTTCAAAATGAATGAAATCCACTGACTATATGCAAAATTGTAAGTCTATAAAATGATACTCAGAAAAGAGAAAAACAAAGATAAAACAGGCAAAAAACATTTGAGGTCTACTCCTTACTATTAAAGGGAAAATCCAAATACATAACTATATACTTTGCCTATACAGAAGAAGCCGTTGATGAGATGAATCTCTCCCTTGCTCTTTCTCTCTGACAAAGATGGCCAACTAATAAACATAAAAGTAATGATAAAAATAGAGAAATCAACATTTTGCAACCCCTGGTGAAGTCACTGATGGAGGCAAGAATCATCAATGGATGATTAAGCCATTAATTAGGTGATACACTGATGGAGAGATGGATCCCCTAGTACTGCTCAAGTCTGACTCCTCAGATTATCTGATGGTTTAAAAAAAGAAATAGAACTTTATGAGGGAGGGATGAGGCTGTCTTTGCTACTGTTAAAGAGTCAGTTAGATGTACCTCATGAGGTAAAGTAATATCATACAGCATCAATGATGATGTCTTACCTGAAATGTTTAACCTGAATGTAATTCAGCCTCTATATCCACACTCCAGTTACAGAGAATTCATGGGTAAGTGAAATAAGGTAAATGCCACCAAAAATTCAGAAGCTGGACAAATTCAGAAACTAGGCCATTCTGAGGGACATCTGGCCTTGTCTCTTCAACAAGTTAATGTCATGCTAGAGAAAGGGGCAGGGGAGCAAAATTCTAGATTATAAGTGACTTAAGAAATGTGATGAACAACTACTGTGGGGAGTGGATCCTGCTAGGACAAAAATGGGGGTAACATACAATTTTTGGAGCGATTGGAAAATTTTGAATATGGATCAGATATTAGATGATAATAGAAAACTACCATTACTTATGTTAGCTATATAATGGTATTGATTTTAAGAAGGAAAATGTTCTGATTTTCATGATGTCCATTTAACTTATTTAAAATATTTTGGCTAAAAAAATTGATGATGTAAACATGTCAAAACTCTTAATATCTATTAATCTAGGTAATGGATATGTAGGCAGTCATTATACTCTATTTTCCTGTGTGTTTGGAAATATTTATGATAAAATGTTAAAAGCAATTCTGATTCCTAGGCTCCAACCCAGACCCACCAAATGAACCTAAATCCTTGCTGACATCTGTATTTTACCGCATATCCCATCTCAATGAAGGAATGAGTGAATTAATGACTTTTTCATCTGTTGTAATCTTTCTAAAAAAATGTTTATAATGCCCCTACTAGAAGCCAGGAACTTTTCTAGGTGCTGAAGATTCAACTCTGAATGAAACATACACAATGGATCATAAACCTGTGGAGCGAGGTACGCTGCCTTCTATACAGTAAGCCTCTTTAAAGCCAACCTATTTTTTAAAACTGTTAAATATAACACAAACCCAGAACACTGCCTAAAACAGGTGGACAGATTAATGAATTGTTAGGCAGTAATACCGCCACCACCGACAGGACCCAGAGTCCTGCCCGTCAGCCAGGAGTATCCCAGGACCCCGCTCACATCCACACCCTCCCCAAGAGCAGGACTCAGAATGCCACTGTGAGGAGCAGAAGCAGAGTTTAGAGCCCAGCCCCCAACATTCCTCTGAGTATTACCTTGCCCCACAAAAGGAAGATCCTACATTTTCCCTTTTGTTCAAAAGGACCTATTTGCAAAATTTCACAGAACATCACAAATCAGACATGTGTATTACACATGTGACTCTCACTTTATAATATCAAGTAAATGCAGCAGCTCCAGGAAAGCTTTTTCCTGATTCACAGCAAATTTCAAGAACATAAAGTCATAAAAGGTGCAAACGCAAAATTCTATGATGGTGGGATGAAGAAATTTAAGTGTTATTTAGAGTAACCTCAGTGTCGGCCTCAAATGAGTAATGGTAATGTCGATGAGGCTGTTTGCTGTCATGTGGAGTGATGTTAAGAGGTGACCTGAGGTGTTGCTTGTTACTTAGGCTAGTTGAATCAACAGAGAAATAAGCTTTTCTCCATTTTTAATTTTTTTTAATAAAAAAGAACTTTAATATTCTCTGCATATTTTATGACTTTTTCCCTTCTCATCTCTAGGTCTCTCAGACCCAGAGATGAAATATAGTGAAATTGGACAATGTGTCCCCTGCCTGACTGTTCTCAGAAAGCACAAACCTTGGAAACAATCCAAGGATTGAAAACTAAAGAGACTGCATTTCATGCGGCATTCTCAAAGCTCTAACACTAGGTAATTGTAAATTCACAGTGAAACACCACGTAGGCAGACTGCCTTGGGCATTAAGTAAATAATAGGCACACAGTGCAGCTTGGGGCATATTCCAGGACAGGGAGAGTTCAGGGGCAGCTGATGAGAGTGGGCAGGTCTCCCCTTTCAGCAACTCCATTTCCTGCCTATGTGGCCTGGGGCCCATGTGGAGCAGTAGCCTCAGCCCCTTGTGAGCAAATGGGGAAGATGCTGATGCCTCCCAGGAATGCGTGAGGACTGATGGCAACTCCCATACACCTGGCGTCCCCAGGGCCACTCTGCCTCCATCCACTACCTCACACCTCCTCGAGGTTTCTACCCCCTTGCTACTCAGGAGCAACTAGAAAATGTAGGAAACACACGTCTTTTTAAAGGGGGTGCTTTTGCCATTTCTACCCTCACCCCAGACAGGAGGCACCATGATTGCACCCTGAGACATCTTTTAATAGTTGTAATCACTTCCAACCTCTGTAATCTCTCTAAACCTCAATTTCCTCAAGTACAAAATGAGGATCGAGACGCCCTTACGATGGGACGGAGTGAAGAGTAAATGAGATAGGGCATTTTTGTTTCTCTTAGTGGTGAGTCTGCGATGTTTCCCCAGGTCT
This sequence comes from Manis pentadactyla, assembly GCF_030020395.1. Classification (NCBI taxonomy): domain Eukaryota; kingdom Metazoa; phylum Chordata; class Mammalia; order Pholidota; family Manidae; genus Manis; species Manis pentadactyla. Next base: position 331,686 of record NW_026645110.1, read on the forward strand.
GCTGCACAGACAGGACCCACGTCATCCCTCCTGGCATGAACACAGCCGAGACCGTGGGCCTTGGGATGCAGCAGTGGGGCTGAAGGGTGACAGACGTGGCCTTGGGCACATGAAGCAAACTCCTGCCGCAGCCCGGGATCCCCACAGTGAGACCTGTAAAATGTCAGAGACTATCAGGGGCGATCGCTCTATGCTTCTCTCCACCTCTCCCTGCCTTTCCCGGGTGGTGAAGTCTCCCGCTACGGCCTCAGCATCTTCCTTGGGGTTTGGAGCTTGACACTCTATAAGTTTTAATGAGGAATAATAGCCAAATTTGGCTCTTTTTGTTTTCTCTTGTTCAAATACTTGTATTTGTTTGGTCTCTGGATGAAAAATACAAGTGTATCATGTCAGTATTGGGCTGGACATTAAATAAAAGTTAGACAGCATGGAGTGTCGTCAGTGGAGCAATGGGATTTACCCTTGGCTCTGGGGTTCAGGGTATAGTCTTCCTGGCCACTGAGTCACTGGGGGGTGGCATCCTCACCAGGAGCTAGAGGCACAGGCCATTTCTTTCTGGAATCTTCTTAAAGGGCCTGTGGTATCACAAGTGTGTTCTTTACTTTCATGTTTTTAATTTTTTTCATTTAAAAGAATTCCATGTATTCATAATGTTTTTTAAAAAATTGGAAAGCCATATAAGATGAATATGTCATTTTCGGAGTAGCTATTTATTGTGGATCTGACTTTTGGCAGACTTTTTTACTTCAATATTTGATAAATTTTTAGGACTATAAAACAATGGTTTCTTCTATAGGAAGCTATTAAAGTGTCAAGGCATTAAAATTTCTATCACTCTTTTTCTCTCCTCTTTTATAGCTATAGATGTAATTTAATGGAGTGAATTATTCCATCTAAAGGCAGACCTAGAAGTAGTAATTCTATGCAGGCTGCCCAGTAAAGGTGGCAATATTGATTGATTGTTTCTTTTGGTAATTGTTGATAGGAATATCTCATAATCATTAATATTTTTAAAGCCTGGTTTACATGATATAGAGTCATGTTACTAGCCCTATATCAATTGTCTGCTCAGAAGAGAATTTTGAAATGTAAGAGCAACTGGGTACATATAAATGGGAGGGAGGGAGGGAGGGAGGGAGGGATGGATGGATGGATGGATGGATGGATGGATGGATGGATGGATGGCACTTGAGACCAAGGACACAGACAAACTGCAAGCCGAAGGGGTGGGGAGAGGTACCCAACACAAGTGAATCTGTAAAACAAATAATCAGTCAAATGGATTCTGTCTGTGCCCCCGAGACAGTCAGTAGTAAATAGACCTATATGGCCACTGTGAATGCTTTTTGTTTGGTATCAGCAGTGCCCAGCCATAGATTTAGTGGTGCAGCAACATCCTTCTCATTTTCTCTCAACTCAACAACTGAATTGCTGTAATAATATGGGTCTGGGCCTTTGAAATCAGTGGGTTTTATGATGTCCACGAATGTAAAGAAGTAATAACCAGGTAAAGAGTGAAGTTTGGACACTGAAATAAACACTTCACTCCACAACACACTCTTCTCTCCCAACTGCTCCTGTCTAGAAATCAGTGTTACTTTTTATTTGTCCCTCCCTCCTATCAGGGTTTATCACGCCAATATCCCTCAAATATGGTGGTGAGCAAGCACCAAGTTTACTTTTCTGTTAACAAATGTCAAAGAGGAACGATACCTGTGGTCTTCAGGGAGCACTTAGTCAGTGAATGTGGCTAAATACAGTCAGCAAGTGAGAAGGAGATAAAAGAGGAGAGAGGACAGAGACACGGGTACAAGTCCCTACAACACATTTCCTGGTTTTTTAGGTACACTTCTGACTCGACCTGCAAGTGTCTCGGTGAACCCAGTGCTCTCCTTACGGCCTAGTTACCTTGCAAGGTTTTTGTAAGCATAACGTAGGGAAGGGACATAGTCTATGTTGTTAACTGTTCTGCATACAAGGACAGATGTTCAGATAAAAAGATGACTGATTGATTGAATGATAGATAGATAGACAGGTAGATAGAAAAATATAGTTAAGTATCGATTAACACAAAGCTATTGCTCATAACCAGGAGAGCAAAGGTGAAAGCACATAGCTAAACTACAGACAAAAGAGAAGACAGAAATCCAGTTTGAAAAGTGCAGTAAGCAGCCATAAGAAAAAAACGAATCCTACCATTTGGAACAATGTGGATGGAGCTAGAGACTACTATGCTCAGTGAAATAGGCCAGGCAAAGAAAGATAAGTACCAAATGATTTCACCCTTGTGTGGAGTATAGAAACAAAGAAAAACTGAAGGAAATGAACAGCAGCAGACTCACAGAAGCCGAGAGTGGACTAACAGTTACCAAAGGGAAAGGGAATGGGCATGGTGGGTGGGAAGGGAGGGATAAGGGCGGGCAGAAAGAAAGGGAGCATTAGGATTAGCATTTATACTGTGTGGGGTGGTGGGAGCATGGGGAAGGCTGTGCAACACATAGAAGAGAAGTGTTTCTACAGCAACTTACTACACGCATGTGGACAGCGACTGTAACGGTGTGTGTGGTGGGAAACATGGTGACGGGGTCTACAGCATCCAACGACGCTGATGGGCAGCGTCCGTAATGGGGCATTTTGGGGGGACATGTTGTACTTGGTGATCATAATGATCTTCACGTGATTATAGATTAAAGATAACAAAAAATTTTTTGTAAGTGCAATAAGGACACTGCTCTAAATTGTCAGAATAAAAGGACAGACTCTGAGTGCTCCATTCAAAAGACACAGAGTTAGAGGAAGGGATGAAAACTCAAGAACACATATGTGCTCCCTTACTGAAGACTCACTTGAGATCCAAGGACACAGACAAACTCCAAGCTGAAGGGGTGGGGACAGGTACCCAACACAAGTGAAACTGAGAAACAAACAAACAGATGGATTCTGTTTGAGTACCCAGAGACAGTCAGTACAAAATAGCCTTATCTAGCCACCGTGAATTCTTTTTGTTTGGTTTCAGCAGTGCCCAGCCGTAGATTTAGTGGTACAGCAACGTCCGTCTCATTTTTTATCACCTCAACAACTGAATTGCTGCAATAATATGCATCTGGTCATTGGAAATCACTGGGTTTTATAATGTTCTTGAATGTAGAGAAGTAATAACCTCCTAAAGAGGAAAATTTGGACACTCAAACAAACACGTAACTCCACAACACTCTCATTGCTCCCAAATGCTCCTGTCTATAAATAGGTGTTCCTTTTTATTTGTCCCTCCTCCTATCATCGGTTCTCCCACCGATGTCCCTCAAAGTTGGTGGTGAGCAGAGCACAATGTATACTTTTCTGTCTTCAACAAACCCAGAGGAGGGATACTTGTGGTCTTCAGGGAGCACTTAGCAATTGAATGTGGCTAAATACAGTCAGGAAGCGAGAAGGAGTTAAAATAGGACAGAGGACAGAGATATGGGTGCAAGTCCCTGCAACACCACATACTGGTTTTGTAAGCACACGTGGCTGACTTGACCTGCAAGTGTCTCAATGAACTCAGTGCTCTCCCTACGGCCTAGTTACCTTGCAAGATTCTTGGAAGCATAATATAGGGAACTGACATAGGCGATGTTGTTAACTGTTCTGTACATAGGGATAGATAGGCAGAAAAAAAGATGATTGATTCATAGATACATAGATAGACAGATAGATAGATGGTAGATGATAGATAGATAGATACATAAATAGAAGAGAGACATGAGAGATAGATGATAAGAAGATAGATAAATAGATAGAAAGATAGATACATAGAAAGAAAGATAGAAGGATTGATAGTCAGACAGACAGACAGATAGATAGATAGAAACAGATACATTTCGATTAACACAAAGCTATTGCTCATAACCAGGAGATCAATGGTGAAAGCACATAGCGAAACTACAAACAGAAAGTTGGAATGAAGTCCAGTTTAAAAACTGCAGTTAGCAGCCATAAGAAGAAAACAAATGGTACCATTAGCAATGACGTTAATGGAGCAAGACGGTAGTATGCTCAGTGAAAGAGGCCAGGTGGAGAAAGACAAGTACCAAATGATTTAACTCGTGTGGAGTATAACAACAAAGAAACACTGAAGGAAAAAAATAGCAGCAGACTCACAGAATCCGAAAGTGGACTAACAGTTACGAAAGGGAAAGGGACTTGGCAGGGTTGTTGGGAAAGGAGGGATAAGGGCGGGGAGAAAGAAATGGGAGATTAGGTTTAGCATGTATAATAAGTTGGTTCAGGGGGGCATGGGGAGGGCTGTACAACACAGAGAAGACAAGTAGAAATTCTACAGCATCTTACTACTCGCTGATGGACAGCGATTGTAATGGGGTGTGTGTGTGGGAAAACAGTGAATGGGTCTACAGCATCCAACTCCGCTGATTGACAGCAACTGTAAGAGGTTTTTGTGGGGGACTTGGTGAACAGTGGAGCCTAGTAAACATAATGTTACTCAAGTGATTGTAGGTTAATGATAACAAAAAAAAATTATTAAGTACAATAAGGGCACAGCTCTGAATCATCAGAATAAAAGGACAGGCTTTGAGAGCTCCAAATCAAAAGACGCAGGGTTCAAAGAAGGACGAAAACTCAAGACCACTTATGTGCTCCCTTACAGGAGACTCACTTGAGATCCAAGGAAACAGACAAACTACAAGCCGAAGGGGTGAGGACAGGTACCCAACACAAGTGAAACTGAAATACAAACAATCAAACAAATGGACTCTGTTTGAGTCCACAGAGACAGTCAGTAGAAAATAGCCCTATCTTTCCACCGTGAATTCTTTTCTTTTATTTCATCCGTGCCCAGCCATAGATTTAGTGGTAGAGCAACGTCCTTTTCATTTTCTCTCACCTCAACAACAGAATTTCTGTAAAAATATGCGTCTGGGCCTTTGTAATCAGTGGGTTTTATGATGTTCATGAATGTAAAGAAGTAATAACTATATAAAGAGGGAAGTTTGGACACTCAAATAAACACGTCACTCCACAACACACTCTTTGCTAACAACTGCTCCTGTCTAGTAATTGGTTTTCAATTTCATTTGTCGTTCCATCCTATCAGCGGTGATCACGCCGATGTCCCTCAAACATGGTGGTGAGCAAAGCACCAAGTTTACTTTTCTGTCAAAAACAGACCCAGAGGAAGGATACTTGTGAACATCAGGAAGACCTTAGTCAATGAATGTGACTAAATACAGTCAGCAAGTGAGAAGGAGGTAAAAGAGGAGAGAGGACAGAGACACGGGTTCAAGACCCTGCAGCAAACTTTCCTGGTTTTGTAGGAATATGCGGCTGACTCTACCTGCAAGAGTCTCGGTGAACCAAGAGCTTTCCCTGCAGACTAGTTAGCTTGAAAGATTTTTGGAAGCACAACGTAAGCAAGTGACACAGGTTATGTTGATAACTGTTCTGTACAAAAGGACAGATGGGCAGACAAAAAGATGATTGATAGATTGATAGATAGATAGACAGACAGATAGATAGATATAGGTACTTATCGTTTAGCTATTGTTCATAACAAGGAGAGCAAAGGAGAAAGCACATAGCGAAACTACAGACAAAAGAGAAGACAGAAATCCAGTTTAAAAAGTGCAGTAAGCAGCCATAAGAAGAAAACAAATCATATCATTTGCAATAACGTGGATGGAACTAGAGGGTACTATGTTCAGAGAAATAGGCCAGGCGGAGAAAGACAAGAAACGGATGATTTCACTCATGTGTGGAGTGTAACAACTAAGAAAATCTGAAGGAAAAAAATAGCAGCAGACTCACAGAACCCGCGAGTGGACCAACAGTTACCAAAGGGATAGGGACTGGGTAGGTTGGGTGGGAAGGGAGGGATAAGGGCGGGGAGAAAGAAAGGTTGCATTGGGGGCATGAGTATTAGCGTGTATACTATGTGTGGTAGGAGGAGCATGGGGAGGTCTGTACAACACAGAGAGGACAGTAGGGATTATACACCATCTTACTACATGCTGATGGGCAGAGACCTAAGAGGTTTTACGGGGGGAATGGTGAATCGGAAGCCTAGTAAACATAATGTTCTTCACGTGATTGTAGCTTAATGATAACAAAAAAATTTTTTTTAATGCATTAAGGGAACAGCCCTGAATCATCAGAATAAAAGGACAGGCTTTGAGTGCTCCAACCAAAAGACACAGTGTTAGAAGAAGGGATGAAAGCTCAAGACCACCTTTGTGCTCCCTTACAGCAGACTCACTTGCGATCCAAGGACACAGACAAACTTCATGCCGAATATGTGGAGATAGGTACCCTACAAGTGAAAATGAGAAACAAACAAACAAATAAATTGATTCTGTTTGAGTCCCCAGAGACATTCAGTAGAAACTAGCGCCATCTAGCCACTGTGAATTCTTTTTGTTTGGTTACAGCAGTGCCCAGCCATAGATTTAGTGGTACACCAACGTCCTTCTCATTTTTTCTCACCTCAACCACAGAATTGCTGTAATAATATGAGTCTGGGCTTTTGAAATCAGTGGGTTTTATGATATTCACGAATGTAAAGAAGCAATAAACCCCTATTGAGGGAAGTTAGGACACTCAAAGAAACACGTAAATCTGCAACACTCTCCTTGCTCCCAAATGCTCCTGTCTAGACATAGGTGTTACTTTTTATTTGACCCTCCTCCTATCAATGGTGATCACGCCGATTTCCCTCAAATATGGTGGTAAGCAAAACACCAAGTATACTTTACTGTCTACGACAGGCCCAGACGAAGAATACTTGTGATCCTCAGGAAGCACTTAGTCAATGAATGTGGCAAAATACAGTCAGCAAGCGAGAAAGAGGGAAAAGAGGACAGAGGACAGAGATATGGGTTCAAGTTCCTGCAACACCATTTACCGGTTTTGTAAGCACACGTTGCTTACTCGACCTGCAAGTGTCTCAGTGAATCCAGTGCTCTCAATACAGAATACTCAACTTGCAAGATTTTTGGAAGCATAATGTAGGAAAGGTGATATAGGCTATGTTGTTAACTGTTCTGTACATAAGGATAGATTTTCAGACAAAAAGATGATTGATTCATAGATAGATAGATAGATAGATGACAGATGATATATAGATAGATAATAGACATGATAGATAGATGATAGCCATGATAGATAGATAGGAATTAAAGGTAGACAGACAGACAGACAGACAGACAGACAGACAGACAGACAGACTGACAGACAGACAGACAGACAGACAGACAGACAGACAGACAGACAGACAGATAGATAGATAGATAGATAGATAGATAGATAGATAGACAGATACAGATACATATCACTTAACAGAAAGCTATTGCTCATTACCGGGAGATAAATGGTGAAAGCACATAGCGATACTACAAACAAAAAGGAAGAGTGAAATCCCGTTTAAAAAGTACAATAAGCAGCCATAAGAAGAAAACAAATCCTTCCATTTACAATGATGTGGGTGGAGCTAGACGGTAGTATGCTCAGTGAAAAAGAACAGGAGGAGAAAGATAAATACCCAATGATTTCCCTCATGTGTGGAGTATTAAAAAAAAAACTGATGGAAAAAAAAGCAGCAGAATACCAGAACCTGAGAGTAGACTAACAGATACCAAAGAGAAAAGGACAGGGGCGGGTGGGTGATAAGGGAGGGATAAGGTTGGGAACAAAGAAAGGAGACATTATAATAAGCATGAATAATGCATGGGATCGGCTGGTCATGGGGAGGGCTGTACAACACAGAGAAGAAAGTTAGAGATTCTACAGCATATTACTACACGCTGATGGACAGCGACTGTAACGGGGTCTGTGTGTGGGGACATGGTGAAGTAGTCTACAGCATCCAACTATGCTGATGGACACCTACTCTTAGAGGTTTTTGGAGCGAACTTTGTGAAAGGGGGATCCTACTAAACATAATGTTCTGCATGTGATTGTAGATTAATGATAACAAAAAAAGAATTTTAAAGTGCAATAAGGGCACAGCTCTGAATCATCACTGTAAAAGGACAGGCTTTGAGTGCTCCAAACAAAAGACACTGGTTTAAAAGAAGGGATGAAAACTCAAGAACAACTACGTGCTCCCTTACAGGAGACTCACTTGAGACCAAGGACACAGACAAACTGCAAGCCGAAGGGGTGGGGAGAGGTACACAACACAAGTGAATCTGTAAAACAAACAATCAGTCAAATGGATTCTGTCTGTGCCCCCGAGACAGTCAGTAGTAAATAGACCTATATGGCCACTGTGAATGCTTTTTGTTTGGTATCAGCAGTGCCCAGCCATAGATTTAGTGGTGCAGCAACATCCTTCTCATTTTCTCTCAACTCAACAACTGAATTGCTGTAATAATATGGGCCTGGGCCTTTGAAATCAGTGGGTTTTATGATGTCCACGAATGTAAAGAAGTAATAACCAGGTAAAGAGGGAAGTTTGGACACTCAAATAAACACTTCACTCCACAACACACTCTTCTCTCCCAACTGCTCCTGTCTAGAAATCAGTGTTACTTTTTATTTGTCCCTCCCTCCTATCAGGGTTTATCACGCCAATATCCCTCAAACATGGCGGTGAGCAAGCACCAAGTTAACTTTTCTGTTGACAAATGTCAAAGAGGAATGATACCTGTGGTCTTCAGGGAGCACTTAGTCAATGAATGTGGCTAAATACAGTCAGCAACTGAGAAGGAGATAAAAGAGGAGAGAGGACAGAGACACGGGTACAAGTCCCTGCATCACCATTTCCTGGTTTTGTAGGTACACTTCTGACTCGACCTGCAAGTGTCTCGGTGAACCCAGTGCTCTCCTTACGGCCTAGTTACTTTGCAAGGTTTTTGTAACCATAACGTAGGGAAGGGACATAGTCTATGTTGTTAACTGTTCTGCATACAAGGACAGATGTTCAGATAAAAAGATGACTGATTGATTGAATGATAGATAGATAGACAGGCAGATAGAAAAATATAGGTAAGTATCGATTAACACAAAGCTATTGCTCATAACCAGGAGAGCAAAGGTGAAAGCACATAGCTAAACTACAGACAAAAGAGAAGACAGAAATCCAGTTTGAAAAGTGCAGTAAGAAACCATAAGAAAAAAACGAATCCTACCATTTGGAACAACGTGGATGGAGCTAGAGACTACTATGCTCAGTGAAATAGGCCAGGCAAAGAAAGATAAGTACCAAATGATTTCACCATTGTGTGGAGTATAAAAACAAAGAAAAACTGAAGGAAATGAACAGCAGCAGACTCACAGAAGCCGAGAGTGGACTAACAGTTACCAAAGGGAAAGGGAATGGGCATGGTGGGTGGGAAGGGAGGGATAAGGGCGGGCAGAAAGAAAGGGAGCATTAGGATTAGCATTTATACTGTGTGGGGTGGTGGGAGCATGGGGAAGGCTGTGCAACACATAGAAGAGAAGTGTTTCTACAGCAACTTACTACACGCATGTGGACAGCGACTGTAACGGTGTGTGTGGTGGGAAACATGGTGACGGGGTCTACAGCATCCAACGACGCTGATGGGCAGCGTCCATAATGGGGCATTTTGGGGGGACATGTTGTACTTGGTGATCATAATGATCTTCACGTGATTATAGATTAAAGATAACAAAAAATTTTTTGTAAGTGCAATAAGGACACTGCTCTAAATTGTCAGAATAAAAGGACAGACTCTGAGTGCTCCATTCAAAAGACACAGAGTTAGAGGAAGGGATGAAAACTCAAGAACACATATGTGCTCCCTTACTGAAGACTCACTTGAGATCCAAGGACACAGACAAACTCCAAGCTGAAGGGGTGGGGACAGGTACCCAACACAAGTGAAACTGAGAAACAAACAAACAGATGGATTCTGTTTGAGTACCCAGAGACAGTCAGTACAAAATAGCCTTATCTAGCCACCGTGAATTCTTTTTGTTTGGTTTCAGCAGTGCCCAGCCATAGATTTAGTGGTACAGCAACGTCCGTCTCATTTTTTATCACCTCAACAACTGAATTGCTGCAATAATATGCATCTGGTCATTGGAAATCACTGGGTTTTATAATGTTCTTGAATGTAGAGAAGTAATAACCTCCTAAAGAGGGAAATTTGGACACTCAAACAAACACGTAACTCCACAACACTCTCATTGCTCCCAAATGCTCCTGTCTATAAATAGGTGTTCCTTTTTATTTGTCCCTCCTCCTATCATCGGTTCTCCCACCGATGTCCCTCAAAGTTGGTGGTGAGCAGAGCACAATGTATACTTTTCTGTCTTCAACAAACCCAGAGGAGGGATACTTGTGGTCTTCAGGGAGCACTTAGCAATTGAATGTGGCTAAATACAGTCAGGAAGCGAGAAGGAGTTAAAATAGGACAGAGGACAGAGATATGGGTGCAAGTCCCTGCAACACCACATACTGGTTTTGTAAGCACACGTGGCTGACTTGACCTGCAAGTGTCTCAATGAACTCAGTGCTCTCCCTACGGCCTAGTTACCTTGCAAGATTCTTGGAAGCATAATATAGGGAACTGACATAGGCGATGTTGTTAAATATTCTGTACATAAGGATAGGTACGCAGAAAAAAAGATGATTGATTCATAGATACATAGATAGACAGATAGATAGATGGTAGATGATAGATAGATAGATACATAGATAGAAGAGAGACATGAGAGATAGATGATAAGAAGATAGATAAATAGATAGAAAGATAGATACATAGAAAGAAAGATAGAAGGATTGATAGTCAGACAGACAGACAGATAGATAGATAGATAGAAACAGATACATTTCGATTAACACAAAGCTATTGCTCAAATGGTACCATTAGCAATGACGTGGATGGAGCAAGACGGTAGTATGCTCAGTGAAAGAGGCCAGGTGGAGAAAGACAAGTACCAAATGATTTAACTCGTGTGGAGTATAACAACAAAGAAACACTGAAGGAAAAAAATAGCAGCAGACTCACAGAATCCGAAAGTGGACTAACAGTTACGAAAGGGAAAGGGACTTGGCAGGGTGGTTGGGAAAGGAGGGATAAGGGCGGGGAGAAAGAAATGGGAGATTAGGTTTAGCATGTATAATGAGTTGGTTCAGGGGGGCATGGGGAGGGCTGTACAACACAGAGAAGACAAGTAGAAATTCTACAGCATCTTACTACTCGCTGATGGACAGCGATTGTAATGGGGTGTGTGTGTGGGAAAACAGTGAATGGGTCTACAGCATCCAACTCCGCTGATTGACAGCAACTGTAAGAGGTTTTTGTGGGGGACTTGGTGAACGGTGGAGCCTAGTAAACATAATGTTACTCAAGGGATTGTAGGTTAATGATAACAAAAAAAAATTATTAAGTACAATAAGGGCACAGCTCTGAATCATCAGAATAAAAGGACAGGCTTTGAGAGCTCCAAATCAAAAGACGCAGGGTTCAAAGAAGGACGAAAACTCAAGACCACTTATGTGCTCCCTTACAGGAGACTCACTTGAGATCCAAGGAAACAGACAAACTACAAGCCGAAGGGGTGAGGACAGGTACCCAACACAAGTGAAACTGAAATACAAACAATCAAACAAATGGACTCTGTTTGAGTCCACAGAGACAGTCAGTAGAAAATAGCCCTATCTTTCCACCGTGAATTCTTTTCTTTTATTTCATCCGTGCCCAGCCATAGATTTAGTGGTAGAGCAACGTCCTTTTCATTTTCTCTCACCTCAACAACAGAATTTCTGTAAAAATATGCGTCTGGGCCTTTGTAATCAGTGGGTTTTATGATGTTCATGAATGTAAAGAAGTAATAACTATATAAAGAGGGAAGTTTGGACACTCAAATAAACACGTCACTCCACAACACACTCTTTGCTAACAACTGCTCCTGTCTAGTAATTGGTTTTCAATTTCATTTGTCGTTCCATCCTATCAGCGGTGATCACGCCGATGTCCCTCAAACATGGTGGTGAGCAAAGCACCAAGTTTACTTTTCTGTCAAAAACAGACCCAGAGGAAGGATACTTGTGAACATCAGGAAGACCTTAGTCGATGAATGTGACTAAATAAAGTCAGCAAGTGAGAAGGAGGTAAAAGAGGAGAGAGGACAGAGACACGGGTTCAAGACCCTGCAGCAAACTTTCCTGGTTTTGTAGGAATATGCGGCTGACTCTACCTGCAAGAGTCTCGGTGAACCAAGAGCTTTCCCTGCAGACTAGTTAGCTTGAAAGATTTTTGGAAGCACAACGTAAGCAAGTGACACAGGTTATGTTGATAACTGTTCTGTACAAAAGGACAGATGGGCAGACAAAAAGATGATTGATAGATTGATAGATAGATAGACAGACAGATAGATAGATATAGGTACTTATCGATTAGCTATTGTTCATAACAAGGAGAGCAAAGGAGAAAGCACATAGCGAAACTACAGACAAAAGAGAAGACAGAAATCCAGTTTAAAAAGTGCAGTAAGCAGCCATAAGAAGAAAACAAATCATATCATTTGCAATAACGTGGATGGAACTAGAGGGTACTATGTTCAGAGAAATAGGCCAGGCGGAGAAAGACAAGAAACGGATGATTTCACTCATGTGTGGAGTATAACAACTAAGAAAATCTGAAGGAAAAAAATAGCAGCAGACTCACAGAACCCGCGAGTGGACCAACAGTTACCAAAGGGAAAGGGACTGGGTAGGTTGGGTGGGAAGGGAGGGATAAGGGCGGGGAGAAAGAAAGGTTGCATTGGGGGCATGAGTATTAGCGTGTATACTATGTGTGGTAGGAGGAGCATGGGGAGGTCTGTACAACACAGAGAGGACAGTAGGGATTATACACCATCTTACTACATGCTGATGGGCAGAGACCTAAGAGGTTTTACGGGGGGAATGGTGAATCGGAAGCCTAGTAAACATAATGTTCTTCACGTGATTGTAGCTTAATGATAACAAAAAAATTTTTTTTAATGCATTAAGGGAACAGCCCTGAATCATCAGAATAAAAGGACAGGCTTTGAGTGCTCCAACCAAAAGACACAGTGTTAGAAGAAGGGATGAAAGCTCAAGACCACCTTTGTGCTCCCTTACAGCAGACTCACTTGCGATCCAAGGACACAGACAAACTTCATGCCGAATATGTGGAGATAGGTACCCTACAAGTGAAAATGAGAAACAAACAAACAAATAAATTGATTCTGTTTGAGTCCCCAGAGACATTCAGTAGAAACTAGCGCCATCTAGCCACTGTGAATTCTTTTTGTTTGGTTACAGCAGTGCCCAGCCATAGATTTAGTGGTACACCAACGTCCTTCTCATTTTTTCTCACCTCAACCACAGAATTGCTGTAATAATATGAGTCTGGGCTTTTGAAATCAGTGGGTTTTATGATATTCACGAATGTAAAGAAGCAATAAACCCCTATTGAGGGAAGTTAGGACACTCAAAGAAACACGTAAATCTGCAACACTCTCCTTGCTCCCAAATGCTCCTGTCTAGACATAGGTGTTACTTTTTATTTGACCCTCCTCCTATCAATGGTGATCACGCCGATTTCCCTCAAACATGGTGGTAAGCAAAACACCAAGTATACTTTACTGTCTACGACAGGCCCAGACGAAGAATACTTGTGATCCTCAGGAAGCACTTAGTCAATGAATGTGGCAAAATACAGTCAGCAAGCGAGAAAGAGGGAAAAGAGGACAGAGGACAGAGATATGGGTTCAAGTTCCTGCAACACCATTTACCGGTTTTGTAAGCACACGTTGCTTACTCGACCTGCAAGTGTCTCAGTGAATCCAGTGCTCTCAATACAGAATACTCAACTTGCAAGATTTTTGGAAGCATAATGTAGGAAAGGTGATATAGGCTATGTTGTTAACTGTTCTGTACATAAGGATAGATTTTCAGACAAAAAGATGATTGATTCATAGATAGATAGATAGATAGATGACAGATGATAGATAGATAGATGATAGGCATGATAGATAGATGATAGCCATGATAGATAGATAGGAATTAAAGGTAGACAGACAGACAGACAGACAGACAGACAGACAGACAGACAGACTGACAGACAGACAGACAGACAGACAGACAGACAGACAGACAGACAGATAGATAGATAGATAGATAGATAGATAGATAGATAGACAGATACAGATACATATCACTTAACAGAAAGCTATTGCTCATTACCGGGAGATAAATGGTGAAAGCACATAGCGATACTACAAACAAAAAGGAAGAGTGAAATCCCGTTTAAAAAGTACAATAAGCAGCCATAAGAAGAAAACAAATCCTTCCATTTACAATGATGTGGGTGGAGCTAGACGGTAGTATGCTCAGTGAAAAAGAACAGGAGGAGAAAGATAAATACCCAATGATTTCCCTCATGTGTGGAGTATTAAAAAAAAAACTGATGGAAAAAAAAGCAGCAGAATACCAGAACCTGAGAGTAGACTAACAGATACCAAAGAGAAAAGGACAGGGGCGGGTGGGTGATAAGGGAGGGATAAGGTTGGGAACAAAGAAAGGAGACATTATAATAAGCATGAATAATGCATGGGATCGGCTGGTCATGGGGAGGGCTGTACAACACAGAGAAGAAAGTTAGAGATTCTACAGCATATTACTACACGCTGATGGACAGCGACTGTAACGGGGTCTGTGTGTGGGGACATGGTGAAGTAGTCTACAGCATCCAACTATGCTGATGGACACCTACTCTTAGAGGTTTTTGGAGCGAACTTTGTGAAAGGGGGATCCTACTAAACATAATGTTCTGCATGTGATTGTAGATTAATGATAACAAAAAAAGAATTTTAAAGTGCAATAAGGGCACAGCTCTGAATCATCACTGTAAAAGGACAGGCTTTGAGTGCTCCAAACAAAAGACACTGGTTTAAAAGAAGGGATGAAAACTCAAGAACAACTACGTGCTCCCTTACAGGAGACTCACTTGAGACCAAGGACACAGACAAACTGCAAGCCGAAGGGGTGGGGAGAGGTACCCAACACAAGTGAATCTGTAAAACAAACAATCAGTCAAATGGATTCTGTCTGTGCCCCCGAGACAGTCAGTAGTAAATAGACCTATATGGCCACTGTGAATGCTTTTTGTTTGGTATCAGCAGTGCCCAGCCATAGATTTAGTGGTGCAGCAACATCCTTCTCATTTTCTCTCAACTCAACAACTGAATTGCTGTAATAATATGGGCCTGGGCCTTTGAAATCAGTGGGTTTTATGATGTCCACGAATGTAAAGAAGTAATAACCAGGTAAAGAGGGAAGTTTGGACACTCAAATAAACACTTCACTCCACAACACACTCTTCTCTCCCAACTGCTCCTGTCTAGAAATCAGTGTTACTTTTTATTTGTCCCTCCCTCCTATCAGGGTTTATCACGCCAATATCCCTCAAACATGGCGGTGAGCAAGCACCAAGTTAACTTTTCTGTTGACAAATGTCAAAGAGGAACGATACCTGTGGTCTTCAGGGAGCACTTAGTCAATGAATGTGGCTAAATACAGTCAGCAACTGAGAAGGAGATAAAAGAGGAGAGAGGACAGAGACACGGGTACAAGTCCCTGCATCACCATTTCCTGGTTTTGTAGGTACACTTCTGACTCGACCTGCAAGTGTCTCGGTGAACCCAGTGCTCTCCTTACGGCCTAGTTACTTTGCAAGGTTTTTGTAACCATAACGTAGGGAAGGGACATAGTCTATGTTGTTAACTGTTCTGCATACAAGGACAGATGTTCAGATAAAAAGATGACTGATTGATTGAATGATAGATAGATAGACAGGCAGATAGAAAAATATAGGTAAGTATCGATTAACACAAAGCTATTGCTCATAACCAGGAGAGCAAAGGTGAAAGCACATAGCTAAACTACAGACAAAAGAGAAGACAGAAATCCAGTTTGAAAAGTGCAGTAAGAAACCATAAGAAAAAAACGAATCCTACCATTTGGAACAACGTGGATGGAGCTAGAGACTACTATGCTCAGTGAAATAGGCCAGGCAAAGAAAGATAAGTACCAAATGATTTCACCCTTGTGTGGAGTATAAAAACAAAGAAAAACTGAAGCAAATGAACAGCAGCAGACTCACAGAAGCCGAGAGTGGACTAACAGTTACCAAAGGGAAAGGGAATGGGCATGGTGGGTGGGAAGGGAGGGATAAGGGCGGGCAGAAAGAAAGGGAGCATTAGGATTAGCATTTATACTGTGTGGAGTGGTGGGAGCATGGGGAAGGCTGTGCAACACATAGAAGAGAAGTGTTTCTACAGCAACTTACTACACGCATGTGGACAGCGACTGTAACGGTGTGTGTGGTGGGAAACATGGTGACGGGGTCTACAGCATCCAACGACGCTGATGGGCAGCGTCCATAATGTGGCATTTTGGGGGGACATGTTGTACTTGGTGATCATAATGATCTTCACGTGATTATAGATTAAAGATAACAAAAAATTTTTTGTAAGTGCAATAAGGACACTGCTCTAAATTGTCAGAATAAAAGGACAGACTCTGAGTGCTCCATTCAAAAGACACAGAGTTAGAGGAAGGGATGAAAACTCAAGAACACATATGTGCTCCCTTACTGAAGACTCACTTGAGATCCAAGGACACAGACAAACTCCAAGCTGAAGGGGTGGGGACAGGTACCCAACACAAGTGAAACTGAGAAACAAACAAACAGATGGATTCTGTTTGAGTACCCAGAGACAGTCAGTACAAAATAGCCTTATCTAGCCACCGTGAATTCTTTTTGTTTGGTTTCAGCAGTGCCCAGCCATAGATTTAGTGGTACAGCAACGTCCGTCTCATTTTTTATCACCTCAACAACTGAATTGCTGCAATAATATGCATCTGGTCATTGGAAATCACTGGGTTTTATAATGTTCTTGAATGTAGAGAAGTAATAACCTCCTAAAGAGGGAAATTTGGACACTCAAACAAACACGTAACTCCACAACACTCTCATTGCTCCCAAATGCTCCTGTCTATAAATAGGTGTTCCTTTTTATTTGTCCCTCCTCCTATCATCGGTTCTCCCACCGATGTCCCTCAAAGTTGGTGGTGAGCAGAGCACAATGTATACTTTTCTGTCTTCAACAAACCCAGAGGAGGGATACTTGTGGTCTTCAGGGAGCACTTAGCAATTGAATGTGGCTAAATACAGTCAGGAAGCGAGAAGGAGTTAAAATAGGACAGAGGACAGAGATATGGGTGCAAGTCCCTGCAACACCACATACTGGTTTTGTAAGCACACGTGGCTGACTTGACCTGCAAGTGTCTCAATGAACTCAGTGCTCTCCCTACGGCCTAGTTACCTTGCAAGATTCTTGGAAGCATAATATAGGGAACTGACATAGGCGATGTTGTTAAATATTCTGTACATAAGGATAGGTACGCAGAAAAAAAGATGATTGATTCATAGATACATAGATAGACAGATAGATAGATGGTAGATGATAGATAGATAGATACATAGATAGAAGAGAGACATGAGAGATAGATGATAAGAAGATAGATAAATAGATAGAAAGATAGATACATAGAAAGAAAGATAGAAGGATTGATAGTCAGACAGACAGACAGATAGATAGATAGATAGAAACAGATACATTTCGATTAACACAAAGCTATTGCTCAAATGGTACCATTAGCAATGACGTGGATGGAGCAAGACGGTAGTATGCTCAGTGAAAGAGGCCAGGTGGAGAAAGACAAGTACCAAATGATTTAACTCGTGTGGAGTATAACAACAAAGAAACACTGAAGGAAAAAAATAGCAGCAGACTCACAGAATCCGAAAGTGGACTAACAGTTACGAAAGGGAAAGGGACTTGGCAGGGTGGTTGGGAAAGGAGGGATAAGGGCGGGGAGAAAGAAATGGGAGATTAGGTTTAGCATGTATAATGAGTTGGTTCAGGGGGGCATGGGGAGGGCTGTACAACACAGAGAAGACAAGTAGAAATTCTACAGCATCTTACTACTCGCTGATGGACAGCGATTGTAATGGGGTGTGTGTGTGGGAAAACAGTGAATGGGTCTACAGCATCCAACTCCGCTGATTGACAGCAACTGTAAGAGGTTTTTGTGGGGGACTTGGTGAACGGTGGAGCCTAGTAAACATAATGTTACTCAAGGGATTGTAGGTTAATGATAACAAAAAAAAATTATTAAGTACAATAAGGGCACAGCTCTGAATCATCAGAATAAAAGGACAGGCTTTGAGAGCTCCAAATCAAAAGACGCAGGGTTCAAAGAAGGACGAAAACTCAAGACCACTTATGTGCTCCCTTACAGGAGACTCACTTGAGATCCAAGGAAGCAGACAAACTACAAGCCGAAGGGGTGAGGACAGGTACCCAACACAAGTGAAACTGAAATACAAACAATCAAACAAATGGACTCTGTTTGAGTCCACAGAGACAGTCAGTAGAAAATAGCCCTATCTTTCCACCGTGAATTCTTTTCTTTTATTTCATCCGTGCCCAGCCATAGATTTAGTGGTAGAGCAACGTCCTTTTCATTTTCTCTCACCTCAACAACAGAATTTCTGTAAAAATATGCGTCTGGGCCTTTGTAATCAGTGGGTTTTATGATGTTCATGAATGTAAAGAAGTAATAACTATATAAAGAGGGAAGTTTGGACACTCAAATAAACACGTCACTCCACAACACACTCTTTGCTAACAACTGCTCCTGTCTAGTAATTGGTTTTCAATTTCATTTGTCGTTCCATCCTATCAGCGGTGATCACGCCGATGTCCCTCAAACATGGTGGTGAGCAAAGCACCAAGTTTACTTTTCTGTCAAAAACAGACCCAGAGGAAGGATACTTGTGAACATCAGGAAGACCTTAGTCGATGAATGTGACTAAATAAAGTCAGCAAGTGAGAAGGAGGTAAAAGAGGAGAGAGGACAGAGACACGGGTTCAAGACCCTGCAGCAAACTTTCCTGGTTTTGTAGGAATATGCGGCTGACTCTACCTGCAAGAGTCTCGGTGAACCAAGAGCTTTCCCTGCAGACTAGTTAGCTTGAAAGATTTTTGGAAGCACAACGTAAGCAAGTGACACAGGTTATGTTGATAACTGTTCTGTACAAAAGGACAGATGGGCAGACAAAAAGATGATTGATAGATTGATAGATAGATAGACAGACAGATAGATAGATATAGGTACTTATCGATTAGCTATTGTTCATAACAAGGAGAGCAAAGGAGAAAGCACATAGCGAAACTACAGACAAAAGAGAAGACAGAAATCCAGTTTAAAAAGTGCAGTAAGCAGCCATAAGAAGAAAACAAATCATATCATTTGCAATAACGTGGATGGAACTAGAGGGTACTATGTTCAGAGAAATAGGCCAGGCGGAGAAAGACAAGAAACGGATGATTTCACTCATGTGTGGAGTGTAACAACTAAGAAAATCTGAAGGAAAAAAATAGCAGCAGACTCACAGAACCCGCGAGTGGACCAACAGTTACCAAAGGGAAAGGGACTGGGTAGGTTGGGTGGGAAGGGAGGGATAAGGGCGGGGAGAAAGAAAGGTTGCATTGGGGGCATGAGTATTAGCGTGTATACTATGTGTGGTAGGAGGAGCATGGGGAGGTCTGTACAACACAGAGAGGACAGTAGGGATTATACACCATCTTACTACATGCTGATGGGCAGAGACCTAAGAGGTTTTACGTGGGGAATGGTGAATCGGAAACCTAGTAAACATAATGTTCTTCACGTGATTGTAGCTTAATGATAACAAAAAAATTTTTTTTAATGCATTAAGGGAACAGCCCTGAATCATCAGAATAAAAGGACAGGCTTTGAGTGCTCCAACCAAAAGACACAGTGTTAGAAGAAGGGATGAAAGCTCAAGACCACCTTTGTGCTCCCTTACAGCAGACTCACTTGCGATCCAAGGACACAGACAAACTTCATGCCGAATATGTGGAGATAGGTACCCTACAAGTGAAAATGAGAAACAAACAAACAAATAAATTGATTCTGTTTGAGTCCCCAGAGACATTCAGTAGAAACTAGCGCCATCTAGCCACTGTGAATTCTTTTTGTTTGGTTACAGCAGTGCCCAGCCATAGATTTAGTGGTACACCAACGTCCTTCTCATTTTTTCTCACCTCAACCACAGAATTGCTGTAATAATATGAGTCTGGGCTTTTGAAATCAGTGGGTTTTATGATATTCACGAATGTAAAGAAGCAATAAACCCCTATTGAGGGAAGTTAGGACACTCAAAGAAACACGTAAATCTGCAACACTCTCCTTGCTCCCAAATTCTCCTGTCTAGACATAGGTGTTACTTTTTATTTGACCCTCCTCCTATCAATGGTGATCACGCCGATTTCCCTCAAACATGGTGGTAAGCAAAACACCAAGTATACTTTACTGTCTACGACAGGCCCAGACGAAGAATACTTGTGATCCTCAGGAAGCACTTAGTCAATGAATGTGGCAAAATACAGTCAGCAAGCGAGAAAGAGGGAAAAGAGGACAGAGGACAGAGATATGGGTTCAAGTTCCTGCAACACCATTTACCGGTTTTGTAAGCACACGTTGCTTACTCGACCTGCAAGTGTCTCAGTGAACCCAGTGCTCTCAATACAGAATACTCAACTTGCAAGATTTTTGGAAGCATAATGTAGGAAAGGTGATATAGGCTATGTTGTTAACTGTTCTGTACATAAGGATAGATTGGCAGACAAAAAGATGATTGATTCATAGATAGATAGATAGATAGATGACAGATGATAGATAGATAGATGATAGACATGATAGATAGATGATAGCCATGATAGATAGATAGGAATTAAAGGTAGATAGATAGACAGACAGATAGACAGACAGACAGATATATAGATAGATAGATAGATAGATAGATAGATAGATAGATAGATAGATAGATAGATAGATAGATAGATAGATAGATAGATACAGATATATATCAATTAACAGAAAGCTATTGCTCATAAACGGGAGATAAATGGTGAAAGCACATAGCGATACTACAAACAAAAAGGAAGGGTGAAATCCCGTTTAAAAAGTACAATAAGCAGCCATAAGAAGAAAACAAATCCTTCCATTTACAATGATGTGGGTGGAGCTAGACGGTAGTATGCTCACTGAAAAAGAACAGGAGGAGAAAGATAAGTACCCAATGATTTCCCTCATGTGTGGAGAATTAAAAAAAAAACTGATGGAAAAAAAAGCAGCAGAATACCAGAACCTGAGAGTAGACTAACAGATACCAAAGAGAAAAGGACAGGGGCGGGTGGGTGATAAGGGAGGGATAAGGTTGGGAACAAAGAAAGGAGACATTATAATTAGCATGAATAATGCATGGGATCGGCTGGTCATTGGGAGGGCTGTACAACACAGAGAAGAAAGTTAGAGATTCTACAGCATATTACTACACGCTGATGGACAGCGACTGTAACGGGGTCTGTGTGTGGGGACATGGTGAAGTAGTCTACAGCATCCAACTATGCTGATGGACACCTACTCTTAGAGGTTTTTGGAGCGAACTTTGTGAAAGGGGGATCCTACTAAACATAATGTTCTGCATGTGATTGTAGATTAATGATAACAAAAAAAGAATTTTAAAGTGCAATAAGGGCACAGCTCTGAATCATCACTGTAAAAGGACAGGCTTTGAGTGCTCCAAACAAAAGACACTGGTTTAAAAGAAGGGATGAAAACTCAAGAACAACTACGTGCTCCCTTACAGGAGACTCACTTGAGACCAAGGACACAGAAAAACTGTAAGCCGAAGGGGTGGGGAGAGGTACCCAACACAAGTGAATCTGTAAAACAAACAATCAGTCAAATGGATTCTGTCTGTGCCCCCGAGACAGTCAGTAGTAAATAGACCTATATGGCCACTGTGAATGCTTTTTGTTCAGTATCAGCACTGCCCAGCAATAGATTTAGTGGTGCAGCAACATCCTTCTCATTTTCTCTCAACTCAACAACTGAATTGCTGTAATAATATGGGCCTGGGCCTTTGAAATCAGTGGGTTTTATGATGTCCACGAATGTAAAGAAGTAATAACCAGGTAAAGAGGGAAGTTTGGACACTGAAATAAACACTTCACTCCACAACACACTCTTCTCTCCCAACTGCTCCTGTCTAGAAATCAGTGTTACTTTTTATTTGTCCCTCCCTCCTATCAGGGTTTATCACGCCAATATCCCTCAAACATGGCGGTGAGCAAGCACCAAGTTAACTTTTCTGTTGACAAATGTCAAAGAGGAACGATACCTGTGGTCTTCAGGGAGCACTTAGTCAGTGAATGTGGCTAAATACAGTCAGCAAGTGAGAAGGAGATAAAAGAGGAGAGAGGACAGAGACACGGGTACAAGTCCCTACAACACATTTCCTGGTTTTTTAGGTACACTTCTGACTCGACCTGCAAGTGTCTCGGTGAACCCAGTGCTCTCCTTACGGCCTAGTTACCTTGCAAGGTTTTTGTAAGCATAACGTAGGGAAGGGACATAGTCTATGTTGTTAACTGTTCTGCATACAAGGACAGATGTTCAGACAAAAAGATGACTGATTGATTGAATGATAGATAGATAGACAGGCAGATAGAAAAATATAGTTAAGTATCGATTAACACAAAGCTATTGCTCATAACCAGGAGAGCAAAGGTGAAAGCACATAGCTAAACTACAGACAAAAGAGAAGACAGAAATCCAGTTTGAAAAGTGCAGTAAGAAACCATAAGAAAAAAACGAATCCTACCATTTGGAACAATGTGGATGGAGCTAGAGACTACTATGCTCAGTGAAATAGGCCAGGCAAAGAAAGATAAGTACCAAATGATTTCACCCTTGTGTGGAGTATAAAAACAAAGAAAAACTGAAGGAAATGAACAGCAGCAGACTCACAGAAGCCGAGAGTGGACTAACAGTTACCAAAGGGAAAGGGAATGGGCATGGTGGGTGGGAAGGGAGGGATAAGGGCGGGCAGAAAGAAAGGGAGCATTAGGATTAGCATTTATACTGTGTGGGGTGGTGGGAGCATGGGGAAGGCTGTGCAACACATAGAAGAGAAGTGTTTCTACAGCAACTTACTACACGCATGTGGACAGCGACTGTAACGGTGTGTGTGGTGGGAAACATGGTGACGGGGTCTACAGCATCCAACGACGCTGATGGGCAGCGTCCGTAATGGGGCATTTTGGGGGGACATGTTGTACTTGGTGATCATAATGATCTTCACGTGATTATAGATTAAAGATAACAAAAAATTTTTTGTAAGTGCAATAAGGACACTGCTCTAAATTGTCAGAATAAAAGGACAGACTCTGAGTGCTCCATTCAAAAGACACAGAGTTAGAGGAAGGGATGAAAACTCAAGAACACATATGTGCTCCCTTACTGAAGACTCACTTGAGATCCAAGGACACAGACAAACTCCAAGCTGAAGGGGTGGGGACAGGTACCCAACACAAGTGAAACTGAGAAACAAACAAACAGATGGATTCTGTTTGAGTACCCAGAGACAGTCAGTACAAAATAGCCTTATCTAGCCACCGTGAATTCTTTTTGTTTGGTTTCAGCAGTGCCCAGCCATAGATTTAGTGGTACAGCAACGTCCGTCTCATTTTTTATCACCTCAACAACTGAATTGCTGCAATAATATGCATCTGGTCATTGGAAATCACTGGGTTTTATAATGTTCTTGAATGTAGAGTAGTAATAACCTCCTAAAGAGGGAAATTTGGACACTCAAACAAACACGTAACTCCACAACACTCTCATTGCTCCCAAATGCTCCTGTCTATAAATAGGTGTTCCTTTTTATTTGTCCCTCCTCCTATCATCGGTTCTCCCACCGATGTCCCTCAAAGTTGGTGGTGAGCAGAGCACAATGTATACTTTTCTGTCTTCAACAAACCCAGAGGAGGGATACTTGTGGTCTTCAGGGAGCACTTAGCAATTGAATGTGGCTAAATACAGTCAGGAAGCGAGAAGGAGTTAAAATAGGACAGAAGACAGAGATATGGGTGCAAGTCCCTGCAACACCACATACTGGTTTTGTAAGCACACGTGGCTGACTTGACCTGCAAGTGTCTCAATGAACTCAGTGCTCTCCCTACGGCCTAGATACCTTGCAAGATTCTTGGAAGCATAATATAGGGAACTGACATAGGCGATGTTGTTAAATATTCTGTACATAAGGATAGGTACGCAGAAAAAAAGATGATTGATTCATAGATACATAGATAGACAGATAGATAGATGGTAGATGATAGATAGATAGATACATAGATAGAAGAGAGACATGAGAGATAGATGATAAGAAGATAGATAAATAGATAGAAAGATAGATACATAGAAAGAAAGATAGAAGGATTGATAGTCAGACAGACAGACAGATAGATAGATAGATAGAAACAGATACATTTCGAGTAACACAAAGCTATTGCTCATAACCAGGAGATCAATGGTGAAAGCACATAGCGAAACTACAAACAGAAAGTTAGAATGAAGTCCAGTTTAAAAACTGCAGTTAGCAGCCATAAGAAGAAAACAAATGGTACCATTAGCAATGACGTGGATGGAGCAAGACGGTAGTATGCTCAGTGAAAGAGGCCAGGTGGAGAAAGACAAGTACCAAATGATTTAACTCGTGTGGAGTATAACAACAAAGAAACACTGAAGGAAAAAAATAGCAGCAGACTCACAGAATCCGAAAGTGGACTAACAGTTACGAAAGGGAAAGGGACTTGGCAGGTGGTTGGGAAAGGAGAGATAAGGGCGGGGAGAAAGAAATGGGAGATTAGGTTTAGCATGTATAATGAGTTGGTTCAGGGTGGCATGGAGAGGGCTGTACAACACAGAGAAGACAAGTAGAAATTCTACAGCATCTTACTACTCGCTGATGGACAGCGATTGTAATGGGGTGTGTGTGTGGGAAAACAGTGAATGGGTCTACAGCATCCAACTCCGCTGATTGACAGCAACTGTAAGAGGTTTTTGTGGGGGACTTGGTGAACGGTGGAGCCTAGTAAACATAATGTTACTCAAGTGATTGTAGGTTAATGATAACAAAAAAATATTATTAAGTACAATAAGGGCACAGCTCTGAATCATCAGAATAAAAGGACAGGCTTTGAGAGCTCCAAATCAAAAGACGCAGGGTTCAAAGAAGGACGAAAACTCAAGACCACTTATGTGCTCCCTTACTGGAGACTCACTTGAGATCCAAGGAAACAGACAAACTACAAGCCGAAGGGGTGAGGACAGGTACCCAACACAAGTGAAACTGAAATACAAACAATCAAACAAATGGACTCTGTTTGAGTCCACAGAGACAGTCAGTAGAAAATAGCCCTATCTTTCCACCGTGAATTCTTTTCTTTTATTTCATCCGTGCCCAGCCATAGATTTAGTGGTAGAGCAACGTCCTTTTCATTTTCTCTCACCTCAACAACAGAATTTCTGTAAAAATATGCGTCTGGGCCTTTGTAATCAGTGGGTTTTATGATGTTCATGAATGTAAAGAAGTAATAACTATATAAAGAGGGACGTTTGGACACTCAAATAAACACGTCACTCCACAACACACTCTTTGCTAACAACTGCTCCTGTCTAGTAATTGGTTTTCAATTTCATTTGTCGTTCCATCCTATCAGCGGTGATCACGCCGATGTCCCTCAAACATGGTGGTGAGCAAAGTACCAAGTTTACTTTTCTGTCAAAAACAGACCCAGAGGAAGGATACTTGTGAACATCAGGAAGACCTTAGTCAATGAATGTGACTAAATACAATTAGCAAGTGAGAAGGAGGTAAAAGAGGAGAGAGGACAGAGACACGGGTTCAAGACCCTGCAGCAAACTTTCCTGGTTTTGTAGGAATATGTGGCTGACTCTACCTGCAAGAGTCTCGGTGAACCAAGAGCTTTCCCTGCAGACTAGTTAGCTTGAAAGATTTTTGGAAGCACAACGTAAGCAAGTGACACAGGTTATGTTGATAACTGTTCTGTACAAAAGGACAGATGGGCAGACAAAAAGATGATTGACTGATTGATAGATTGATAGATAGATAGACAGACAGATAGATAGATATAGGTACTTATCGATTAGCTATTGTTCATAACAAGGAGAGCAAAGGAGAAAGCACATAGCGAAACTACAGACAAAAGAGAAGACAGAAATCCAGTTTAAAAAGTGCAGTAAGCAGCCATAAGAAGAAAACAAATCATATCATTTGCAATAACGTGGATGGAACTAGAGGGTACTATGTTCAGAGAAATAGGCCAGGCGGAGAAAGACAAGAAACGGATGATTTCACTCATGTGTGGAGTATAACAACTAAGAAAATCTGAAGGAAAAAAATAGCAGCAGACTCACAGAACCCGCGAGTGGACCAACAGTTACCAAAGGGAAAGGGACTGGGTAGGTTGGGTGGGAAGGGAGGGATAAGGGCGGGGAGAAAGAAAGGTTGCATTGGGGGCATGAGTATTAGCGTGTATACTATGTGTGGTAGGAGGAGCATGGGGAGGTCTGTACAACACAGAGAGGACAGTAGGGATTATACACCATCTTACTACATGCTGATGGGCAGAGACCTAAGAGGTTTTACGGGGGGAATGGTGAATCGGAAGCCTAGTAAACATAATGTTCTTCACGTGATTGTAGCTTAATGATAACAAAAAAAATTTTTTTAATGCATTAAGGGAACAGCCCTGAATCATCAGAATAAAAGGACAGGCTTTGAGTGATCGAACCAAAAGACACAGTGTTAGAAGAAGGGATGAAAGCTCAAGACCACCTTTGTGCTCCCTTACAGCAGACTCACTTGCGATCCAAGGACACAGACAAACTTCATGCCGAATATGTGGAGATAGGTACCCTACAAGTGAAAATGAGAAACAAACAAACAAATAAATTGATTCTGTTTGAGTCCCCAGAGACATTCAGTAGAAACTAGCGCCATCTAGCCACTGGGAATTCTTTTTGTTTGGTATCAGCAGTGCCCAGCCATAGATTTAGTGGTACACCAACGTCCTTCTCATTTTTTCTCACCTCAACCACAGAATTGCTGTAATAATATGAGTCTGGGCTTTTGAAATCAGTGGGTTTTATGATATTCACGAATGTAAAGAAGCAATAAACCCCTATTGAGGGAAGTTAGGACACTCAAAGAAACATGTAAATCCGCAACACTCTCCTTGCTCCCAAATGCTCCTGTCTAGACATAGGTGTTACTTTTTATTTGACCCTCCTCTAATGAATGGTGATCACGCCGATTTCTCTCAAACATGGTGGTAAGCAAAACACCAAGTATACTTTACTGTCTACGACAGGCCCAGACGAAGAATACTTGTGATCCTCAGGAAGCACTTAGTCAATGAATGTGGCAAAATACAGTCAGCAAGCGAGAAAGAGGGAAAAGAGGACAGAGGACAGAGATATGGGTTCAAGTTCCTGCAACACCATTTACCGGTTTTGTAAGCACACGTTGCTTACTCGACCTGCAAGTGTCTCAGTGAATCCAGTGCTCTCAATACAGAATACTCAACTTGCAAGATTTTTGGAAGCATAATGTAGGAAAGGTGATATAGGCTATGTTGTTAACTGTTCTGTACATAAGGATAGATTTTCAGACAAAAAGATGATTGATTCATAGATAGATAGATAGATAGATGACAGATGATATATAGATAGATGATAGACATGATAGATAGATGATAGCCATGATAGATAGATAGGAATTAAAGGTAGACAGACAGACAGACAGACAGACAGACAGACAGACAGACAGACTGACAGACAGACAGACAGACAGACAGACAGACAGACAGACAGATAGATAGATAGATAGATAGATAGATAGATAGATAGATAGATAGATAGATAGATAGATAGATAGATAGATACGGATACATATCACTTAACAGAAAGCTATTGCTCATAACCGGGAGATAAATGGTGAAAGCACATAGCGATACTACAAACAAAAAGGAAGAGTGAAATCCCGTTTAAAAAGTACAATAAGCAGCCATAAGAAGAAAACAAATCCTTCCATTTACAATGATGTGGGTGGAGCTAGACGGTAGTATGCTCAGTGAAAAAGAACAGGAGGAGAAAGATAAATACCCAATGATTTCCCTCATGTGTGGAGTATTAAAAAAAAACTGATGGAAAAAAAAGCAGCAGAATACCAGAAACTGAGAGTAGACTAACAGATACCAAAGAGAAAAGGACAGGGGCGGGTGAGTGATAAGGGAGGGATAAGGTTGGGAACAAAGAAAGGAGACATTATAATTAGCATGAATAATGCATGGGATCGGCTGGTCATGGGGAGGGCTGTACAACACAGAGAAGAAAGTTAGAGATTCTACAGCATATTACTACACTCTGATGGACAGCGACTGTAACATGGTCTGTGTGTGGGGACATGCTGAAGTAGTCTACAGCATCCAACTATGCTGTTGGACACCTACTCTTAGAGGTTTTTGGAGCGAACATTGTGAAAGGGGGATCCTACTAAACATAATGTTCTGCATGTGACTGTAGATTAATGATAACAAAAAAAGAATTTTAAAGTGCAATAAGGGCACAGCTCTGAATCATCAGTGTAAAAGGACAGGCTTTGAGTGCTCCAAACAAAAGACACTGGTTTAAAAGAAGGGAAGAAAACTCAAGAACAACTACGTGCTCCCTTACAGGAGACTCACTTGAGACCAAGGATACAGACAAACTGCAAGCCGAAGGGGTGGGGAGAGGTACCCAACACAAGTGAATCTGTAAAACAAACAATCAGTCAAATGGATTCTGTCTGTGCCCCCGAGACAGTCAGTAGTAAATAGACCTATGTGGCCACTGTGAATGCTACTTGTTTGGTATCAGCAGTGCCCAGCCATAGATTTAATGGTGCAGCAACATCCTTCTCATTTTCTCTCAACTCAACAACTGAATTGCTGTAATAATATGGGTCTGGGCCTTTGAAATCAGTGGATTTTATGATGTCCACGAATGTAAAGAAGTAATAACCAGGTAAAGAGGGAAGTTTGGACACTGAAATAAACACTTCACTCCACAACACACTCTTCTCTCCCAACTGCTCCTGTCTAGAAATCAGTGTTACTTTTTATTTGTCCCTCCCTCCTATCAGGGTTTATCACGCCAATATCCCTCAAACATGGCGGTGAGCAAGCACCATGTTTACTTTTCTGTTGACAAATGTCAAAGAGGAACGATACCTGTGGTCTTCAGGGAGCACTTAGTCAATGAATGTGGCTAAATACAGTCAGCAAGTGAGAAGGAGATAAAAGAGGAGAGTGGACAGAGACACAGGTACAAGTCCCTGCACCACCATTTCCTGGTTTTGTAGGTACACTTCTGACTCGACCTGCAAGTGTCTCGGTGAACCCAGTGCTTTCCTTACGGCCTAGTTACCTTGCAAGGTTTTTGTAAGCATAACGTAGGGAAGGGACATAGTCTATGTTGTTAACTGTTCTGCATACAAGGACAGATGTTCAGATAAAAAGATGACTGATTGATTGAATGTTAGATAGATAGACAGGCAGATAGAAAAATATAGGTAAGTATCGATTAACACAAAGCTATTGCTCATAACCAGGAGAGCAAAGGTGAAAGCACATAGCTAAACTACAGACAAAAGAGAAGACAGAAATCCAGTTTGAAAAGTGCAGTAAGCAGCCATAAGAAAAAAACGAATCCTACCATTTGGAACAACGTGGATGGAGCTAGAGAGTACTATGCTCAGTGAAATAGGCCAGGCAAAGAAAGATAAGTACCAAATGATTTCACCCTTGTGTGGAGTATAAAAACAAAGAAAAACTGAAGGAAATGAACAGCAGCAGACTCACAGAAGCCGAGAGTGGACTAACAGTTACCAAAGGGAAAGGGAATGGGCATGGTGGGTGGGAAGGGAGGGATAAGGGCGGGCAGAAAGAAAGGGAGCATTAGGATTAGCATTTATACTGTGTGGGGTGGTGGGAGCATGGGGAAGACTGTGCAACACATAGAAGAGAAGTGTTTCTACAGCAACTTACTACACACATGTGGACAGCGACTGTAACGGTGTGTGTGGTGGGAAACATGGTGACGGGGTCTACAGCATCCAACGACGCTGATGGGCAGCGTCCGTAATGGGGCATTTTGGGGGGACATGTTTTACTTGGTGATCATAATGATCTTCACGTGATTATAGATTAAATATAACAAAAAATTTTTTGTTAGTGCAATAAGGACACTGCTCTAAATTGTCAGAATAAAAGGACAGACTCTGAGTACTCCATTCAAAAGACACAGAGTTAGAGGAAGGGATGAAAACTCAAGAACACATATGTGCTCCCTTACTGAAGACTCACTTGAGATCCAAGGACACAGACAAACTCCAAGCTGAAGGGGTGGGGACAGGTACCCAACACAAGTGAAACTGAGAAACAAACAAACAAATGGATTCTGTTTGAGTACCCAGAGACAGTCAGTACAAAATAGCCCTATCTAGCCACCGTGAATTCTTTTTGTTTGGTTTCAGCAGTGCCCAGCCATAGATTTAGTGGTACAGCAACGTCCGTCTCATTTTTTATCACCTCAACAACTGAATTGCTGCAATAATATGCATCTGGTCATTGGAAATCACTGGGTTTTATAATGTTCTTGAATGTAGAGAAGTAATAACCTCCTAAAGAGGGAAATTTGGACACTCAAACAAACACGTAACTCCACAACACTCTCATTGCTCCCAAATGCTCCTGTCTATAAATAGGTGTTCCTTTTTATTTGTCCCTCCTCCTATCATCGGTTCTCCCACCGATGTCCCTCAAAGTTGGTGGTGAGCAGAGCACAATGTATACTTTTCTGTCTTCAACAAACCCAGAGGAGGGATACTTGTGGTCTTCAGGGAGCACTTAGCAACTGAATGTGGCTAAATACAGTCAGGAAGCGAGAAGGAGTTAAAATAGGACAGAGGACAGAGATATGGGTGCAAGTCCCTGCAACACCACATACTGGTTTTGTAAGCACACGTGGCTGACTTGACCTGCAAGTGTCTCAATGAACTCAGTGCTCTCCCTACGGCCTAGTTACCTTGCAAGATTCTTGGAAGCATAATATAGGGAACTGACATAGGCGATGTTGTTAACTGTTCTGTACATAAGGATAGATAGGCAGAAAAAAAGATGATCGATTCATAGATACATAGATAGACAGATAGATAGATGGTAGATGATAGATAGATAGATACATAGAAGAGAGACATGAGAGATAGATGATAAGAAGATAGATAAATAGATAGAAAGATAGATACATAGAAAGAAATGTAGAAGGATAGATAGATAGAAAGATAGATGATAGATAGACAGTAAGAAAGATAGAAGGATGGATAGATAGATAGATAGATAGACAGATAGATAATAGATAGATAGACAGATGGTAAGAAAAATAGAAGGATGGATGGATAGACAGACAGACAGCAGACAGATAGATAGATAGATACAGATACATATCGCTTAACACAAAGATATTGCACATAACCAGGAGATCAATGGTGAAAACACATAGCGAAACTACAAACAGAAAGTTAGAATGAAGTCCAGTTTAAAAACTGCAGTTAGCAGCCATAAGAAGAAAACAAATGGTTCCATTAGCAATGACGTGGATGGAGCAAGACGGTAGTATGCTCAGTGAAAGAGGCCAGGTGGAGAAAGACAAGTACCAAATGATTTAACTCGTGTGGAGTATAACAACAAAGAAACACTAAAGGAAAAAAACAGCAGCAGACTCACTGAACCCGAAAGTGGACTAACAGTTACGAAAGGGAAAGAGAATTGGCAGGGTGGTTGGTAATGGAGGGATAAGTGCACGGAGAAAGAAATGGGAGATTAGGATTAGCATTCATAATGCGTGGGTTCAGGGGGGCATGGGGAGGGCTGTACAACACACAGAAGATAAGTAGAAATTCTACAACATCTTACTACTCGCTGATGGACAGCGATTGTAATGGGGTGTGTGTGGGGGGACATAGTGAATGGGTCTACAGAATCCAACTCCGCTGATTGACAGCAATTGTAAGAGGTTTTTGTGGGGGACTTGGTGAATGTGGGAGCCTAGTAAACATAATGTTCTTCACGTGATTGTAGGTTAATTATAACAAATAAATTTTTTAAGTGCAATAAGGGCACAGCTCTGAATCATCAGAATAAAAGGACAGGCTTTGAGAGCTCCAAATCAAAAGACACAGGGTATAAAGAAGGATGAAAACTCAAGACGACTTATATGCTCCCTTACAGGAGACTCACTTGAGATCCAAGGAAACAGACAAACCACAAGCTGAAGTGGTGAGGACAGGTACCAAACACAAGTGAAACTAAAAAACAAACAATCAAACAAATGGACCCTGTTTGAGTCCCCAGAGACAGTCAGTAGAAAATAGCCCTATCTTTCCACCGTGAATTCTTTTCTTTTTTTTCATCCGTGACCAGTCATAGATTTAGTGGTACAGCGACGTCCTTCTCATTTACTCTCACCTCAACAACTGAATTGCTGTAAAAATATGCATCTGGGCCTTTGAAGTCAATGGGTTTTATGATGTTCATAAATGTAAAGAAGTAATAACTATATAAAAAGGGAAGTTTGGACGCTCAAATAAACACGTCACTCCACAACACACTCTTTGCTCCAAACTGCTCCTGTCTAGAAATTGGTGTTCCTTTTCATTTGTTGCTCCATCCTAACATCAGAGATCACGCCGATGTCTCTCAAACATTATGGTGAGCAAAGCAACAAGTTTACTTTTCTGTCAAAAACAGGCCCAAAGGAAGGATACTTTTGGTCTTCATGGAGACGTTAGTCAATGAATGTGACTAAATACAGTGCAAGTGGGAAGGAGATAAGGGAGGAGAGAGGACAGAGACACGGATTCAAGACCCTGCAACAAAATATCCTGGTTTTTTAGGAATATGCGGCTGACTCTACCTGCAAGTGTCTCGGTGAACACAGTGCTTTCCCTGCAGCCTAGATAGCTTGAAAGTTTTTTGGAAGCACCATGTAAGGAAGTGACACAGGCTATGTTGTTAACTTTTCTGTACACAAGGTCAGATGGGCAGACAAAAAGATGATTGATTGATAGACAGATAGATAGATAGATAGACAGACAGATAGATAGATATAGGTACATATGGATTAAAACACAGCTATTGCTTATAACATCGACACAATGGTGAGTGCACATAGCGAAACTGCAGACCAAAGAGAAGACAGAAATCCAGTTTAAAAAGTGCAGTAAGAAGCCATAAGAAAAAAACAAATCCTATCATTTGCAAAAACGTGGATGGATTGAGAGGGTAGTATGCACAGTGAAATAGGCCAGGCAGAGAAAGACAAGAACCGGATGATTTCACTCATGTGTGGAGTATAACAACCAAGAAAATCTGAAGGAAAAAAATAGCAGCAGACTCACAGAACCCGCAAGTGGATAAACAGTTACCAAAGAAAATGGGACTGTTCAGGTTGGGTGGGTAGCAATGGATAAGGGCGGGGAGAAATAAAGGGGGCATTAGTATTAGCGTGTAAAACATGTGTGGTGGGAGGAGCATGGGCAGGGCTGTACAACACAGAGAGGACAGTAGGGATTATACACCATCTTACTACACGCTGATGGGCAGTGAACTAAGAGGTTTTAGGGGGGGAATGGTGAATCGGAAGCCTAGTAAACATAATGTTCTTCACGTGATTGTAGATTAATGAGAACAAAAAAATTTTTTTAAGTGCAATAAGGGAAAAGCCAAGAGTGATCAGAATGAAAGAACAGGCTTTGAGTGCTACAAACAAAAGACACAGGGCTAGTAGAAGGGATGAAAACTCAAGACCACCTATGTGCTCCCTTACAGCAGACTCACTTGCGATCCAAGGACACAGACAAACTTCATGCCGAATGGGTGGAGATAGGTACCCTACACAAGTGAAACTGAGAAACAAACAAACAAACAAATAGATTCTGTTAGAGTCCCTAGAGACATTCAGTAGAAAATAGCCCTATCTAGTCACCGTAAATTCTTTTTGTTTGATTTCAGCATTTCCCAGCCATAGATTTAGTGGTACACCAACGTCCTTCTTATTTTTTCTCACCTCAACAACAGAATTGCTATAATAATATGAGACTGGGGTTTTGATATCAGTGGGCTTTATGATGTTCACGAATGTAAAGAAGTAATAACCCCCTACAGAGGGAAGTTTGGACCCTCAAACAAGCACGTAACTCTGAAACACTCTCTTTGCTCCCAAATGCTCCTGTCGAGACATAAGTGTTCCTTTCTATTTGACCCTCCTCTTATCAACGGTGATCACGCCGATGTCCCTCAAACATGGTGGTAAGCAAAGCACCAAGTATACTATACTGTCTACAACAGGACCAGAGGAAGGATACTTGTGTTCTTCAGGAAGCACTTAGTCAATGAATGTGACTAAATACAGTCAGCAAGTGAGAAGGAGATAAAAGAGGAGAGAGGACAGAGACACGGGTTCAAGACCCTGCAGCAAAATTTCCTGATTTTGTAGGAATATGCGGCTGACTCTACCTGCAAATGTCTCGGTGAACCCAGTGCTTTCCCTGCAGCCTAGTTAGCTTGAAAGATTTTTGGAAGCACAATGTAAGGAAGTGACACAGGCTATGTTGTTAACTGTTCTGTACAAAAGGACAGATGGGCAGAAAAAAGATGATTGACTGATTGATAGACTGATAGACAGATTGATAGATAGACAGACAGATAGATAGATATAGGTACATATCGATTAAAACAAACCTATTGCTCATAACAAGGAGAGCAATGGTAAAAGCACACAGCGAAACTACAGACAAAAGAGAAGATAGAAATCCAGTTTAAAAAGTGCAGTAAGAAGCCATAAGAAGAAAACAAATCCTACAATTTGCAACAACGTGGATGGACCTAGAGGGTAGTATGCTCAGAGAAATAGGCCAGGCAGAGTACGACAAGAACCGGATGATTTCACTGATGGGTGGTGTATAACAACCAAGAAAATCTGAAGGAAAAAAATAGCAGCAGACTCACAGAACCCGCGAGTGGACCAACAGTTACGAAAGGGAAAGGGACTGGGCAGGTTGGCTGGGAATGGAGGGATAAGTGCAGGGAGAAAGAAAGGGCGCATTAGTATTAGCGTGTATAATATGTGTGGTGGGAGAAGCATGGGGAGGGCTATACAAAACAGAGAGGACAGTAGGGATTATACACCATCTTACTACACGCTGATGTTCAGTGACCTAAGAGGTTTTAGGGGGGGAATGGTGAATCGGAAGCCTAGTAAACGTAATGTTCTTAATGTGATTGTAGATTAATGATAACAAAAAAAATTTTTTAAGTGCAAGAAGGGAACAGCCCTGAGTCATCAAAATAAAAGGACAGGCTTTGAGTGCTCCAACCAAAAGACACATGGCTAGAAGAAGGGATGAAAACTGAAGACGACCTATGTGCTCCCTTACAGCAGACTCACTTGCCATCCAAGGATACAGACAAACTTCATGCCGAATGGGTGGAGATAGGTACCTACACAAGTGAAACTGAGAAACAAACAAACAAACAAATGGATTCTATTTGAGTCCCCAGAGACAGTCAGTAGAAAATAGCCCTATCTTGCCACCGTGTATTCTTTCTGTTTGATTTCAGCCATGCCCTGCCAAAAATTACTGGTACACCAATGTACTTCTCATTTTTCCTCAACTCAACAACTGAATTGCTGTAGTAATATGAGTCTGGGTTTTTGAAATCAGTGGGTTTTATGATGTTGACGAATTTAAAGAAGTAATAACCCCAAAAGAGGGAAGTTTGGACCCTCAAACAAACACGTAACTCTGCAACACTCTCTTTGCTCCCAAATGCTCCTGTCTAGACATAGGTGTTTCTTTTTATTTGACACTCCTCCAATCAACGGTGATCACGCCGATGTCCCCCAAACATGGTGGTAAGCAAAGCACCAAGTATATTTCACTGTCTACAACAGGCCCAGCAGAAGTATAATTGGGGTCTTCAGGAAGCACTTAGTCAATGAATGTGGCTAAATACAGTCAGCAAGCGAGAAGGAAGGAAAAGCGGACAGAGGACAGAGATATGGGTTCAAGTCCCTGCACCACCATTTACTGGTTTTGTAAGCACACGTTGCTGACTCTACGTGCAAGTGTCTCGGTGAACCCAGTGCTCTCAATACGGCCAACTCACCGTGCAAGATTTTTGGAAGCATAACGTAGTGAAGGGACATAGTCTATGTTGTTAACTGTTCAGTATACAAGGACAGATTTTCAGATAAAAAGATGACTTATTGATTGAATGATAGATAGATAGACAGGCAGATAGATAAATATAGGTAAATATCGATTAACACAAAGCTATTGCTCATAACCAGGAGAGCAATGGTGAAAGCACTTAGCGAAACTACAGACAAAAGAGAAGACAGAAATCCAGTTTAAATAGTGCAGTAAGCAGCCATAAGAAGAAAACAAATCCTATCATTTACAATAACGTGGATGGAGCTAGAGGGTATTATGCTCAGTCTAATAGGCCAGGCAGAGAAATACATGTACCAAATGATTTCACTCATGTGTGGAGTATAACAACAAAGAAAAACTGAAGGAAAAAAACAGCTGCGGACTCATTGAACCCGGGAGTGGACTAACAGTTACCAAGGGCATGTGACTGGGCAGGGTAGGTATGAAGGGAGGGATAAGGGCTGGGGAACGAAAGGGGGCATTAGGATTAGCATGTATAATGCGGGGGTTCGGGGGCACATGGCGAGGGCTGTACAAAACAGAGAAGACAAGTAGAGATTCTACAGCATCTTTCTACATGCTGATGGACAGCGACTGTAATGGGGTGTGTGCGGGGGGACATGGTGAAGGGGTCTACAGCATCCAACAATGCTGATGGATAGCCACTATAACGGGTTTTTGGGGAGGTCTTGGTGTACTTGGTGATCATAATGTTCTTCGCGTGATTGTAGATTAATGATGACAAAAAAGATTTTTTAAGTGCAATAAGGACACAGGTCTCAATTATCAGAATAAAAGGACAGGCTCTGAGTGCTCAAATCAAAAGACACATGGTTAAAAGAAGGGATGAAAACTCAAGAACACCTACCTGCTCCCTTACTGGAGACTCACTTGATATGCAAGGACGAAGACAAACTACAAATTGAGGGGTGCAGAAAGGTACCCTAAACAAGTGAAACTGAAGAGAAAAAACAGAAAAAAGATGTGCTGATGGGATTAATGACGCAGGCTCACATGAGAGTGGAGCGGAAACCTTCTCCCAAGATCAAAACCACATAAATACGTACTATATGGAAATAGAACAACTATAACAAATCGTGGAAGAGCAGCAGGGAGGAACGCTGCTGTGGCAGCCTGTCACCTCAAGGAGAAGTGTGACGTACAGCCGTGGAGATGTGCTCTCTGAGCATGAACCTACCGTACATGTGGTGCATACTGGAGGATCGGTGGGGTTGGAAAGCAAAGGGAGGCGGAAGACTTCGAGAGACTTGAGGTTCCAGCCACTTGTGGGACAACAGAGGGATCCACATCCGGCCGCTGTTTGACAAAAGAAAGGTGGACAGTCTGAGAGACTTCCTAAGAGCGAGAGGACTGCTACAGGGTCAAGGCTTCCACACGGCTTGCCACTCAGGAGAAAGGACAGGTGCGCCAAACTGCGTGGGTGCACTCTGCCCGGAAGGCGGGTTAGCTTTCAGGAGCTCCGGTCGCTCCATTACCCTGGCTGGCCTCGCAGCTCCGAGGCCCCTTACCATGCTGTGACTGGTACATGGCCTGCCTCCCCACCGTCACCAGCCGCCCCCACCTACGGCAGCTTCTCCCTGCATGCTCCGCACTCTGGCCCTGGCAGTGGAGATGGGTACTGTGGCCGGGAAGCAGGAAAGACCTCTTTACTCCCGGCGGGGATGGGCACCGGCACCGCTCCCCTTGAACCCCTGCCATCCAACCAAGGCCTGTGCATCTCCAGAGAGTAAAGCATCTGGTAGCTAGAGTGCACCACCTACAAATATGGACCTTCAAGGGAACCTGGTAACTGACCTCAAATCAATCTTCGTGAGAAAGGGTTCTCAAAATAAACATCAGGAGCTTGCTCATGGAGCTACAGAAAACAAAACAGTCAATTTCTCTCGAACGCAATTCTCTCTCTACTATCTCTCTCCAGGAAGCCCTGCTGAGGCCGTGTTCCAAGAGAGGTGCTGCAACTGCCCAGCAGGAATGGCACAGCTGTAGGGTCCACCCCGGCCAGTGCCAGGACAGTCCCACACGGGCTCTGACTGAACTGCAATCGGGGGACCCTGCACTTCTAACTCCGCAGGAAAGAGAACAGTGCCGCACGCTAGCTTTTCCATCAATGGCTAGAGGCTACGTGGCTCCATTGATACCAGGTGACATCAACACCCCAGGCTTCATATCCCTGGCAATCTTTTTTACCTATGACACGTGAAAGCAGCACATGGAAAGATACAACCTACCAGTCTCCACATCATCTCACCTCTCAGTTTTACACTAGATGTTCCTGCATCACAGCTTCTCCTCTTCGTTACAGTTTTCTCGGCTGGTTGGTGTTCTTAAAAAAAATTTAGTCAGATTGGGAATGAAGTGGTTGGCGGTTTAGTAAGATTCTGTTTGACCACCATCAGTAGAACCAAAGGCATCCTTCTGTATGGGAGAATATATTCACTGATGACATATTTGATAAGGCGTTGCCATCCAAAACATGTATCAAGAGCTCATGAACCTCAACACACAAAAAGCAAATAAATCCAATTACAAAATGGACAGAGGATCTGGACAGACACTTCTCCACAGAAGTAATTTCAGGTGGCCGACAGGCACATGAAAAGACGCTCCACATTGCAAACCATCAGAGAAATGCCCATTAAAACCACAATGGGGTATCACCTCACACCAGTTATGATGGCCACCACCCAAAAGACAGACAACAACAGATGTTGGCAAGGGTGTGTAGAAAGGGGAACCCTCCTACACTGCTGTTGGGAATGTCAGTCAGCTCAACCATTGTGGAAAGCGGTGTGGATGATCCCGAAAAAAACAAAGAACAGAAATACCATCTGACTCAGGAATTCCTCTCCTGGAATTTACCCTAAGAGTGCAGGAGCCCATTATGAAAGAGACAGATGCACCCCTATGTTAATACAGCACTATTTAAACTACCCAAGAAATGGAAGAAACCTAAGTATTCTTCAGGAGATGAATGGATAAATGCCCCGGCCAGTGGGGAGTTCAACAAGGGCTCGAGAGGAAGTTAAACTGGATGAGAGACAAACCAGACACAAAGAAGGAGACCAAGTCGAAAGTCTTATCAAGGTCTCAAAGTTTATTGTTACAAGGTAGATTATATGGGAGATATGAGGGGGAAACAGCCCCAGCTGAATTGGCAAGGATTATCTAGGTTACTAGGATACCTAAATGAAGAATGTTCTCTGGAAAAGATCATGGGTGGGGGATTACTGAGAAAAGACAGAATGTTTTACTAAGGAGGAGATGTTATCACAGCAGCTGCTTAATCTCTATCCCAGTGTCTAATCTCAAGCTGCTCAATTGATCTTTCCTAAATGGGGCAGAAATTAGAGGCCTAGGCGAAAAGGGCGAGACCATTGTTTCTATGTCCTATGGCTCCCGATATCTCCTCCCTTCTTTTATAGAAAAGAGGGGTAAGCCTGCTTTTTAGCGGTGGGCATTAACCAATTTGGGGATTAGTGACTTGGCTCCTTCGAGACTCCCCATTTATTGGGTCAACGTTGGCCCTTGGTATCTTTTGTGGAGGGGAGGAAGGGCGTATTTATTTTAGATACTAACCTCCATGCAAGCCAGTTTTTTCTCTCAGGGAATTCAGAGGCGGTTCATGGACCTTCCCTTGCAATCCTTAGCTTCGCAACCACATTGGTGCCCATATCGCACTCACTTTATTGTGAGCCGATATGCATAGGTCTGTATCCTATGCAGCTTCTAGAGGAGGGGAGTCATCGGGCACATCATAGCCTTGGTCCACCAGGACAAAATGGTGACAGTGGAATTGTATCTGTCTGCCGAGGGCCATATTGATCTGTTCTTTAATGAAGGTGGTAATTCTCTGGAAGGCCCAAGGGCCAAGGGAGAGCACAAGCATGAGACTAAGGAAGGATCCTAGTATAGGGAGAAGATAAGGAAGAAACCTGCTCATCCAAGACCATAGGGTATTTTCAAACAGTTTTTTCTTTCTTTGCACGAGATCTTCTTGGAGTCTTTTTATTTTGTCACGGACTACTCCAGACTTGCTTGCATAGAAGCAGCATTTCTTTTCTAAGGCTAAGCAGATTCCGCCTTGTTCCGCAGTGAGAATGTCTAGGCCACGCCTGTTCTGTAAGACGACTTCTGCAAGGGAATCTATTTGGTCTTGAAGAACTTGTAAGGTTCCGCGAAGGTGAAAATGAGAGAGTTGATGGGCTTCATCTTTTTATAAGGTGCTGTTAAGAAGTGCGAATATGCCAACAAGGATCCAGTAAGTGGTAACAAGAATGGTCTGCTGTACAAGGTTCCACTGGTGAGGGGAGGAGGCGGCGAGTCGTATGCCTAAGATAAAGGCAAGGACTAAACCGATGGCTAGAATCTATGGAGAGAAGAAGAAAAAGGATGTCTCAGGGGATGTCACCACCCTGAAAGGTTGGATAAGATTTTTAAAAATCTTCTGGTAGATCTATTGGTTTAATCAAATGCTCTGGCAGCCAGTGAGCAGCTCCTTCTTTGGTGTCGAAAACACAGGCAGATCCCTGGCCCCATATGAGTATGGGCTCGGTACATTCCAATGGGATGTGAGGTTGTCTTTCCACATGACAGTGGCATAGATTTATCATGTTGTGGGTGCCAAAGGCGACGAGCTGCAGGTTTGCCGTGAGCATCCAAAGTTAGAAAATTAAGAATAAACAAGGCATGATGAAGAATGTTTCTTGGAGAGCCTTTCATGGGATATAAATCTCCCATTTTTAATTTGTGGAAGGTATGTTTAAGAGTTAAATGGGCTCGTTCGACAATCCCTTGACCTTGGGGATTGTATGGTATGCCTGTAACATGCTTAATTTGTAATTGGCGACAAAATTCTTGAAAATTTTTTCCAGTATATCCACGACCATTAGCAGTCTTGATAATCTCGGGTTTTCCCATGACACTAAGACAATTTAGTACATGAGCAATAAGATTTTTTGAAGCTTCTCCAACGTGGAGGCTGGCAAAAATAAATCCACTAAATGTATCTACAGTAACATGAAGATATTTAAGATTTCCGAATGAGGGGATGTGTGTTACATCCATTTGCCAGATCTCATTGGGAACTAGGCCCCTAGGGTTCACACCAAAGTGAGGAACAGGCAGGAGAGTGACACAATTTGCACATTATTTAATAATCTGATGGGCTTGTTCTCTAGTAATTTTAAAAAGAAGACGTAAGGTTTGAGCATTATGGTGGCGTAAAGAGTGAGCTTCTTTGGCTTGAGCCGCAGGATCAAGCTCAACGAGAAGACAAAGTTGGGTAGGTTTATCGGTCACAGCATTGCCTGTGGCTAGAGGTCCAGGAAGACCAGAAAGGGCAAGAATATGGCTTATATAAAAAGAATGTTGCCTGGAATGTATGCACTGGTGGATGGAAAAAAACAGAGGGGTCGCGTTTGTAGTGGGTTTTATATAGGGCACGGTCTCTAAAAGGGGAATGGATTGAGCAATATAATCACTGTCAGTGTATAGGTTAAATGGAGTATTTGGGAGTTGTTGAAAAACTTGTAAAATAGCGAAGTGTTCAACCAATTGAGTGGAGTGGAATGGGGATTGTAGGGAAGTGGTTTGATTATCTATGGTGAAGGCTGTCACTCCGTTGGAGGAGCCATCGGTGAGAACTTGGGGTCATGAGGATAGGGTTGGGAGGAGGTCAATGTAGGGAAAACAAATGGTTGGGTCCTCAGAAAATGGAGAAGCTTGTTAGCAGGGTAATGATTGTCAAGGGCTCCCTGAAAAGAATTGCAGGATGTTGCCCATTCATCGTCATTCTCTATCAACCACTGGATTTAGGTAGGGGAATAGGGTAGGATAATTTTGTCGGCGTATTTACCGAATATTTTCCTGCTCTGTTCGCATCCGATTTTTATCAGTTCAGCCACCCAGGAGGTATAGGGGATAAGGACTTTGGCTGGGAAGGCAGGTAAATGGAACAAAAAAAGATGACCCTCTTGCCAGAACACTCCGGTGGGTGTAAAATCAGTAGCACAAATGACTAGGAGAAGAGGCTACTCATAAGAGATAAAGGTGACCCTTTGGTTTAGAATTGCAGCTTAAACTGCCTTTAGGGCTTCTAGGGCGGGGGCTGTTAATGAGCAACTCGAAGTAGGATCTGGGTCCCCTTTAAGAATATTAAACAAGGGTTTAAGCTCTCCAGTAGTTAGCATGAGATAAGGCCTGAGCCAATTAATATCTCCTAGAAGTTTTTGAAAATCATTTAAAGTTTTTAAGCTAACGGTTCTAAGTTGAACCTTTTGTGAAAGAATCTTATTATGAAAGAGTTCAAAGCCTAAAAGCAAGTAAGGGGGTTTTAATTGAATTTTGTCAGGGGCTATCTAAAGACAGCTCTGGTAAGGGCCCTAGAAAGCTCTTGGGATTAAGCAAGGAGTTCAGTGGGGTTAGGACCAGCCATGAGGATATTGTCCATGTAATGAATTAAATATGTACAAGGCCATCTTTGTCTAAATGGGTCTATAATTTGAGCTACAAATTTTTGGCACAGCGTAGGGCTGTTTGCCATTCCCTGGGGCAGAAATTTCCATTGGAATCTTGGCATAGGGCCTTTAAAATTAATCACCAGCAAACTAAATGCAAAATGCTTGCAGTCTTTAGGATGTAGGGGGATTGTGAAAATGCAATCTTTTAGGTCAATTATGATTTCAGAGTATCCCACAGGAGTCGCCAGAGGAGTGGGAGGCCTGGTTGAAGGGCCCCCATAGGTATCATAGCTTTATTAATTTTTCTAAGATCTTGAAGTAACCTCCATTATCCTGAATTTTCCTTTATGTCAAAAATAGGAGTATTCCAGGGGAAGGTGGTAGGCTCTATATGGCCTGCAGCAAGTTGTTCCTGTACTAACATTGTGGCTGCAGCCAGTTTTTCAGTAGTAAAGGGCCATTGATCAACCCATACAGGCTATGTTGTTTTCCAGGATATTTTATCTGCATGGGGAACAGGCATGTCAACAGCCGTTATGGTAAATTTTCATAGCCAATTCCAGCATGATCAGTTTTTATGGTGACCGGGACCGGCTCTTTTGAGCCCTGAGAGTGTTTGCCCAACCCTTGCCCAGGGCGAAAGCCTTAATTGAGCATCTGGTGAGTGACTAGCTCATTACGGCTGCACATAATGAGCTTCACTTGAGAGAGAATATCTCTGCCCCAGAGGTTGATAGGTAGGCCTGCAAGCACGCAGGGCTGGACAGTACCGTGATTGCCTTCTTCATCTTCCCATTGAATAACTTTTTAGCTTTGTAGGGGGTTGGAGGTCTGTCCAATACCTCTAAGGTGAGTCATGGAAGCGGTGAGAGGTCAAGATGAAAGCCAATCCTTACTGGAAATAGTTGTGGCATCTGCGCCAGTATCTATAAGGCCTTCAAAGGTTTTTCCTTTTAATTTTAAGTTAAGAAGGGGTCTTTTTTGCGTGATCTATTGTGCCCAATAAACATCTGATGATCCAAACCCATGGGGGCCTCTCTTTTGCTTATAGCTAGGATTTTTATCATCGAGGGGTAGTAATATAAATTGAGAAATCCGTTGCCCAGGGGAAATGGTAACTGGTCCCTGAAAGGCTGTAGCCATAAATTTAATTTCTCCAGTATAATCGTTGTCAATGACTCCTGGAGAAATAGTGAGGCCCTGAATAGTGGAGTTGGCACGACCCATTATAAGAACAAAAGGTGCCTTGCGGCAAAGGGCCAAAAATCCCCATTGAAAGAATTTGATTTCCCATTTATGGGGTCAATATTGACTGGGAGGTGGAACAGAGGTCCAGTCTTGCGCTTCCGGCAGTTGCTCCAGAGAGGAGAGTGATGCTGGATTTTGGTCTGACTGGGGAACGAACCTGATGACACCAGGGTTCTCTCCTGGGTAGGCTTTGGGGCCCTGGGGTGGGCCCTTTATCAAGTTTCCCTGCTTTGGAGGCAGAGGATTA
Organism: Manis pentadactyla; assembly: GCF_030020395.1. Lineage (NCBI taxonomy): Eukaryota > Metazoa > Chordata > Mammalia > Pholidota > Manidae > Manis > Manis pentadactyla. The sequence continues at coordinate 375,926 of NW_026645110.1, forward strand.
CCCTGTATATCAGCCTTGGAGCGGCATTCGGTGGCCCAATGCTTACCCCATTGCATCGCGGTCACAGGAATGATGGGAGCCATCGTTCGGTCCTAGGGGCTGTGCACTCTCTTGAAAAATGACCTGTTTGCTTACAATTAAAGCAGGTCTTGGGCCTGGCTCCCTGAGTAAACTCTTTAAGAGCTCTTCCTATGGCTATTCCGATATTGCAAGAGGTTGGGTCATCGGCACAAAGTTTTATAAAATCAGAGAACTTTTTGCCACTGTGATGGGGACGCATAGCTGCTTGACAAGCTGAATTAGCATTTTCAAAAGCAAGATGTTTAATGAATTCATTATCTGCTTCCTCCCTTCCCATGAGGCGTTAGGCGGCCTCTGTAAGGCGTCCTATGAATTCACTGTAAGGTTCCGGCTTCCCCTCTCTAACATTGTCAAGAGAGGTGAAAACTGACCCTTTAGAAGGGAGGCTATTCAAGGCCTGAAGGGCTGCATGTTGGATTTGTGTGAGTAAGCCTGGAGAAAACTTAGCCTGTTTTTCATTTGTGTCATAGGGGCGATTTCCCAGAAGATTGTCTAACATCCAGGATTTGGAAGGACCGCCGGCAGCCATATTGCGGTATGCAGTATCCTGGCATCTTTCAGTGTAATCAGCTTTCCATAAGAGAAAGTCACCTCTTGTTAAGGTGTCTTTAGTTAATATGCCCCAATCATTAGCTGTAAGCCAGTCTTCGCTTAGAGACTCTAACAATGAAATAGTAAATGGGGCAACAGGGCCATATGAGGAAACAGCATTCTTTAAGTCTTTTATACTTTTAAATTTAAGGTGGCGGTTCCGCTGAGTCCTAATGTTTGAAGTTGCATTCTCGTCCTCTCCCTCAGTGTTTTCTGACTCAAGCTGGGCTATAGGCTCCTCTGCATCCGTATTTGCCCCTTCTGATTCTCGTGGTTCATCCTCATTTGACTCTCCCTCAGTCGGTTCTCCCTCGGTTGGTCTAGTTTGGGATCGGGTCACCGGGAAGACATGAAGGGTTTTATTTATGGTTTTAACTTTCTGAACGGGGGGAGCAGAGGGGGAACTTACTTTTATTTTCTGAACAGGGTGGTCGGGGGGGAGCTTATTTCAAAGTCAAGGTCACGTAATTTCCTAAGCAATTGGGATCTCTCCCTTTTGTTCTGAAGCAGTGCCTTAAGGGACTGCGCCTCCCGAGAGAGTTTAACAGTGGCTTGTTAAAGAGGGTGGTATGTCATAGGGCAGTGGTATGTTATAGGGCGTTGTATGTTATAGGGTGGTGGACCTGCACCTAAAGTTGCTTGAGGGGGCCAATCAAGATTATGGTGCTTACTGGCAGCGTCCTTTAGTTTGGCCCCCTCTTCAGGGTAGATTGGATCATCATCAGGGCTGTTGGACCTGAGACCGGCAGGACTGGGTAAATAGATTTTTGGGGGGCCGCTAGACGGTGGATCACCCTTAACATCGGGCATGGGAAAGGAGACAGAGGGACAATTAGAGGCTGGGGAGGATGGATGAAGTTCCTCGGACACTTCCTTTTATGGAGAGAAGTCTGACTGGTTTTAAACTTTCCCTTCAAATAATTTTCACTATCGTCAACAATCTTTGAAACATCTGGGTGACAGTGGTGGACCTGCAACATATCGTTTATGAGATTCCAATAGAAAATACCTGTACTGGGACCTTCTCAGGGACAAAGGAATGATAATAATCATTGAGGCAGTTGCCAACTCGGCGCCCCTGTTTTTCATCTACAGTTTCTTCCTGGGGGAACCATGGGCAGACATCCTCTAGCAAGATAAAGTATTTAACTAAATCTTTTTTCTTTACCCGTATTCCTCATATCTTGAGAGAAGCCTTAAGTCCCTTAACAAATTACTCATGCTTATTTAGTGTTTGCCCCATGACTGCATCTCATTCCTTACCTTTATCGATCTGTGTCACAGGCGGGTACTCCTGTGATGATCTTCATGCGAATCTTGTATCACCGGTGGGGTGGTGATCCAAAGAAAGAAGGATGCCCGTCCATATTAGCGATGTCCAGATCAGGCTTCGTACCTCGATCCCCACATTGGGCGCCACATGCCCCGGCTGGTGGGGCGTTCAACAAGGGCTCGAGGGGAAGTTAACCTGGATGAGAGACAAACCAGACACAAAGAAGGAGACACAGTCGAAAGTCTGATAAGGTCTCAATGTTTATTTTTACAAGCAATATTATATAGGAGCTAGGAAGGGGAAACAGCCCCAGCTGAAGTGGCAAGATTTATCTAGGTTGCTAGGACACCTAACTGAGGAATGTTCTCTGGAAAAGATCATGGGTGGGGGATTACTGAGAAATGACAGAAGGTTTAACTAAGGAGGAGATGTTATCACGGCAGCTGCATAATCTCTATCCCAGCGATCTAATCGCAAGCTGGGTCTATTGATGCTTCCTAAACGGTACAGGCTTGAGAAAATAGAGGCCTAGGTGAAAAAGGGAGAGACCATTGTTTCTATGGCCTACGGCTCCCGACAATAAAGAAGCATTTGTACATACACACCATGGAATATTATTCAGCCATAAGAAGAAAAGTAATCCTACCACCATTTGCAAGAACACGGACGGAGCTAGAGGTTGTTATGTTCAGTGAAATAAGCCAGGTGGAGAAAGACAAGTACCCAAGGATTTCACTCCTCTGAGAGGTATGAGAACAAAGCAAAAACCGGAAGGAACAAAACATCAGCAGACTCACAGAACCCAAGAATGGACTAACAGTTACCAAAGGGAAAGGGACCTGGGAGGATGGATGGGAAGGGAGGGATAAGGGTGTAAAGGGGCATTACGATCCACAAACATAATGTAGGGGGTGGTGGGCCACGGGGATTGAAGCATAGCACACAGAAGACAGGTAGTGATTCTATAGCATCTAACTATATTGATGGACAGCGACTGTAATGGTGTGAGGATAGTGGACTTGATAATGGTGGGGAGGGGTGAGGAGGGGGAGTCTAGTAACCACAATGTTGTTAAAATAATTATACATTACTGACACCAAAAAAAAAAAAGTGACTCTGTTTGAGTGCCCAGAGAGACAGTCAGTAGAAAATAGCCATTCCCGCAACCGTGGATGCTTTGTGTTCAGTTTGGCAGTGCCCAGTAATTGATTCAGTGGGACAGGGAGGAACTTTTCATGTTCTCTCACCTCAACAACTGAATTGCTGTAATAATGTGCGTCTGGGCTTTTGAAATCAGTGGACTTTATGATGTTTACAAATGTAAAGAAGCAATAAGCAGATAACGACGGAAGTTTGCATGCCAAATAGAACACGTTACTCGACAACACTCTTTGCTCCAAACAGTTCCCTCTAGAACTCAGTGTTCCTTTTAAATTGTCCCTACTCCTATCAGTGGTGAACACGCCAATGTCCCTCAAACATGGTGGTGAGTAAGGCACCAAGTATACTTTTCTGTCTACAACAGGCCCAGAGGAAGTATACTTGTGGTCTTCAGTGAGGACTTAGTCAATGAATGTGGCTAAATACAGATAGCAAGCGAGAAGGAGTTTTAAGAGGACAGAGGACAGAGATACGGGTTCAAGTCCCTGCCCCACTATTTACTGGTTTTGAAAGCAAACGTAGCTGACTCGATCTGCAATTGTCTCAGTGAGCCCAGTGCTGTCCCTACGGCCTAGTGTCCTTGCAATGTTTTTGGAAGCATAATGTAGGGAAGTGACATAGGTGATGTTGTTAACTGTTCTGTACATAAGGATAGATGGGCAGACAGAAAGATGACTGATTCATAGATAGACAGATAGATAGATGACAGATGATAGATAGATGATACACATGATAGATAGATGATAGGAAGCTAGATAGATGGATAGATAAATAGAGAGATGGATAGAAAGATAGATAGAAGGATATATAGAAAGATAGATAGATATACAGACAGACAGAGAGATAGATAGATACAGATACATATCGATTGACACAAAGCTGTTGCTAATAACCAGGAGATGAACGGTGAAAGCACATAGCTAAACTACAAACCAAAAGGAAGAATGAAATCCAGTTTACAAAGTGCAGTAAGCAGCCATAGGAAGAAAACAAATCCTACCATTTGTAATGACGTGAATGGAGCTAGACGGTAGTATGTTCAGAGAAATAGGTCAGGCGGAGAAAGACAAGTATCAAATGATTTCACAAAGGTGTGGAGTATAACAGCAAAGAAAACCTGAAGGAAAAAAACAGCAGCAGTCTCACAGTACCCAAGAGTTGACTAAAAGTAGCCAAAGGTAAAAGGACTGGGCAGGGTGGTTCTGAAGGGAGGGATAAGTGCAGGGAGAAAGAATGGGGGCATTAGGATTAGCATGTATATTGCGTGGGTTCGGGGGTGGGCATGGGGAGTGCTGTAAAACAAAGAGAAGACTAGTAGATATTATATAGCATCTAACTACTCGCTGATTGACAGTGAGTGTAACGGGGTCTTTGGATGGGGTCATGGTGAAGGGGTCTATAGCATCCAACTACACTAATCGAAGGCGACTGAAGAGGTTTTTCGGGGGGACTTGGTGAAAGGGGGAGTATAGTAAACATAATGTTCCTCACGTGATTGTAGATTAATGATAACAAAAAAAAATTTTTTCAGTGCAATAAGGGCACAGCTCTGAATAATCAGAATAAATGTTCACTCTCTGAGTGCTGCAAACAAAAGACACAGGGTTAAAAGAAGGGATGAAAATTTAAGACACCTACGTGCTTTCGTACAGGAGACTCACTTGAAATCCAAGGACACAAACAACAAGCCAAAGGTGTGGGGCAATTACCCTACACAAGTGAAACTGGGAAGCAAACAAACAAATGAAATTTGTTTGAATTCCCAGAGAAAGTCAGCAGAAAATAGCCCTATCTGGCCACAGTGAATTATTTTTGTTTGGTTTCAGCAGATCCCAGCCATAGATTTGGTGGTGCAGCAACGTACTTCTCATTTTCTCTCACCTCAACAACTGAGTTGCAGTAATAATAAGCATCTGGGCCTTTGAAATCAGTGGGTTTGATGATGTTCAAGAATGTGAGGATCTAATAACCACCTAAAGAGGGATGTTTGGACACTCAAATAAACACGTCAATCCACAATACACTCTTAGCTTCCAACTGCTCCTGCCTAGAAATCGGTGTTCATTTTTATTTGACACTCCGTCCTATCGGCGTTGATCACGCTGATGTCCTTCAAACATTTTGGTGAGCAAAGAAACATGTTTACTTTTCTGTCGACAACAATCCCAGAGGAATGATACTAGTGGTCTTCAGGGAGCACTTACTCACTGAATGTGGCTAAATACAGACGGCAAGTTAGAAGGAGATGAAAGAGGACAGAGGATAGAGAAACGGGTTCAAGTCCCGGCACAACCATTTCCTGATTTTGTAGGTACACGCGGCCGACTCGACCTGCAACTGTTTCGGTGAACCCAGTGCTCTCTCTACAGCCTAGATACTTTGCAGGATTTTTGGAAGCATAGTGTAGGAAAGTGATATAGGAAATATGGTTAACATTTCTGTACACAAGGACAGATGGGAAGTCAAAAAGATGACTGATTGATTGATAAATAGATAGACAGACAGATATATAGCTATAGGTACATATCGATTAACACAAAGCTACTGCTCATAACCAGGAGAGCAATGGTGAAAGCACATAGCAAAAATACAAAAAAAAAGAAGAATGAAATCCAGTTTAAAAAGTGCAGTAAACAGCCATAAGAAGAAAACAAATCCTATCATTTGCAAAAACGTGGATGGAGTTATAGGGTATTATGCTCAGTCAAGTAGGACAGGTGTAGAAATACATGTACCAAATGATTTCACTCATGTGTGGAGTATGATAACAAAGAAAAACTGAACGAAAAAACAGCAGCAGACTCACAGAACCCGAGAGTGGACTAACAGTTAACAAGGAAAAAGGGAATGGGTAGGGTTTGTGGGAAGGGAGTAATAAGGCAGGGAAGAAGAATGGGGGTATTATAATAAGCATGTATAATATGTAGGGTGGGGTGTATTGGGTAGGGCTGTACAACACAGAGAAGACATGTAGTGATTCTACAGCATCTTAGTACATGCTGACAGACAGCGACTGTACATGGGATTTTGGGGGGGACTTGGTGAAGGGGGTAGACCGGAAATCATAAAGTTATGAATGTGATTGTACGTTAATGAGAACAAAATATTTCAAAGTGCTGTAAGAGCACAGCTCTCAAATATCAGAATAAAAGTACAGGTATTCAGTGCTCCAATCAAAAGACACAGGGTTAGAAGAACTGATGAAAACTCAAGACCACCTACGAGTTCCCTTACTGGAGACTCACTTGAGATTCAAGGACCCAGACAATCTACAAGATGAAGGGGCGGGGACAGGTACCCTACACAAGTGAAACTGAGAAACAAACAAACAAATGGATTCTGTTTGAATCCCCAGAGAGAGTCAGTAGAAAATAGCCCCATCTAGCCACCGTGAATTCTTTTTGTTTGGTTTCAGCAGTGCTCAGGCATATATTTAGTGGTGCATCAACTTCTTTCTCATTCCCTCTCACCTCAACAAATGAATTGCTGTAATAATATGCGTCTGGGATTTAAAATCATTGCTTTTTATGATGTTCACGAATGTAAAGAAGTAAGAACCACCTAAAGAGAGAAGTTTGGACCCTCAAATAAACACTTCACTCCACAACACACTCTTTGTTCCCAACTGCTCCTGTCCAGAAATAGGTGTTCCTTTATATTTGTCCCTCCACCTATCAGCAGTGATCACGGCAATGTCCCTCAAACATGGTGGTGTGTAAAGAACCAAGTACACTTTTCTGTCGACAGCAGGCCCAGACGAAGGATACTTGTGGTCTTCAGGGATCACTTACTCACTGAATGTGGCTAAATAAAGTCACCAAGCGAGCAGGAAGTATAAGAGGACAGAGGACAGAGATACGGGTTCAAGTCCTTTCACCTCCATTTACTGCTTTTGTAAGCACACGCGGCAGACTCTACCTGAAAGTGTATCCGTGAACACAGTGCTCTCCTTATGGCTTAGTTACCTTGCAAGATTTCTGGAAGCATAATGTAGGGAAGAGACATAGGCTATGTTGTTAACTGTTCTGAACATAAGGATAGATGGGCAGACAAAAAGATGATTGATTCATAGATAGATAGGAAGACAGACAACAGATGAAAGATAGATAGATAGGTACATAGATTGATAGATGATAGATATCATAGATAGATGATAGGAAGATAGATATTTAGATAGAAAGATACACAGACACATAGATACATGCATACATAGATACATAGATAGACAGACAGTCCGTTAGATAGATAGATACAGATACATATCGATTGACACAAAGCTATTGTTCATATCCAGGAGTTGAATGGTGAATAACATAGTTAAAGTACAAACAAAAAGGAAGAATGAAATCCAGTTTAAAAAGTGCCGTAAGGAGCTTTAAGAAGAAAACAAATACTACTATTTGCAATAACGTGGATGGAGCTAGACGGTAGTATGTTCATAGAAATAGGCCAGGCGGAGAAAGACAAGTACCAAATGATTTCATTCATGTGTGGAGTATAACAACAAAGAAAAACTGAAGGAGAAAAACAACAGCAGACTCACAGAAACGGGGATTTGTCTAAAAGTTACCAAAGGGAAAAGGACTCGGCAGGGTGAGTCTGAAGGGATGGACAAGTGTGGGGAGAAAGAATGGGGCCATTAGGATTAGCACGTATAATGCATGGGGTCGGGTGTGCATGGGGAGTACTGTACAACACAGAGAAGACTAGTAGAGTTCATATAGCTTCTTACTACTCACTGATGGACAGAGACTGTTACGGTTTCTGTGGGGGGGACATGGTGAAGGGGTCTGCAGCATCCAACTACGCTGATCGAAAGCGACTGAAGACGTTTTTCGGGGGAACTTGGTGAAGGGCTGAATATAGTAAACATAATGTTCTTCACGTGATTGTAATTTAATGATAAAAAAAATTCTTTTAGCGCAATATGTGCACAGCTCTGAATCAACAGAATAAAAGGTCAGGCACTGAGTGCTGCAAACAAAAGATACAGGGTAAAAAGAAGGGATGAAAACTCAAGGCACCTACGTGCTTACTTACAGGAGACTCACTTTAGATCCAAGGACACAGGCAAACTACAAGCCGAAGGTGAGTGGACAAGTACCATACACGAGTGAAACTGAAAAACAAACAAACAAATGGATTCTGTTTGAGACCCCAGAGACAGTCAGCAGAAAATAGCCCTATCTGGCCACCGTGAATTCTTTTTGTTTGGCTTCAGCAGTTACCATCCATAGATTTAGTGGTGCAGTAACATACTTCTCATTTTCTCTCACCTCAACAACTGAGTTGCTGTAATAATAAGCATCTGGGCCTTTGAAATCAGTGGGTTTTATGATGTTCACGAATGTTAAGATCTAAAAACCACTTAAAGAGGGTTATTTGGACACTCAAATAAACACGTCTCTCCACAATACACTCTTAGGTCCCTACTGCTCCTGTCTAGTAATTGGTGTTCCTTTTTATTTGACCCTCCGTCCTATCGGCGTTGATCAAGCTGATGTCCTTCAAACATGGTGGTGAGCAAAGCAACAAGTTTACTTTTCTGTCGACAACAGGCCCAGAGGAATGATTCTCGTGGTCTTTAGGGAGCACTTAGTCAATGAATGTGGCTAAATAGAGACAGCAAGTTAGAAGGAGATGAAAGAGAACAGAGGATAGAGAAACGCGTTCAAGTCCCGGCACAACCATTTCCTGGTTTTGTTGGTACACGCGGCAGACTCGACCTGCAAGTGTCTCAGTGAACCCAGTTCTCTCTCTACAGCCTAGATAATTTGCAGGATTTATGGAGGCATAGTGTAGGAAAGTGATATAGGATATATGGTTAACTGTTCTGTACACAAGGACAGATGATCAGACAAAAAGATGATTGATTGATTGATTGATAAATAGACAGATAGATAGATAGATAGGTATAAGTACATATCGATTAACACAAATCTACTGCTCATAACCAGGAGAGCAATGGTGAAAGCACATAACGAAACTACAAAGAAAAAAGAAGAATGAAATCCAGTTTAAAAAGTACTGTAAGCAGCCATAAGAAGAAAACAAATCCTATCTTTTGCAATAATGTGGATAGAGCTAGATTGTATTATGCTCAGTCAAATAGGTCAGGCAGGGAAAGACATGTACCAAATGATTTCCCTCATGTGTGGAGTTTGATAACAAAGAAAAACTGAAGGAAAAACAGCAGCAGAGTCACAGATCCCGAGAGTGGACTGAGAGTTAGCAAAGGGAAAGTGTCTGGGCAGGGTAGGTGGGAAGGGTGTAATAAGGGCGGTGAGAAATAAAGGGGACATTAGGCTTAGCAAGTATAATGTGTGGGGTGTGGGAGCATGGGGAGGGCTGTAGAACATAGAGAAGACAGGTAGTGATTCTAGAGCATCTTACTACACTGCCGGACACCAACTGTAACGGGGTGTGTGTGTGCTGAAATGGTGAAGGTGTCTACAGCATCCAACTACTCTGATGGACAGCGACTGTGACGGGGATTTTGGGGGGGACTTGATGTACTTGCTGAACATAATGTTCTTCGGGTGATTGTAGATTAATGATCAGGAAAAATGTTTTTAAGTGCAATAAGGACACAGCTCTAAATTGTCAGAATAATTGGACAGGCTTTGAGTACTCCAATCAAAAGACACAGGGATAAAAGAAGGGATGATAACTCAAGACCACCTACGTGCTCCCTTACAGGAGACTCACTTGAGATCCAAGAACAAAGACAAACTATAAGTTGAGGGTGTGGGGACAGGTTCCCAAGACAAGTGAAACAGAAAAACGAAAAAAAAAAAAAGATATGCTGATGGGTTTAAAGATGGCGGCTCATGTGAGAGGGGTGCAGAAACCTCCTCCAAAACCGAAAGCACATACATACGTATTGTATGGAAATAGAACAACTACACCAAATCCTGGAAGAGCAGCATTGAAGAACGCTGCTGTGGCAGGCTGGCACCTCAAGGAGAAGTGTGACGTATAGCCCTGGAGATGTGCTCTAGGAGCACGAACCTACCGTGCACTTGCTGCCTTCTGGAGTATCGGTGGGGTTGGAAAGCAAAGAAAGGTGGAAGACTTCGAGAGACTTGAGATTCCAGCCTCTTGTGGGACAAACCAGGTATCCACATCCGGCCGGTGTGGGAAAAAGAAAGGCAGACAGCCTGAGAGACTTCCTAACAGCGAGAGAACTGCTAAAGGGGCAAGGCTCTCACAGGGCATGCCGCTCAGGAGAAAGGACAGGTGTGCCAAACTGCCCAGGTGCACTCTGCTCGGCAGGCGGGGGAGCTTTCAGGAGCTCCGGCGCTCCATTAACCTGGCTTGCCTCGCAGCTCCGAGGCCCCTTACCGTGCTGTGACTAGTACATGGCGTGCTTCCCCGCTGGCACTGGCCTGCAAAACGGCTGACCGCACCTGCATCAGCTTCTCCCTGCATGCTCTGCAAACTAGCCCTGGCAGTGGAGACAGGCTCTGCGGCCGGGAAGCAGGAAAGAGCTCTTTAGTCCCGGCGGGTGTGGGCACCGACACCGCTCCCCTGGGACCCCTGCCATCCCCACAAGGGCTGAGCATCTCCAGACATTAAAACTTCTGGGAGGTAGAGGGCGCCACCTACAAATATGATCCTTCAAAGGAATCTGGTAACTGGACTCAACTCAATTTTCCTGAGAAAGAGATCATGCTCAGGGAGCTACAGAAAATAAAATTGTCACTGTCTCTCGAGCGGAATTCTCTCTCTCTCTCTCACTCCTGGGAGCGCTGCTGAGGCCCTGTTCCGAGAGGGGTGCTGTGACAGCCCAGTAGGAATGGCACAGCTCTCTGGTTAACCATGGCCGGTGCCAGGACAGTCCCACAAAGGCTCTGACTGAAGTGCAAATGGAGGACGCCGCACTTCTAACTCCGCAGGAAAGACAACATTGCCGCATGCAAGCCTTCACATCAATGGCTAGAGGCTACGAGGCTGCACCGATAAGAGGTGACGTCAACACCCCAGGCTTCATCTCCTTGGCATTCTTTTTTCCCTATGATCCTTGAAAGCAGCACATGGAAAGATGCATCCTACCAGTCTCCACAAAACTTCATGTCTTAGTTTTACGCTAGATGTTCCTGCATCACAGCTTCTCCTCTTTGTTCCTGTTTTCTTGGCTGGATGGTGATCTGGAAAAAAAAATTAGTCAGATTTGGAATGAAGTGGTAGAGGTTTAGAAAGATTCTGTTTGACCAACATAAGTAGAACCAAAAGACATCCTTCAATACGGGAGAATATATTCACTGATGACATACTTGATAAGGTGTTGTCATCCAAAACATGTATCAAGAGCTCACGAACCTCAACACACAAAAAGCAAATGAATACAATTACAAAATGGGCAGTGGATCTGAACAGACACTTCTCCACAGAAGCAATTTTAGGTGGCTGACAGGCACATGAAAAGACGCTCCACATCGATAACCATCAGAGAAAAGCACATTAAAACCACAATGTGGTATCACCTCACACCAGTTAGGATGGCCAGCACCCGAAAGACAGACAACAACAGATGTCGGGAACGGTGTGGAGAAAGGGGAACCCTCCTACACTGCTGGTGGGAATGTCAGTCAGCACAACCATTGTGGAAAGCAGTATGGAGGTTCCCCAAAAAACCAAAAAACAGAAATACCATTTGTCGCAGGAATTCGTCACCTAGGAATTTACCCTAAGAGAGCAGGAGCCCAGTTTGAAAGGGTCACGTGAACCCCTATATTGATCGCAGCACTATTTACAATACCCAAGAAATGGAAGCAACCTAAGTGTCCATCAGGAGATGAATGGATAAAGAAGAGGTGGTACATACACGCTATGGAATATTAGTAAGCCATAAGAAGAAAGCAAATCCTACCACCATTTGAAACAACAAGGAAGGAGCTAGAGGGTGTTATGCTCAGTGAAATAAGCCAAGTGGGGAAAGACAAGTATCCAAGGATTTCACTCCTCTGTGCGGTATGAGAACAAAGCAAAATCGGAAAGGAACAAAACAGGAGCAGACTCACAAAACCCAAGAATAGACTTGCAGTTTCCAAAGGGAAAGGTACCTGGGAGAATGGGTGCGAAGATAGGGATATGGGGGTAAAAGGGGCATTATGATCTGCGCACATAATGTAGGGTGTGGATGCCCACGGGTGTTGCAGTAAAACACACACAAGACACATAGTGATTCTATAGCATCTTACTACATTGATGGACAGCTACTATAATGGTTTGCGGACTTGATAATGGAGGGGAAGGGGGCAGAGGATGAGTCTAGTAACCATAATGTTGCTCATGTAATTGTACATTACTGACACCAAAAAAAAAAGAGATTCTGTTTGACTGCCCAGATAGACAGTAGGAAATAGCCCTTCCCGCCACAATGGATGCTTTCTCTTAGGTATTGGCAGTGCACAGTCATAGATTCAGTGGTATAGCAAGGCCCTTCTCATTTTTTCTCACCTCAACAACTGACTTGCTGTAATAATATGCATCTGAGATTTTGAAATCAGTGGATATTATGATGTTTACGAATGTAAAGTAGCAATAACCAGATACCAAAGTAAGTTTGGAAGCTCAAACGAACACGTCACTCCACAACACACTCTTTGCTCCCAACTGCTCCCGTCTAGAACTCCGTGTTCCTTTTCACCTGTCCCTCCTCCTATCAGCGGCGATGCCAATGTCCCTCAAACATTGTGGTGAGCAAAGCACCAAGTTTACTCTTCTGTCTACAACAGGCTTGTGGTACAGGTCCTCTCAGAGGAAAAGCAGTAGCAGCGGGAGAAACCCCAAAGACGTAGAAATAAAAGATGGTACAGTACAATGAAAACTGACATAAGGGACTTCTGAGACCCATACTTAATTCCTTCAGAGACAAGAAAGCAGCCGCCCACATGCAACAATACTAAACCAGTACGGAGAAAGCACAGGCAGAGAACAATAAGAGATCTGGAATCTTACCCCACTGGGCCAGAGAAAGGACTCATCCTAGCAGCATCAGCAGCAGCAGCACCTGTTGCCTGCCACACATGCTCTGCGCTCATCGCCGTTAAAGATAAGGTTGTGGGTTCAGCTCGCCTTGAATCTCCCTAAGCACCTGGAGGCATACACAGCGGGGACTGAGGGGTCGTCGGTGGCTTCTCGCCCGCATTTATGTTCCGCACTGTTTGCAAAATAACGAAAGTCGGTGGAGGAGCGAGCGGCAGCAGGTAAAACTGAACGGGCAGCTGACCTTTAAGCCGAGTCCAGTCATTCTCTGTCACCACTGTTCAACAGATACTATGACCTGAAGAGTGATGTGCACGAGCTGACACACTCACATTTGATAAGGGAGGTTCTCACCAAGTACGGAGAAGGGATAGGAAGGCATGTCTAAGTCAGAGTGCACGGGAAGCCTCCATGAGGAGGTGACTAGAGAGGTGGGTCTTCAACGATTCATGTTCTTCTGCTGGGGTGAAAATTCTTAAAAAACAGAGGCAAGAGGTGGGAAACCCCATAGGAAATAGTTCAGAGACGAAAAGGCACGAGACAGGATCTTTTCAAGGAGCAGGGAGCTTGTATCATAGGGATGGAGATGTAGACAAAGTGAAGGCCACACCGTGAGTTGGGGCTGGAGAATTTCACATTTTATTCTGTAACAATGTCAGTGCTTCCACAGTGAAGCAGTGAGCAAGCAGGGCCTAGGTCCACCAGGAAACGCCTGAGAAACTAGAAACAAAGTTACTGACACGGGACACGAGCTTCACAGGTTATAACATAAAGGATGAACAGTCAGGATTGGGAAAGGAAAGGCTGACTGCTGAGAGGAGGCGAGGTTGCCCCCAAGCTTCCAGCCTGGATGACGGGGAAGAACAGTGATGCCATCGAGAACAAGAGTCTAAAGGAGAAGCATTTTAAAAATAAAAAGTGTTTCCCAGTTTACTGTGTTGTGTTATTCATGTACGAGACACAGGCCCCCAAAACTAGATCAGAGAGAAAACCTGGGCGGCCGTGTCCAGTCACAATGCGGGATGTGGCTATGCTGAGTCCAGGTGGTCCCCGACCTATGCTTTCTGTGAGAAGCAAAGAACGAACATGCCCTCTGGCTAGAAAGGCATGTCATGGGGTATGCGCCCTCCTCAGAAGTCAGCCGCCTGGCTGGCCATGGCCGAGAAGGCATGCCTGGCTCCAGGTTTCCCAGAGAAGATGGGAGGGCCCGGGAAAGGTCGGGCTGTGCCCCGGGCCGCCTCTGGGTGGCTCCGCGCCATGCCGTGGGCAGGAACTGTCCTCCGGCAGCGTGGGGGTGGGGGAGTAAAGCACTTGCCACCTGCCGCACCCCGGGTGATAAGCCCATGCAGAACCGGCAACCGGGTGGGCTGAGCTCTGATAGACGCGGGCACCGCAGCCCTTGATGGTCCGTATGGTGGCCTCGTTTGTCCGAACACCTGCACAGCCCTCATAGGGAAGTCCCGGAGGCTAGGGATTCTACTGGGGTTGGCCTTTTGCCCCACCGTGGCCTTGGCCAGGGTCTCCTCTGGGCAGCGCTGGTGTGCTTAAGGCAGTGGGGGCTTGGTGATGCGGCCCCTAGGTGACATCACAGCGTCCCTGGTCAATTTGTGATGTGTCCGCTGGCTGACATACATACCAGGCTGGCCCTTGCTGGGCAGCTCAACCCGTGGTTGGCCTGAGAAGGAGTTAGTAGCAAAGGAGACCCTCTCCCTAGCTTCAGACCCATTTCTCAGATCGTTTGGCACACACCACAACACATTTATCCATGTGGACAGTTTCCTCCTTACTAAGGATTGTGCCCCACTCCACCCGCCACCTCCCCAGCCCCAACTACATCGCCCGCCAGTCTTTCCTGTCCCCGGGACACAGCCCCCTATCCCTCCAGCCTGGGAGCACACTGCTCCTGCCTGCTCACCTGGACACAGGCTGTTCCACCGGGCTCCTCTGCCTTTAGCGGCTGGCTTTACACACTTTTCCCTGCAGAGTTCCCACTTACACGGGGAACCTCCTAGGCTCTGGACCATCCTAGGCTCCCAGCAGATGGCTGTAGAGAGATCTCCCAGACGAGCTCCTCTTCTTCAGTGCACACGGGCACCACTACCAGCCACCTCGAAATGTCCTGCCTCTGCAAAACCGACATCCAGGGTCAGCCAACAGACAAGGCCTTGGTCAGCACAAGTGCTGATCCGATGACCTGTTCTGACGCTCGGGATGAGCCGATGGACACGACGCCACCAAAGCTCGCCATCATCTTCTGGTCTCCACCGGCCCCACATGATGCCGTGGGCAGCACCACCGCCAGCCTCCTGTGCGCCTCAGAAAACCACTGCACGGGCAGTCGTCGTCTGGTCTTCCCTGGCCCCATACGATGCCGTGGGAGGCACAGACGACGGCATCAGCCCTAACTGCAAGGCGGACGATGACCTGAAGGGCCCACCACCACCTCAGGGTAAGGCACGTACAACTGCCCCCTGGCCACAGAGAAGTCTGTGTCCTGCACAGCCGCCAGCCTGAATGCTTATGCTCAAGACGAGCCGATGGACACGCACCACCCTCAATGGCTGTTATCTTCCATTTGCCCCCAGCCCTCCACGAGGCTGTGGGCAGCTCCACCTTCGGTCCGAGGGCCGACAATGACACTCAAGATGATCCCATGGACACGACACCTTCCTCGATGGCCATCATCTTCCGGTGGACCCTGGCCCCACACGGGGCCATGCACAGCACAACTGCTGGCCTCCTGTGCACCTCAGACAACCACCGCGCAGGGGGTCGTCGTCTGATCTCCCCTGGCCCCTTACGATGCAGTGGGAGGCACAGGCGACGGCCTCGGCCCTACCCGTAAGTCAGCCTTGGAACCGATGGGCACTCCACCACCCTAGGGAAAGGCACCTACACCTGCCCTCCAGCGCCAGACAAGGCACAGGACAGCCCAAGCGCTGGCCCAAAGGCTGACGCTGACGCTCAAGACGAGCCGATGTGACACGACACACCCCTCTATGGCCATCATCTTCCGGTCAACCCCAGCCCCACACGAGGCCGTGGGAAGCAGCACCGCCTGCCTCCTGCACACCTCAGCCACCCAATGTGTGGGAAGTCATCCTCCGGATTACCCTGGACCCACACGATGCCGTGGGAGGCATAGGTGATGGCCTAGGACCTACCTGCAAGTCGGACGATGACTTGATGGGCACGCCCCCGCCCTCGGGAAACGCACCTACTAGCATCCCAGGGCCCAACACGAGGTCAAGGTCAGCACCATCGCTGTCCTCATGCACACCTCAGAAACCCACCATGCGGGCGATCATCGTCCTATCTCCCCTGGCCACACAATGCCGTGGGAGGCACAGACGACGGCCTCGGACCTACACGCAAGTCAGACTAGGGCCTGATGTTCACGCCACCGCCATCGGGAAAGGCACCTATTCATCTCCCCGGGCCCCATTACATGCAGTGGGCATCACAAGCACCGGCCCAAAGGCTCACTCTGACTCTCAGGATGAGCCAATCTACACGACAAAACCGGCGCTAGTTGTCATCTTCCGGTCCCCAGCAGGATGCACAACAAGCCGTGGGCATCACCACCACTGGCCTCCTGTGCATCACAGATACCCACCGCACAGGCGGTCAACGTCTGGTCTCCCATGGACCCACAAGATGCCGTGGGAGGCACAGCGACGGCCTCGGCCCTACCCCCAAGTCGGACGATGACCAGATGGGCATGCCACAACATTGGGAATGGCACCTACAAATGACGCCCGGCCCCAGACAAGGATATGGGCAGTACAAGAGCCGGCCTTAAGGCCGACGCTGATGCTCAATACACACCAATGGAAATAACGCCACCCTTTCTATCTGTGAATTTGCAGTCTCCCCAGGCCCCACACGAGGAGATGGGCAGCACCACCACCGGCCTCCTGTGCACCTCAGACAACCACCGTATAGGCAGTGATTGTCTGTTCTCCCCTGGTCCCATATGATGCCGCAGGAGGCACAGCCAATGGCCTCGGCCCTACACCTAACTTGGCCTCTGACCCGGTGGACAGCCCACAGCCCTTGCCAACGGCACATACAGGTCTCTCCCAGCTCCAGACAAGGCCTATGTCCACCTATCCATTTAACAAAATCTTTCCCACAATATGTGTGTATATTATATATTCACACTACATCCTGCTCTTGCTAGTATGCCTCTGCTCTGTTTACTCTTTGACTCGGCGACAGAGGAAGAACACACATACATGAGTGATAATGTTCTAAGCCACACTTAACTATGCAACGTGTTCCATGCCCCAGTGACTGGGATGTGGAAGTAGCCGCGTTTTATGACTGCATGCTCACCGTGAGGTCTGCGCGCTGAGTGATTAATGGATGACAACCCAGGGGGAGGCAAATCCAGAGGAAGGAGACCGGGTTAGCATTTGTGGCTGCTTCCCTCTCCTCTCCCACTGTTCTGAGCTCACTGGAGGCTAGGGAATCCCTGCTGTGACACAGGAAAACACTCATCATATTGGTTTTTAAACATGTTTATTTCTGCACGTGTGTGCCTTGTGTGACTTAAGACTCTGGCTGATCATCCTCACACATTCCCACTTCCTCACGAGAGAACGGATTTGGCATTAAGGTCCTCGATTCTGAAGGAAGGACAGAAGGAAGTGCTTCTGCCTGCTGTGTGACTAGTGAAATTTAAGCTTACTTAGAATTTATCAAGTAGCTTAGTAATATCAGAAAAGGTCCTCTTTAATGACTGCCTGGCTTGACTCTAACCTAAACTGCTAACATGTCAAACCATGTTGAGTTACAACTGTGCCCACTTCTTGCTGACCCTAGAGCCTGCACGGTGTCCAGCAGACTTAATACATGCAGAATTCATAACCTGTGGAGACCACGTTCTAGTTGGAGGGTAGGAAAGAGGCAATGAACATCTGTAAGTTTTCTGGTAGCTTAGCCATTAACAAACACTATGGAGAATAAAAAGCAGGATATGGAGGACTGAGATTATAGGCAGAGAAAAGCAGGGATTTCAAAATAAACAGTGGACAGGGTAAGCCTCACCAGGGAGGTGGGACTTGAAGAGTCTAGCAGGAGCTGAGAGAACCAGGTATCTGAGGGAAAAGCATTCCATGCAGTGGGATAAATTACTGATAAAGCCAAGAGGAAGGATGCTTGTGGTCTTCAGGGAGCAGTCAGTCAACAAATGTGGCTAGAATACTGTCAGTAAGAAGGGCAAAGAGGACAGTGGACAGAGATATGGTTTGAAGTCCCCACACCACCATTTACAAGTTTTGTAGTCACACGCTGTTGACTCGATGTGCAAATGTCTCAGTGTACCTGGTGCTGTCTGTCTCTAGGACCTAGTTACCTTGCAGGCTTTTGGAAACATAAGTAGGGAAATGACATATAAGCCATCATGTGAACTGTTCTGTTTATAAGCTTAGATGGGTAGAGAAAAAGATGATGAAAGGAGAGATAGACAGATAAATTGATGACAGATTAGACAGGATAGATGATAGGTATGGATAGATAGAATAGATAGGTGATAGGTAGGTAGATGATTGATAGATAGATAGATAGATAGATAGATAGATAGATAGATAGATAGATAGATAGATAGATAGATAGATAGATAGAAAAACAGATAGATAGACAGATTGATAGATAGATAGCCATGTTAGATAGCAGTGCTGTTAAGTGTTTGTAAGGCTGGGGGCACTGATGGGAGAAGTGAGCACATTGGACACTGATGATGTGCAAAGTCTCCAGCTGCTGCCCAGTCCCACATTGGACACTGATGATGTGCCAAAGTTCTTGGCTGGTGCCCCCTCCCAACCTGAAAAATGTGCCTTGGGCAAGCCAATCCTCGCACTGCTGTAAATCTAAGCTCTGCCTCCCCCTACCTTCTTTAAAATCTTGCTGCCTGTCCACTTAGTGTGAATTCCCCAGCCTCCATTTCTATAGACTGGGGAAATTTTGCCGTGTATTTACATTCAAATAAATTACCGGGCCCTTTGTTGCCTCTCTTCACCTGCTTATTTCAGCTAGAATTTATTTTACACTGTTCTGGACATAAGGATAAATGTGAAGACAAAAAGATGATGACAGACAGATGACAGGTGATAGTTGATAGATGAGAAATAGATACATTAGATAGATGAAAGATATTCATAGATTAGATGAATAGATTGACAGTGATGATAGATAAGAAATATATAGATGACAGATGATAGACAAGATAGGATAAATGACATAGGTAGTTTAGATTAGACAGATAGATGATAGATATTGATAGATTTCATAAACAATAGATAGATGACAGGTACAAAGTTTTGGAATGAATTTTTGGGCCCTCACCTCACCATCTTCCGCTCCTCCTAAACCCCCGCCGACACCACACACACACATACACACACACACACACACACAAGTTCATGTTTGAAATGAGTCAGGGTTGAAGCCCTAAATCCACTGTCATGGTTTTGAGAGGTGGAGCCATTGGAGGTAATTAGGTTTGGAATATATCATGAGGGTGTGGGTGGAGCTGAAATTATGCAATCAGTGCTATTAAGAGGAACAGAGGAGAGAGCTTTCTCCCTCGTCCCAGTGAGTACAGAGCAGGGATGTGGCCATATGCAAGCCAGAGGAAGGGACCTCACCAGGAACTAAACATGCCTTGGTCTTGGACTTCTGGTTCCAGAATGGTGAGAAATCAGTGTCCATGGATTAAGACCCAACTCAATGACACTCTGGTTATGAGCTTCAATACACTAACACAGGTATATAGGTAAACAGAGATGCACTTAGATGATGGATGGAGAGAGTCTATGCATAGATATCGGTGCTTAGGTGAATGCGTAGGTATCTCTGTCCAACCACCTCTGCAGTTTGAAGTCTGCTCCCTATGGGGGGAACACTAGGAACACAACTTATGCACGTTTCTATTTTAAAGTGTGGGCTGCAGTTTCCGATAACTAGGGTCTCCGATAACTCTCAGCCATGAGTGTGTGTGTGTGCGCGTGCACATGTGCATGTGCATGTGTCCACCACTGCCCCTATCGGTCTACAATCACAGGAGATGCAAAAGTAACAAAGAAACGCAGGATAGGGCAAACATCTTGCAAAATATGACCAAAAAGAGAAAAATTTTCCACAAGCCTCTGGGTATATCTTTGACAAGTGTTTCTAGGCATTTTTAGGAAGATCTTGCTGGAAATGTTGCTGGAAACACTCTGAAAAATCAAGTTATTTAAGGTAATAAGCCAGGACAGGAGAGCAGCAAAGAGCACCCACGGTGTGTCTCCTACGTATCAGGCCAAGGTGTACAGACTTTAATTCCACTACACCACTTCATCTCACCATGGCTGTCGTGGGATGACCTTATGCAACACCTTCATCTGTGAGTAAAAAGTTACTTCAGAAACACCTCCCTTAAGAGAAAATAAATAAGTGTGGGGACATAAACATTCCTAGAATTCCTGCCATCATAACGGAACACTTTATGCACAGCGCCCTTTTCATACGAACGGAAACATAGCTCTCAACACTACTATCCCATTTCAGATAGACCTTACTCACATCTAAATGCCTAAGTGCACTGAAACTCCACCTACACCTTGACAGCAGAGGGGAGTAGTTTCCCCACAAGCTAGCTGGCCTGCCACCTCAGCAAGCCCATGGGCCACCAGCCCACAGGTACCCTGCATGTCACCAAAATGCAGTTCCCTTAACCAGTGACTACAGGAATGATCTCTGGAGATGGGCCACCAAGAAGAACCGCCGAGGTGACATCGGTGCACAGGCAAAAAGTCCTACTACTGGGCTTGCACCTGCCTCGGACCCCGCAGGAATCCCAGGTTTCTCCCTGTGTGGGGCCTCTGATATGCCCGGAAGCTCATGCAGCCACCACAGCACTAACGGCCCAGGGGCAGAAGAGCCGGAGGCCCTTTCCCACACAGGATCAAGAGCCCAGAATGCCAACCACACCATCCACACCCAGCAGACACGTGCCACCTATGCAAGAGAAGTTCCCACCCAAGGACACTTCTCCCAAGATCCAAAAACACAGCTAACTCACATAAACAAACACAAGAAATTAGACTCAGAAAGACACAGAGGAATCAAAGTGCACCTAGTGACATAATGTTGACAAACGTGAGAAAACAGATACATAGACAGACAGATGATTGATACATAGATTGGACTGATATACATACATATAGATGATAAATTAATTAGATAAATACACAGATGATATTAGATAGATGATAGATCATAGATAGATAGATGACAGAGAGATAGATAGGTAAATAGATTATATAGAGAGATAAAGATATAGGTAGGTAGGTAGGTAGGTAGGAAAGCATCATACTAAACAAAGCTATATTTCACTCAAGACCATCTACGTGCTCCCTTACAGGAGACTCACTTGAGATCCAAAGACAAAGACAAATTACAAGCCAAAGGGGCGGCGACAGGTACCCTACACAAGTGAAGCTGAAAAACAAACAAAGAAACAAATGGATTCTGTTTGAGTTCACAGAGATGGTCAGTAGAAAATAGCGCTATCTAGCCACCAAGAATTCTTTTTGTTTGGTTTCAGCAGTGCCCAGGCATAGATTTAGTGATGAAGCAACTTTCTTCTCATTTTCTCTCACCTCAACAAATGAATTGGTGTAGTAATATGCGTCTGGGCTTTTGAAATCAGTGGGTTTTATGATGTTCACGAATGTAAAGTTGTAATAACCAGATAAAGAGGGAAGTTTGGGCACTCAAATATACACGTCACTCCACAATACACTCTTTGTTCCCAACTTCTCCTGTCTAGAAATAGGTGTTCCTTTTTATTTGTCCCTCCTATCAGCGGTGATCACACCAATGTCCCTCAAACATGGGGGTGAGCAGACCACCATGTATACTTTTCTGTCTACAACAGGCTCAGAGGAAGGATACTTGTGGTCTTCATGGAGCACTTAGTCAGTGAATGTGGCTAAATACAGTCACCAAGCGAGTAGAAAGTATAAGAGGACAGAGAACAGATATACGGGTTCAAGTCCCTGCACCTCCATTTACTGGTTTTATAAGCACATGCAGCTGACTCGACCTGGAAGTGTCCAGTGAACGCAGTGCTCTCCGTACAGCCTAGATACCTTGGAAGATTTTTGGAAGCATAATGTAGGGAAGTGACATAGGCAATGTTGTTAACTGTTCTGTACCTAAGAATAGATGGGCGGACAAAAAGATGTTTGATTCATAGATAGATAGATAGATAGATGACAAATGATAGATAGATAGGTACATAGATTGATAGATGATAGACATCTTAGATAAATCATAGGAAGATAGATAGATAGATAGATGGATAGATAGACAGACAGACAGATAGATAGATACAGATACATATTGATTAACAGAAAGCTATTGCTCATAAAAAGGAGATCAATGGTGAAAGCACACAGCAAAACTACAAACAAAAAGGAAGAATGAAGTCCAGTTTAAAAAGTGAACTAAGCTTCCATAAGAAGGAAACAAATCCTACCATTTGCAATGACGTGCATTTAGCTAGACGGTAGTATGGTCCGTGAAATATGGCAGGCGGACAAAGACAAGTACCAAATGATTTCACTCATGTGTAGAGTATAACAACAAAGAAACACTGAAGGAAAAAAACAGCAGCAGACTCACAGAACCCGAAAGTGGACTAACAGTTAACAAAGGGAAAGGGTCTGGGCAGGGTGGGTGGGAAGGGAGGGATAAGGACGGGGAGAAAGAAAGTGGACAATTGGATTAGCATGTATAATGCGTGGGGTCGGGGGTGCATAGGGAGAGCTGTACAACACAGAGAAGACAAGTAGAGATTCGAAAGCATCTTACTATACGCTGATAGACAGCGACTGTAACGTGGTGTGTGTGGGGGTGCATGGTGAAGGGGTCTCCAGCATCCAACTCTGCTGATTGAAATCAACTGTAAGAGGTTTTTTGGGGAGTCTTGGTGAATAGGGGAGCCTAGTAAACATAATGTTCTTCACGTCATTGTAGATTAATGATAACTAAAAAATTTTTTTAAGTGCAATAAGGGCAATGCTGTAATTCATCAGAATAAAATAACAGGCTTTGAGTGCTCCATAAAAAAGACACAGGGTTACAAGAAGGGATGGATACTCAAGACACCTACGTGCTTCCTTACAGGAAACTCACCTGAGATCCAAGGACACAGACAAACTACAAGCCGAAGGTGTGGGTACAGGAACCCTACACAAGTGAAACTGAGAAACAATCAAACAAATGGATTCTGTTTGAGTCCCCAGACATTTTCACTAAAAAGTAGCCCTATCTGACCACCGTGAATTCTTTTTGTTTGGTTTCAGCAGTGCCCAGCCATAGATTAAGTGGTGCAGCAGTGTCCTTCTCATTTTCTCTCACCTCAACAACTGAATTGCTGTAATGATATGCATTTGGGCCTTTGAAATCAGTGAGCTTTATGACGTTTACGAATGTAAAGGAGTAATAACCAAATAAAGAGGGAAGTTCAGACACTCAAATAAACACGTCACTCCACAACTCACTCTTTGCTCTGAAATGCTCCTGTGTATAAATTGGTTTATCTTTTTATATGTCCCTCGTCCTATCACCGGTGATCATGCAGATGTCCCTCAAACATGGTGGTGAGCAAAGTACCATCTTCACTTCTCTGTTGACAACAGTCCCAGAGGAAGGATACATGTGGTCTTCAGAGAGCACTTAGTCAATGAACTTTGCTAAATACAGTCAGTAAGTGAGAAGGAGGTAAAAGATGACAGAGGACAGATATACAGGTTCAAGTCCCTGCACCACCATTTCTTGGTTTTGTAGGCACACGCTTCTGACTCGACCTGCAAGTGTCTCAGTGAACCCTGTGCTCTCCCTATGGCCTAGTTACCCTGCAAGATTTTTGGAAGCATAATGTAGGAAAGTGACATAGGCTATGTTGTTAACTCTTCTGTACAAAAGGATAAATGGGGAGACAAAAAGATGATTGATTCATAGATATATAGATGGAAAGATAGATAGATGATAGATGGTGGATTGATAGACCGACAGATAGATATAGGTACATATCGATTAAGACAAAGCTGTTGCTCTTAACAAGTAGAGCAAGGGTGAAAGCACACAGTAAAACTACAAACAAAAAGAAGAATGAAATCCAGTTTAAAAAGTACAGTAAGCAGCCATAAGAAGAAAACAAACCCTACCATTTGCAATGATGTGGATCGAGCCAGAGGGTATTATGCTCAGTGAAATATGCCAGGCGGAGAAATACAAGTACCAAATGATTTCACTCATGTGTGGAGTATAACAACAAAGAAAAACTGAAGGAAAAAAACAGCAGCAGACTCACAGAACCCGAGAGTGGACTAATAGTTACCTAAGGGAAAGGGACTGGCCAGGGAGTGTGGGAAGGGTGGGATCAGGGCGTGGAGAAAGAAAGGAGGTATTAGGATTAACATGAATAATTCGTAGGGTGGGGGGGGGTCATGGGCAGGGCTGTACATCACAGAGAAGTCAGTAGTGATTCTACAGCATCTTACTACACCCTGATGGACAGCGACTGTAAAGGGTTTTAAGGGCGGGAATTGATGTACTTGGTGATCATAATGTTCTTTATGTGATTGTAGGTTCATGATAACAAAAAATAATTTTTAAGTGCAATAAGGTCACAGCTCTCAATTGTCAGAATAAAAAGACAGGCTCTGAGTGCTCCAATCAAAAGACACAGGGTTAAAAGAAGGGATGAAGACTCAAGGCCACCGACGTGCTCCCTTACAGGAGACGCACTTGAGATCCAAGGACGAAGACAAACTACAAGTTGAGGGGATGGGGACCAGTACCCTAGATAAGTGAAACTGAAAAGAAAAAATGATGTGCTGATGGGATTAAATACCAAACAACGAAAACAAAAAAAAAAAATTTTAATTAAAAAAAAAATGTGGCTGCTCGCTTTTCTTTATTCTCTGGTGCCAGCCTCAGGCATCTGCTCACCTTTCTTGCTGCCCTCTTTCACTAGCATTGGGGTCACTATCCCTTTATGACATCCAAAAAGCGCTAGCCAAAACAAAAAGGAAAAAAAAATTTCTTATGTCCTCCGGGGCCCAACCTCCGGTGCCCGCTCACTATTCTTGCTGCACTGTTTTCCTAGTATCCAGGGCCCTGCACTCTGGCCCGGATGGCTGGGGCTGGGTGTTTGGCAGTCCTGCGCTCCGTCTCCCTCCCGCTCTGCCTATTCTTCTCTCGCCAGGAGTTGGGGGGATGGGCGCTCGGCTCCCACTGGGCCGTGGCTTGTTTCTTACCACCTTCGTGAAGTGCTAGGTTCTCTCTGGTGCGGATGTGGTCAGAATATTGTCCTGTGTCCTGTTGTCTTTATTCTAGGAGGTGTTGTCTTTGTTATATTTTCATTGATATATGTGGTTTTGGGAGGGGATTTCCACTGCTCTACTCATGCCACCATCTTCCGCCCCTCTCCAATGTGCCATGTTTTAGATTAACCTCATGCTACTAACATAATTTGAGTAAATCCGATTTCTACTCTATTAACTACAGGTTTTAAAGAATTGTGTAAAAAAAATACTTTCTGACATTCAAAAGTTTTTGAGTGTCCAGATTAATCTGAAATCAGAGGTTAAATTGTTTTCTTTGTCACATTTAAGCAGAGTAGGGGAGTGATAATCTAAAATCTAGGATTTATTAATAGTTAATACCTCTTTTCAGAGATAATAATATACAGTATGATGTGAAATAGATTAAAATAGAAATTTAAAAATCACATCTTTTTAAGATATACATTCTTATATTTTGTCCTGAGGCATTCCCCAATAAAAGAGGAAGATCTGTTTTCTTATATTCACTTCACTTATCAGGCATCTATTTTTAAATATATATATTAGAGTTCATACTATGGAAATTAAAAATACAGTATTTTAAAAACTCACTATTGTCTCTAGATAAACTTGCTGAATTTCTTATGGTCAAAGATAGTGTCTCTGAAGTGCTTGTAAATGCACACCTGCAAATTGCACATTCTGGACAATCAACCTTCTGTAACTATAAAAACAATGATCAGGTAATATGTCTTTTGAGAAGGCACAGACACACAAAGTGTATTCAAGATAAATTTGCCCCATTTCAGATGACAATACATTTTTATTTCATTTAGGAAATGGGATGATAAATTCACTTTGTTTGTAGTGCCAACTGCCTATGAAAAGAAAATTTCTGAATTATATAGATATCAGCATAACTGACACTTTTCTTAATGGCACATTTACCGAAACACTACAATTTTAAGAATAAAGCAAGCTAAACAGCTGTTTAAAATGAAAAGAAAAAAAGCTTACTTCACCTGTACTTGTTTGTGTTCCAGTGAGAACCAGTGGGAGAGACATTCATAAGCTCCTGATAAAATCTACAACTGGCAGAGCCCACAAGAGCCTTTCTTCAGGGCTCACTAAGGAACTCACCGGTTCTACAATGGGATGGTCATGGGCTCAACAACCATCTCAGACAGAGACAGGGATGTGCTCCATCCACCCAGTGCCCCAGGAGCAGTGAGGAGGGCCCACAGCAGGCTCACTGGAAGGTTGTCCCACTTCCCATGCTCTCTTGTGACACTTCACTGATAGGATGGTACAAGGAGCAAGAAAATCATGAGGCCCGAGTGAACAGTGGCAGCCACGGGTTCTCATTGAGCCACAGCAAACCTGGTTTCCCACAGAATTTTTAAAGACATTCTTTCTAAGACTATGAGTTGCTGCAGCTGTGGAAAATGACCACAGGCTCCTTCTAAAAATGTCTTTTAAGCATGAGGGTAGCCTCTGGGCAGTTTCCTCATTTAGTGGATAAGGACCATTAATGCTATACTCCATTTTATGGAATCTGAGTATAGAAGGAAAACACAGTTGGCAGTTCTAATCCTGGTAGGATATGTGCGATGCAGTTGTCTGAAACAGCTTCATTCAGCAATTTTTATGCCAAATACAAAAAAAAAGAATATGCTGCTGAGGATTTTAAATTCCCAATTTAGACATTACTGGTACAAGATGGAAGAGCAAGCAGGTGTGTCTACAAGCACCAACTGAAATTGCATGGGAAAAGTTTTCTTGTGCTCAAAAGGAAAAGAAAACAGTAATAAAATTTTAAGAAATATCAGAGGAGTAAGTGGAAAGAACAAAATCAATTAAGAAAGATAATCTCTTGGCTATTGACATTTATGTCCTTCTTAAACCACAGTAATTTAGTAAAATAGGATTATTTGCCCTCCTCTCACTGCTCACACAACTGAACAGCTCTGTAGAGAAGAGTATTTACCTGTCTAAAACAATACAAATATAACATGTATTGAATTTTTACTTTATAATAGTTATTAGTTACAGAAGAGAATGAGACTTAAAAACTAACAATTTTCCGTGTATAAATCAAATGGGTGAGATGAGAGAAGTTCTCAGAATGCAAATTTGTCATCTTTTAAAGAAAGAAGTAAATACTGTCCAAATTTAAAATCAAGGATAATAGACACTAGTATGAGGGACAGGGTGATCATAAAACTGCAAGCAGAACCTTATAAAGAAGATACATCTTGGGGACCTGGGAGAGGTCACATGAAAATAGGGGCAGAGGAAAACTTACTCGTTACCTTTGACCCTCCTGTCAACAGGCTTTACTGGGTGAACATTGGCATTAACATGGCCCTAGTATTTTAAGCGTTCTCTTTCCTTTTCATTCTTTGCTGCATAAGGCTAAGAATGAGAGAAAAATTTTAATGGAAAGAAAATCACCAGTTTGGATTACACAAGATAAATGGCTGGAATCACAACGGGGTGGCCTTTCAATATTCACAGCACAAGGCTTGTTCTAAAGAAAGACATGCCCCAGGGCCTCATCACTGTAGAACACTGTGGCAGACATCAAAGTAAAGTGAAAATGGAAGACTAAACATTCGGACAGAAGGTAAGAGAAGTGAAGACCTCCTTGATTAGGTAAGTGATGTTTTAGACAGAATAATACTGATTTTTAAATTCAGATCAAATTTCCTAAGAAAATGTTAACTGCAGGATATGCGATCTTCTAATTGAGGCAATTTCACAACCAGATTTCATCATAAAAACCAGAAGGTTCAGTAAGCTTGCTTTGGAGACACTTGGCTCTGACTGCTATTAGAACAAGTGTGCAAATGCTGGATGAGGTGAGACCCAAAAGAACTGGTTACACACACTCAGCTGAAAACACCTGTAGCTATTGCCCCTTCACATAACAATTTTTGTTGAGTACATTCTGTGTTCCTAGCATCACAACAGGTGACAGACCCTAGATTAAAGACACCACAGAGCCAGCTGAGGACAAGCACAAGGCACTCAGAGCCTAGCTGAAGGCAAAGACACGAAAAAAAAACACTCCAAGATAATAAATGTCCTAAGAGTAATAAGGTTTTCTGGGCACGGGGGAGAGAGAAATAATGAGAGTCCTGGTCAACTAGAGGAAGATCAACAACAAGGCCTGCTCAAATTGGGTTTTGAGACAGAAACAGTGCCGACTTATGCAGGAGGTGAAAAGACAGGATTTGGCAACCAACTGGGTAATGAGGTGAGGCAAATGGGGTGGGGCTACTTGCAGGGCTTCACTCTGTAGATGTAGCCATTAACCCTATGTTAATAATGTCTACATTTTAAAGACAGAGCAAAATCTCCTGTGAACAACAATGAAATTTGGAACTTTAGCTTCCCTTTTTGTCTCTGAAGAGTTCTATTAGCACATAACTGCTGCACCCAGTTGGGCTTCAACATAGGTCAAAATTTCTGTCCATCACTACATTCTTTTCCATTCTGCCTAAATATATGCTTAATTTTAATGAAGGAGAGTTTGGGAAGAGCCAAGACTGTGTTTCTCATGTGTGATCAATCAGGAGCCCCAGGAAGTAGCAGGAAATGTGAATGGACTGTCTACAGCAGGTGTTAGCAATGGAGGAGCCTGTGAGCAAGTGTGCTTTTGTCATTTTTAAAGGGTTAGAAAACAAAACAAAACAACCAAACAGAATATGCAGGAGAGAACTATGTGGCACACAAAGTCTAAAGTATTCACCAAATGGCCCAACTCATGATATAGGGGATTGGAGGATATACTTTGAAATAGCCCTTGCTAATGTAAAACTTCTTAAATCTTAAATTTCTTAAATTGAATATGGCATTTTAATCTTAAAAAATTCAGGGAAATCAGTCAAGGCATCCTGCCCCACAATATATCAGTGTTTGTCTTGCTACTAAAACTTGTTATGTTTCACAATGTATTCAAAATCCTCAAGTCAAATGGATGCTCTGGGCAGAGAGCTGTCTTTATTCTGTGACTTTGGGAAGTCCTAGGCCCTGAGAAAAACAATTATGGTTTTGCCAGCAACACAGATAATAATCATCTTAACTTTTCCTAGTTTCCATTTCACCAAGTGAATATTTCTTGACCTTGAACTCATCCGGGGCCACCAACATAACCCATCATAGCCTGACAACAGTATGCCCCAAAGTACTTTTTTTTTGTGGCAGATTACTAAAACAAATAGTGAAATAGCCTAATATGAAAATGTACTTTCTAAAATAACATTCAATTTAACAAACTCTTTGGAATAGCTTGCCAGTTGCAAACTAATATGGCTAGTAACAAACTAAATAGCCTATAGAAGAGAAATGATTACATTAACGATAATAATCCTTTAAAGGAATGACATGTATCTAAAAATAAGTTACCTGTATTTGGAAACTATTTTTGTTAGACAACAAAGGAGGGCACCAAATGGTAAATACAGAATGATCCAAAAAAAAGATGTATGGGGGGACTCAATAATATGGGTGATTGTAGTAAACACACTGTTTTTCATGTGAAACCTTCATAAGACTGTATATCAGTAATATCTTAATATTTAAAAAACACATAGACCAAATGTTTGCTGTCTTCCTTGAAAGATAAAACTGATTACTCCCACTCTTCTTTATCATTCTCATTTTTCTAATATTCTCTGCTTTCATATTCATTTTAGTGCTGGGAAAAAGAAATAATGACAAAAAGACCACTGAGTAACCAGTTCAGTTTGAAAACTTTAAATAACCGTTTCTAACAACTTCCTGTGAGACCGTTGTCTAAACAGCATTTCATATATTTATGTGTGGGTATGTGTGTGTGTGACACACATACGTATGAATAACTCTTTCTTTTGAATAATATATGTGTGAATCAGGGATTTGAAAATCTGCTAATTAAGAGAGTTGTTTCCTCATGCTTCAAAAGACAACCCCAAATACACTAAATATATACCTCAGAATGATCTTCCCAAAAGTCTTACATAAACATGTCACTTGGGAACAACACAGCTTCATAAAACGTAGGAGATTTTGTGGTGCACTTCTGAGCCTCCACCAGTGGTTACAAGATGCCAATACATCTTGTCTCTATTCATGGAAAAGAAAATTAGAAGAGATGCCACAATGAAACACTGCTGGGTAATGAGACTTTCTGCACTTCCTCAAGACCAGCTGCAACCATCTCCAGTCTACTTCAGGCTCCAATTAACAAAGGAAAATGGGGAAATGCTGTCACAGTTGACCCCAAATCATTACTTACACAAGGAAACTTTTATATAAACTTATTTGGTTACCAATATAACTAATGCTTAGGTACAAAGTTAATACTCCACAAGTATCATCTAAAATTACAAAAATTCAAAAGTTTTTAAAGCTAAATAATCTTTGAACTTGCTTTATGTAAAATGGCAAAAAAGTTATTCTTCTATAAAAACAGTCTTATTTCTCTCAACTGAGCCATCCTCTCTTTATAATCATACAAGACTTACGTGAAAAAATTCTGGAACTGTGTTTTACAATGTGAATAAACTTAACATTACTGAAATGTACAATTAAAAGCAGTTAAGATAGTAAATTCCGTAATATGTTTTTACCACAAGAAATATTTTTAATGAAACACAAAATTTAAAAAAAATTTAATGAAACCCACATCAGTTTTTCCCTGAAAAGGTAAGACAAGAATAGAAAGGGGATCAAATATTCTCCTTTTGTGTAGTAGATGTGTGTGTTTTCATTTCTGGTGCATTCCACACATGCGAGTTCCACAGAGAAACAACAAAGTATAAAAACCTTGAACATGATTACCAGAGCTTCCTAAAGTCCGAATCAGTCACTAAAGCTCCTCAGAAAAGACTAGGTGTTGGGACACCATTTCAAGAGAGAAATCTAGCTCACTGTGGGTCACCAGAAGGAAATAGCAAGATCAACCAGTCTGTGCAAATCCAGTTCTTAACTACAAACAACAGAAATGAACACTGGCAACTTAAAAGGGAAAGGAAACTGTGGCGGTACAGTAGTACGTCTCAGAATTCACACTAAAGGCAGAGGACCAGTTTACTTAGAAGGAATTTCCATGACTGTACCCAAGAACACACCTGGCCTTAACCCAGGATCAGACCATCACCCCTGTGCACTTACTACCACCTCCAACTGGTCCTGTGTTTCTGTACTGTTCCCTCAGTGTTCAGTTTCTGGGGTGGGAAGAACCGAATGGGCATACCAGGGAGCTTCTTTTCAGTGGAGAATTCCTCCCAATAGACAGCATATTCAAATGCTGAGGACAGAGAGAAGGCAATTTTCCACAGTGGATACCAAGGAGCTTAGTAGCCATTTATGACTGCAGGTCTAGCTCATTCCGTTTAAAATTAGTAAGTTTCCAGCGAGTTCCAGGAAACAGAATCTTCATGCTGACTGGATCCTGCCACTTGCGATTCGGTAGGTTTCCACACATTATCACCAGATAAGACTAGTCATAGACCATCATGGGTTAAGCAAGCTGCACAAAAGCAGGTGGAATGAATGAGGCCATGGTTAGTTGCCCTCTAAGCCTTTTGCTTTTGTCTGTCAAACCTGCTTGACCTTGATCAGAGCAGACACTGCCTTCCAAACTCATGCCAGAACAGAGTAAGGACAGAGTGTACACCCCAGCATTATGGGGCTAACAATACCCAAGCAGAAAATATGCCATTTATCTGGCACAGTTTCGTCAATATGAAAACCTCTAAACAGCTTCCAGGCTATATGAACAAACTCCCACAGATACTGTAGGGCAAAGATGCACAGAGATTTAGAAAGTCTCAAAGAGGTGAAAGTAAGGACAGAGGACTGTCATAACATTACATTCTCTTTTCATTCAATACATTTCTCTACTCAAAATCCTTTGAAATTCCTCTGTTCAAAGGGCTTCTACTTCTATGATGATAGAGCAAAGATGTCTCTACCACCTTTATTTTCTTGAAAAGTCAACAGAACAAGCATTTAGAAAAAACTGAAATCCATTTTTTAAAGTAAAAGTAGGAGACATCTAGATACCTGCACCACAACATATGCAAAATGTATGTTGAAATGGTGATGAATGTGAGACACAGAGGATGGCCAAACCTCAGTGTCTGAGGAGGCAGCATCAACATAAACAGGCTGCAGGACCACCTGTGAAGGTGGCTTGTGGGCAAAGGCTGAAACAGGAGACCATTTGAAAGCCGGTGCAAGGAGCAGTAAGACTCCAAGTCTACTCCACTTTCCCCTTTTTTGTAGAGCAACAATGTCATAACACCGGCAGTGAAGAAAATAGGGGTGAAAACCAGGTTAGAAAGTACACATGTGCATGTCAGAGCACGAGATCCTCCAGGCCTACAGGAACTCTATCCACACAGGTCAAGAACTCCAGTATCTGGACTGATATTCCCAAAACAAGTGACTAAGGGGCCATCCTCTGGGAAAATTAACCCATCTACTGAAAAGACTTACAGATAAACTATCAGTATCTGCAATGAGAATTCCAGCTGGGGACCCTGTCACCCTACAAAGTCTGGCAGAAAACAAGCCCACAGACATATATGCGCAGGTGCCACAAATGGGCCCACTCCATTTCTTGATAGATCTCCAGTGCCTCACCTCTTAAATAAGCGAAAGAGAAGGATCACCAGACATCTGAGTAAGCCCACAATAATTAGGAGAACAGACCAAAATAATGTGAAAAAAAGTATAATAGTGGAAACAGACAATACTGGTAAAAGAGGAAAACTTCAAAGAAATCATATTTAGTATCCCCATTGAGCTAAGATGCTGCATTCATCTCATAAGAGCCTATTATTAAAAAGAAAAAAATCAGAAAGAATGGAAAAGAAACAAAAAAATCAAGGAAAGGATTCAGAGGTTAAAGAAATCTCATGGAACGGAGAACAAAAATTTAGAGAATGGGACAATACAAAAAAAAGGTAAGAACACTAGAAAATCAATGTTAAAAAGTTTTATACCAAAATTAATATGCAGTCAAAAAAAGGGAAAAAGGAGAAAATCTTCAAAGGAAATACTACAAGAACATATTAAATAACTCAGAAACATAATTATTAGGTTGTAAGGACCCACTGAGCACTCAACTCAATGAAGGAAAAATAGTTTACATTGTGGTTAATTCAACAACAATTTCTAGGATAAATATGAGTAAGAGACCTAAAAAACTAGCACAGAAGAAAATGACAAAAACATGCAAAAGATCAAGGAAAACGACCTCAGACTTGTCCACTGCAGCACTGGAGAGCAGATGATAATAAATCTGGGTGGCCAGAAAGATTTCCCACCTAGGGTTCTGAACCCAGCAGAACTACTAGGCAGCCTGAGACCACTTTCATGCCTGCAAAGTCTGAGGAAGTTGTCGAAAAAGGCTGGATTTTGTTTGAAGCCTCCTAGCTGTATTTGATAGCCTCACTCTATCACAATACCCTAACCCTAACACTAACCCATTCCCGTACCCTAACCCGTTCCTGTACCCTATCCATAGTTCTAACCCCTTCTCTTCCTATTGTTTTATTTCAAACAAAACCCCTACGACAAACCCTATTCTTCACTGTGTTCCAATCCTCCATTTATTAAATATTAGGCAGTATTATTTTAATCCTAAATATCTAAATTATTAAATCCCAACGCTCTGAACCCTTAAATTCCAAATGTAAGCTTCTAAATTAACTAAGCGAAGTTACAAGAAAAAAGGACATTACACAAACATGTTTTCCTTGTATACATTATCGATGAATAATCAAAAAAGGAATTTTTAAATTCTCTACTAAATAATGTCAACATTAATAATATACATGGGAACAGACTTAATTTAAGTGCAAGTATTATGCATTTAAAATTATAAACCATTGATAATAGGAAAAATAAAGAAAAGCAAAATAAATGTAAGGTCCTGCTGTGGTGATGGCAGACTTAATATCTCTAAGATGGCAATGGCACAAATGCACCCTACAGACTCAATGTGGTTCCTATGAAAATTCCCAAAGCTTTTTGGGAAGAATTGCTCCTGCTGATCCTGTCACATATTAAATTGCAAGGGACCACAATGAGCCCTTGAGCAGAATCTTGAAAAAGAAAATCAAAGCTGGAGGCACAGGCTTCCCAAAATCTAATCTTAGTACAAAGTGAGCAGTAAATGAAACACTGTGACACTGTCATAAAGATACACAGCTGACCCTTGGACAGTAGGCATGTGAACTCCACAGGTCAACTTAAACTGATTTTCCCCCACAAGTATACTGGGAAAATGTTAAGTCAACAATTTGAAACGTTACCTTTTCTCTAGCTTACTTTACTGTAAGAATATAGCACATAGTAGGTATAATGTACAAAATATTGTTAATTGAGTGTTTATATTATTGGTAAGGCTTCCAGTCAAAATAGACAATCAGTTTTAGGATAACAAAGGTTTGGCAGAGTCACATGTTTTATGTAGATTGTGATTCTGTGGGGGAGTCAGCACCACTAGCCCCCATGTTGTTCAAGGGACGACTGTATATAAAGATCAAAGTACCTGAATGGAAATATCCAGTTGATTTCTGACAAGGGTGGACAACATTAACTTATGGAGAGAAAGTGTCTTTCCAGTAAATGGTGCTTGGCAACCTCCTGTCCACATGCAGAAGAATGAAAATGAATCCTAACTTATATCACATACAAAAATTAACTCAAAATACATAACGGCTTACATGTAATAGGTAAAACATGGGGATAAGTCTTCATGACCTTGGATTTAGCTATGGTTTCTCAGATCTGAAACCAAAGTACAAGCAACAAGAGAAAGAATAAATTAATTTCCTCCAAATTAAAATCTTTTCTGCATCAAAAGATTCCAACCAAGAAGTGAAAAAAAGTCACGGAATAGAAGAAAATATCTGCACACTGTACATCTGACAAGAGCTTGTTATCCAGAATACACCATGAACTTGTACAGTGCAACAAGGCAACATCCCAACTTTTTAAATGGATGAGAGACTCCAAGACATACAAATGCTCCAACAAGCACATGGAAAGGTGTCCCATAGAATTCCCTGCACACACATGGGAATGGCTATATTCAGGAAAACTGAAAATCACACATTGCCAAGGATGCAGAAGAACTGGAGCCCCTAACCTTTGCTTGTGGAAACGTAAAACGTGCAGCCTGTGTACAACACCTTGGTGTTTCCTCATAAAGATAAAATACAATTACTTAATTGTGGTCCTACATCCACTCCTAGATAAAACAGCAAAGAAATGACTATGATGTTCAAACAGAAACTGGCCCACGAGTTCTTGGCAGCATTGATCACCACAGCAAAAAGTCAGAAACAACTCAAATGCCCATCAAGGGGTGAATGGATGGATAAAAATGCATTGATCCATAAACTGCATTTTTCTGCCATATACATAAAGAAAGGAAAATGGTCCACAGCCTCCTGGAAAACGGTGTGGAGCGTGGGGAAGTTGTCCCCAGAAACTTGAAGATACAGTTAATATATGAGCAGCAATTCCATTTCAGGGCATCTGCCCAAACCACAGGGCATCTAACAAAAGCAGGGACTTAGATATTTGGACACCTATGCTCACAACTGCACGACTCACAATGGTTAAAAGGTGGAGAAGACCCACGTGTCCACAAGCAAATGGATGAACAAAGTGTCGTCTCCACACAGTGGAGTGAATATGGGCATCCTGGCACCTGCTGCATGGATGGATCCTAAAGCCAATTTTCTCAGTGAAATGCGCCAGTCACAGAAGGATGAATACTATGTGATCCCACTTACGTGAGATCTGGTGGAGCCCATCTGAGCTAATGTCCCTGGAAGAGTTCCAGAAAAAGGAAATGTGATCAGAATAGAAAGACATTTGCACACAGCTGGGGTAGATGGAAACAGCTGTGCTGGGTCTATGCACTGGATTATCATGTGGAGACCATAATCCCTCATTTAGGGTCAGGTGGTGGCTCCCTATAAACTTGTCACTATTTAGGGTAGAGGCCAAGAGAATTTTGTGTGAAGTGGCAGGTGTGGCAAAGTGGGACCATGGGACATTTAGTGTAAAGAGTGTTTGTACTGACACTGCAAGTTTTCTGTGTGCTTGAAATTGCTGGAAAGTAAATTACTTTACAGAACAACCATGTCAGTCCTGCACCAGAAAAGCAGAGCAGACATCACACCCTGTCACAGAGGACAAGCCCTCCCCATTCAGTTCACCCGAAGTCGACCACTACTTAGCCTGCGGGAGTCACTACAAGGAACGTGGTAAAATTCCCTTGCAGACACTGGGCTTGGGTGTTGGGACGACCTGGAGTGGAACACTGGGATTTTTAAATTCCAATTTCCACACTGCTCCACCAAAAAACTGTTACAGCTAAAAATAAATTCAATAATCTTGCAGGATACAAAATCAACATACATAAGTTGTTTGCTTCTGTTCACCAATAACCAACTGTCAGGAAGAGACATTAAGAAAACAATGCCCTTTACAACTGCATCATAAAGAATGAAGTACCTAAGGAGAAGCCTAACCAATGAGGCGGGAGGCTTGTAGCTTGAGGCCTGAACACTGTGGACACTGCAGTCCAGGATGGGGAGGGGGTGGGTTAGGTTATTACAAGTCTTGTCCACCAACAGGAACCTTCAGACTCCGTGGGAATCCCCCATCAAAATTCCACCACACTTCACAAAGAAGCAAACACCAAACAGGCTGGATAGAACCACACAGAACCCCCATCCCCACAGCCGTCATGAGAAAGCAGAGCCCAGGCATCGTGCCCTAACCTCCCACTACACTGTGGACCTGTAGCAACGGAGACCCCATGTTTCGCCCAAGCAGAAGCGGGAGTCTAAACAGAACACCAAGTGCCCTTCATCCCCCAACATGCTCGGCATGATGAACCGGCTCACGAGGCACCGGTCGCAGGCAGTGGGTGTTGGCCACCCTCAGGGAGCCAGGCTGGGTCAGCGCCATGCTGTGCCCAGGGGGGCCTCCCAGGTGGACCCCAATTCGGGGACCCTTCGAAAGAAACCACAATGTGTTCTGGGCGCTCAGCAAAGGCTGAAGCACAGGTAAGCGAGCCGCTTAAGCAGCCAACTCCCCTCCACCCCCATTCCCATTTCAGAGCCTTGTTAGGAAGGATGCCTGCAGAATGGAAGTTGTCCCGCAGGTGTGGATAATCCACCCACTGCAAGGGGCCCGAGGCACGCAGCGTGGAGACACAGGCTGCCGGGGAAGTGCTGGACACCACATACCCGCCCCAGCCCGGTCTCAGCCTGGGCCCGAACTCTCCCTGAGTGCCGCGCGCCACACCCTGAACTCAGCTGCACCCGTCGTGGCCCAGACCCCGCAAATACTCCGTTAACCATCGCAGGCCTTCCTCTCCCGGCCCCTGAAGAGTATTGCTCAGTACGAGATGCACGGAAAGCTTCTCCTTACCTTTCCGTACTGCAGCTCCTCAGGAAACCGAAGTGCCCCTGTGGACGCGGCCCGCGGTGGCACGGAGCTGCAGGGGATCCGGAGCAATACCGGCACCAGTCAGAGCTGGGAGAAAAGGCCTGCGTCCTGACCGCGCATGAGCCCTGCTGGTCCACAAAGAGGGCAGAGGCGCCGCTTCAGGTTCACGGTGAGCATTGCAGGATGCGTGCTTACAGCTCAGGGAAGGTGGTGCCCCCTTGTGGCTAAACTGATGAACCACAAATCTTTGGAAATTCAAGCCGCAATGGGCACAAATTTCTTGTGTTTTCTCCACTTTTGATTGAGAGTGAAATGAATGAAATGAAGTAGGCAAAGGCTTTACAAGTTACACCAAAATTAACTCGAAATTCCCCATAGGCATGTTCCTTAGAATACTAAAAATAGAAATACCATTTGACCCGGTAATTCCACTCTTTGGAATTTACCCAAAGAATATAGTTTCTCAGATTCCAAAAGACATATGCACCACTATATTTGTTGCAGCACTTTTTCCAAGAGCCAAGATATGGAAGCAACCTAAGTGTCCATCAGGAGATCAATGAATAAAGAAGGTGTGGTACATAAACACAATGGAATACTTCATAGTCATAAGAAAAAACATATCCTACCATAGGCAACAACATAGTTGGAGCTGGAAGATATTATGCTCAATGAAATAAGCAAGGTGGAGAAAGACAAATGCCAAATGATTTCCCTCATTTCTGGAAAATAAAGGCAAAGTAAAAATGAAGGACCAAAACAGCAGTTTACTCACAGACGCCAAGAAGGGACTAGCAGTTACCAAAGGGGAGGGGTGTGGGAGGGCAGGTGAGAATGGAGGGAGAAGGGGATTGAGGGGTATTATGATTGGCACACATGGTGTGGGGGACCACAGAGAAGACAGTGTAGAACAGAGAATACAAGTAGTGACTCTGCGACATCTTACTACACTGATGGACAGTGACTGCAATGAGGCATGGAGGGGACTTGATAATATGGGTGGATGTAGTGACCGCAGTGTTCTTTCATGTGAAACCTTCATATGAGTGTATGTCAATAATACTTTAATTTAAAAAAAATTTTAGTGGTACACACATAAAAAAATTTTCATAGTCAAATTTTAGATGCAAAATTATAAAATTTGTAGGTAAAGCAAGAAAATCTACAAACCTTGCTGAACCCAACACCAAAGGCCTATCCACAAAAGAAAAATAATTACATGTGCTTTATAGAGTTATAATTTCTACTCTAAAAGACCTTGCTCAGAGAACCCAAACACAAGACACAAACTAAAAGAAAATATTTGCAAAATACATTTTTGATAAAGGATTTGTACTCAAGATATACAAAGATACATAAAACAAAAATGAGCCATTAAAAATATTTTACAATTAAAAAAGGTTCACCATGACATTCAAGAATTACATCACCAGTATTTATACAACTGCTTTGAAAAACTATGTCCCAACAAAAGCCACCATTCAGTTTTACATAATAGCTCTATTCATAAAGGCTAAAAACTTAAAGAAATCAGGATGTGTTTCAGCAGATGAATGCTTTGGCAAATTGGGGTACATCCATTACATTTCACTACAACTTTTACAGTGAAATGTACAGTTATTTGCCCAGTGAAGCTGGTGCCTTGATCACTGGTGCTCACAGGTGTACCCCACATGAGAAATGGTTTCTAACAGCTTCTTTGTAATTATGAAGGCTTTGGCCTTGGGCCAGGAGAAGGCTTCATTCTTCCTTGTGGGGTTGGAACACATCGCCCTCCCAGTACACGACATGGATGTGTTTGCCAACCTGGAAGCTCCCGAAAATCCGTATTTTGAGACACTTGAATGATGTATTATTAACTCCATTTTTATCTCTTCCCCTTTCTCTGGAGAATGGAGGGTGGAGGCTGAAAATTCCAAGTTTCTAATCATGGCATGGGCTTTATGCCTGTCAGACACCTGAGCAGAACCCACCCAGAACAACTTACTTAGTATTAAAGAATCTCTTACCCAGGAATTTCCCAGGGATTTAGGAGCCCAGGATCAGGAATGAAGCAAAGACCAGAATATGTTTTCTGTTGTATTTCTGTGTTCACAGTGGCACATCCCAGGAAGAGGGTCAGGAAGTTCTGCTTCTGCTATCCTAGGATAGGGAGGATTTACAACAAAAACTGTTTACTTCTTTAAAATGTTATAATGTTTTACCCCAACGTGTATGGATTAGATTCCAACTAAAAGGCTGATATGGCTGTAGTGACAAGTAATAGCTTCCACAGCTATTTGAGGGTCTGACCGAGGCAGTTTCTATGACTGTCCATTCGCAGGTCTGGGTGGGGAGTGTAGGCCCCTCCCATGTAGTAGGAGAAAGAAACCTGGGCTCAGAGAAAAAGTCTATCTTACAAAAGAACTGGGACTTTGGTCTAAAGTTGCCATAAAAACACAAGTTAAATTTGAATTTCAGAGAACAAATAATTTTTTGGACATACTTATATTAACATAATTCTTGATATCATCTGAACTATATCCTGTGTTTTTACCCCAAGACTGGCAGCCCTATCTTAGGCCAGTCATCTAAATGCTTGGAGCTTCAATTTACTCATCTGAGAGATAGAATAATGCCCACTGTAGAGTGTTGTGCTTAGTATCAACTGGGAACACTGCAAGGGCTGGGGGAGTTGTTCTTGACCCTCTTAGGGTTGCTGGGTCTGAAAATGAAACTGACAAAGATTAACCAGAGAAAAGCACACCCATTTATTAATAGGTTATATGTGATATGGGAGACTTCACAAGGAAGTGAAGACCCAGAGAAGCAGTTGGCCCTGAGCAATTTGTGCTGGGTTTGATAAGGAGTGGACATTTGTGGAGAAATATGACAGGTTCAGGAGTATGAGATAGTGTTGTAAATAGGGGGAACTTATCAAGGCCTGCTCATTAAGATTCCTCTTTCTGTCCCTTTGTCTTCAAAGAAAAGGATTTTCCTTTCCTCTTCGTATAGGGAGGGTACCTCTCACATAAGACTTAAGACAATTAGAAACACTTGATTTTTCTAGCTTACCATACAGTTATAATACAGCACAAAACATGTGTAATGTACAAAGTGTGTGTTAACTGTTTATATTATTGGTAAGTCTTCCAGTAAAAATAAGCAATGATTAGGATAATACTTAAGTTTGGGGGGAGTGAGATGTTTTATGTGTATTCTGATTCTGTGGGATGTCAGCTACACAAACCCCCATTTTGTTCAAGGTTCAACTGTATGCACAGATCAACAGAACTGAGTAGAAAGCCCAGAAGTGACCCAAACCATATACAGTCACTTGCTTTCTGACATGGGTGGACAAAATTTAATTAGGGAAAGAATTGTCTTCCTTGCAAACGGTGCTGGGCAAATAGCTGTCCATATGCAGATGAATGAAACTGAACCCTTAACACATATCACATACAAAAATTAACTCAGAACAGACAAAGGGCTTACATAATATGTAAAAAACAACAGAGTCTAGAAGAAAACATGAGGATAAACGTTCATGACCTTGGATTTAGCCATGATTTCTCAGATCTGACACCACAGGACAAGCTACAGAAGAGAGCATAAAATTAAAAACATTTCTGCGTTAAAAGTCACCAAACAGAAAGTGAAAAACAGTCACAGAATGAAAGGAAATATCTCCACGTTGTACATCTAAAAAGAGCCTGTAACCCAGGAAACACCACAAACTAGTACAAGGCAACAAGACAAGACAAATGTTTAAAGTGGATTAAGATTCCAGGTAAGACAAACAAATGTTCAACAAGCACATGAAGAGGTCTCACACAGCATTAGTTGCTATGGAAATGCAAATTAGACCACAGAGACCCCCACCCAATGCAAGCACATGGCATTGGCCATACTCAGGAAAATTCAAAATCACATGTTACCAAGGATGCATAGGAATTAGAGCCCCTAACATTGGCTTGTGGAAATATAAAACATGCAGCTAGTATACAACAGCTTGGCATTTCCTCATAATATATAATACAGTTACCTAATTGTGGGTAAAGAACCGATCCTAGATAAATACCACAAAGAAATGAAAATGCTGTTCAAACAGAAACTGGCCCAAGAGTTCTTAGCAGCACTGCTCACCACAGTAAAAAGGTAGACACAACTCAAATGCCCATCAAGGGATGAACAGATGAACAAAACAGGGTTGATCCATAAACTACATTATTCTGCCAAATATAGAAATAAAGAAGAATGGTCCAAAGCTGATTTGAAAACACTGTGTGTTAAGAGTGTCCCCCAAAACTCGAGCATAGTTAACATATAATTAGCAATTCCATTTCAGGGCATTTGCGCAAATGACAGGAAAGCAGGGACGTAGATATTGCACACCTCTGTTTACAGCTGCATGAGTCACAACAGCCAAAATGTGGAGACGACCCGGGTGTCCACAGACAGATGAAAGCAATGTGGTGTCTACACAGTGGAGTAAACAAGGAGTCCTAGAACCTGCTGCACAGATGGACCCACAAAGCCATTATGCTCATGGAAATGCGCCCCTCCAAGAAGGACAAATATTATGTGATCCTGCTTATTCAAGGTCCCAGAGAAACCAACTGAGGTAAAGTTTCGGGAACAGTTCCAGAAAAAGGAAACTGCATCAGGATAGTAAGACATGTGCACTAAGCTGGAGCGGATTGTGACAGCTGTGGTGGTTCTGTGCATTGGATTATCATGTGGAGACCCTAATACTTCCCTCATTTGCAGTCAGATGTTGTTTCCCTGGAAGCGTGTCCCTGTTTGGGGTAGACACCACAGAAATTTTGTGTGAAGTGGAAACTGTGGCAAAGTGAGATGCTAGGAAATTCAGTATAAAGTGAATCTGTACTGACACTACAAGTTTTCTGTAGATTTTAAATTGTTGGAAAGTAAATTAGTTTGCAAAATAACCATAAGAAAAGCACAGCAGACATAACACCCTGTCAAGAGAGGCCAAGCCCTTC
The DNA here is from genome assembly GCF_030020395.1 of Manis pentadactyla. Taxonomy (NCBI): domain Eukaryota; kingdom Metazoa; phylum Chordata; class Mammalia; order Pholidota; family Manidae; genus Manis; species Manis pentadactyla. Next base: position 418,822 of record NW_026645110.1, read on the forward strand.
CACCCAGTTCAAACAAATGACAACTTGCAGGGGTCCAGGGCTCATTAGAAGGCCTGTGGGAGGTTCCCCTGCAGCCACTTGTCCTTGGATGTTGGGAAAACCTGGGGTACAAAAAGTGGAATTTTGAAATTCCAATTTCACGCCCTAATTAACCAAAGACCTGTTAGAACTAAAAATGAATTCAGTAAACTTGTAAGATACCAAACCAACTTATAAAAGTCGTTTGCTTGTATTCACTAATAACGAACCATCAGAGATTAAGAAAATAATGCCCATTACAAGTACATCATAAAGAAGAAAGTGTTGCGTAAGAATAACACAATTCCTACCATTTGCAACAATTTGGATGGAGCTAGAGGGTATTATGCTCAGTGAAATAAACCAGACGGAAAAAGTCAAGTACCAAATGATTTCACTCATAAGTTCAATGTAAGAATAAAGAAAAAAAACGGAAGAAACAAACCAGCAGCAGATTCACAGAACACAAGAATGGACTAACAGTTACTAAAGAGAAAGGCCCTGGGGAGGGAGGGTGGGAAAGGAGGGTAAGCGGGGAGAGGCATTATGATTAGCACACATAATGTGCCAGGAGAGGTATGGGGAGGGATGTCCAACACAGAGAAGACTAGTGATTCTACAGCATCTTACTACACTGATGGTCAGTGACTGTAATGGGGTGTGTGCTGAGGATTTGATGATGGGAGGAAACTAGTAACCATAATGTTGCTCATGTCATTGTAGATTAATGATACCAAAGAAATAAATAAATAAGACTAAAGTGCTGTGGAAAAAACTGTAGTATTTCCAAAGTATCTCACCTAGCCTTCGTGCATCTCCACATCAGTAGGTGCTTCTAAGAAGTGGAGAGAATTAGTCCATCTCTCTATCAACAGGTAATTACGAGGGCGAGCGAGGGCATATTTGGACTGGAGAAGTTCGGTGGGGCCCCTTCTTCGGAAGCCTGGTTGTGACAGACACGGGCAAGCTGAAGTGGATGACTAGTAGTAAGTAACAAATGGGTTTCTCCCACTTTATTTCTCCCTTTGACTGATTTCGGCTCAAATGTATTTAGTTCAGGAATTTTCTCCAGAAGTTACAGGTACCAAAGAACAAACTTAACCGAGGAGGTGGGAGACCTGAAAATTGTGGACCCTGCAGACGTGGACGGGAAGAGTTAGGTTGTTACAAGTCCCTCCACACACTGCAATGTGCACAACCCCTGCGACCCTAACCAAAATTCCATCGCACTTCTCACAGAAATCAAGCAAACACCCTGCAGGCTTGGTTGAACTGCACGGGACCCCAAACACACAGCCGTCCTGGGAAAGTGGAGCAGGAGCATGGCGCCCTTTCATCCCATTATGATGCAGTGCTGTAGCAACCGAGACCCCGTGAAGCACCCAAGAAGAAGCAGGTGTGGTAACAGAACACGGGGCACCCACTGATTCACCAATCCGGCTCTTCCCTTGGAGGCAGCACACGAGGCCCGGGCACAGGCCATGGATTGGTGGCAGCCCTTGGGAAGCTGGGCTGTGTCAGTTCCATGCTGAGCCTGGGGGGAGCCTCCCAGGCCGACCCCACACAGGGGACTCTTCTCAGGAACCCACCATATGTGCTCGGCACACCGCAAGACCTGAAACCCAGGTAAGCAGGCCATTCAGCAACCAAGTCCCCTCTGCTCCATTACCGACTCAGAGCCTTGTCAGGAAGGACGCCTGGAGCTTGGAGGGCCTACCGCAGGTGCGGCCAATCCACCCACCACACGGGCTCCCGGGGACGCGCTGTGCAAGTCTCACTCGCCCCGGCACGGACTCAGCTGTGTCCCGGACTCACCCGCCCCCTCAACTCCACCCGTCGCGTCAGCCGCTCCCCCAATATCAGCTGAGACCCCTTTCCCTTCCGCAGGCTTTCCTCCCCAGGACCGTAAAGGGGAGTGCTCTGCAGGCGACGCACGGGGAGCCTCTCCTCACCTTTCCGTCCCGTGGCTCCTCAGAAAACCGAGCTTTGACAACGGCCGCACACGGCAGTGTCCTGGACGGTGCCGCACGGGAGCCTTAGGAATCCCGGCTGCCGCCAGAGCCAGAAGGATGTCCTGGGGCCTGACCGCGCATGCGCCACGCAGATCCACAGACAGGGCAAAGCTGTCGCCTGAGGGCTACAGTGGGCGGAGTACACCCACTTATTTCTAAGTTTTATGTGATAGGGGACGAGGGCTCACAGCTCGAGGAAGGATAGAGAGATAGAAGGATATATAGAAAGATAGATGTGCAGACAGACAGAGCGAAAGATAGATACAGATACATATCGATTGACACAAAGCTGTTGCTCATAACCAAGCGATGAACGGTGAAATCACATAGCTAAACCACAAACAAAAAGGATGAATGAAATCCAGTTCACAAAGTGCAGAAAGCAGCCATAAGAAGAAAACAAATCCTACCATTTGCAATGACATGAATGGAGCTAGACGGTAGTATGTTCAGAGAAATAGGTCAGGCGGAGAAAGAAAAGTACCAAATGATTTCACTCATTTGTGGAGTATAACAACAAAGAAAAACTGAGGGAAAAAAACAGCAGCAGACTCACAGAACCCGAGAGTTGACTAAAAGATGCCAAAGGGAAAAGGGCTTGGCAGGGTGGTTCTGAAGGGAGGGATAAGTGCAGGGAGAAAGAATGGGGGCATTAGGATTAGCATGTATATTGCGTGGGGTCGGGACGGCATTGGGAGTGCTGTACAACACAGAGAAGTCTATTAGAGATTATATAGCATCTTACTACTCGCTGATGGACAGCGACTGAAGAGGATTTTCGGGGAACTTGGTGAAGGGGGAGCGTAGTAAACATAATGTTCGTCACGTAATGGTAGACTAATGATAACAAAAAAAATTTTTTACGTGCAATAAGGGCACAGCACTGAATCATCAGAATAAAAGAACAGGCACTGAGTGCTGCAAACAAAAGACACAGGGTTAAACGAACGGATGAAAACTCAAGAAACCTACGTGCTTCCTTACAGGAGGCTCACTTGAGATCCAAGGACACAAACTGCAAGCTGAAGGTGTGGGGACAAGTACCCTACACGAGTGAAACTGAAAAACAAACAATGAAACAAATGGATTCTGTTTGAGCCCCCAGAGACATTCAGTAGAAAATAGCCCTATCTGGCCACCGTGAATTCTTTTTGTTTGTTTTCAGCAGTTCCCAGCCACAGATTTAGTGGTGCAGCAACGTCCTTCTCGTTTTCTCTCACCTCAACAACTGAGTTGCTGTAATAATAAGCATCTGGGCCTTTGAAATCGGTGGGTTTTATGATCTTCACGAATGTGAAGTAATAACCACCTAAAGAGGGAAGTTTGGACACTCAAATAAACATGTCACTCCACAATACACTCTTAGCTCCCAACTGCTCCTGTCTAGAAATTGGTGTTCCTTTTTATTTGACCATCCGTCTTATCAGCAGTGATCACGCCGATGTCCTTCAAACATGGTGGTGTGGAAAGCAACAAATTTACTTTTCTGTCGAAAACAGGCCCAGAGGAAGGATACTTGTGGTCTTCAGGGAACACTTAGTCAATGAATGTGGCTAAATACAGACAGCAAATGAGAAGGAGATGAAAGAGGACAGTGGGTAGAGACACGGTTGCAAGTCCCTGCACAACCATTTCCTGCTTTTCTAGGTACACATGGCCGACTCGATCTGCAAGTGTCTCAGTGAACCCTGTGCTCTCCCTAAATATTAGTTACATTGCAGGATTTTTGGAAGCATAATGGAGGAAAGTGACATAGGCTATGTCGTTAACTGTTCTGTACACAAGGACAGATGGGCAGACAAAAAGCTCATAGATTGATTGATTTTTTGATAGATAGATAGATCGACAGACAGATAGATAGATAAAGGTACATATCGATTAACACAAAGATATTGCTCATAACCTTGAGAGCAATGTTTGAAGCACATAGAGAAAATACAAAGAAAAAAGAATAATAAAATACAGTTTAAAAAGTGCAGTAAGCAGCCATTAGAAGAAAACAATCCTATCATTGGCAATAACATGGATGGAGCTGGAGGGTATTATGCCCAGTCAAACAGGCCAGTCGGATATATACATGTACCAAATGATTTAACTCATGTGTGGAGTACGATAACAAAGAAAAACTGAAGGAAGAAACAGCAGCATATACACAGTACCCGAGAGTGGAGTAACAGTTACCAAAGAGAAAGGGACAGGGTAGGATTTGTGGGAAGGGAGTAATAAGGACGGGGAAAAGGAATGGGGGCATTCGGATTAGCATGAATAATGTGTTGTGTGTACGGGCAAGGGGAGGTCTATACAACACAGAGAAGACAAGTAGTGATTCTACAGCATCTTACTAAACGCTGACGGACAGCGACTGTAACTGGGATTTGGTGAGGACTTGGTGAAGGGGGTAGACGAGTAAACATAATGTTCTGCATGTGATTGTATATTAATGAGAAAAATAAAAATTGTCAAAGTGCAGTAATAGCATAGCTCTCAAATATCAGAATAAAGGTACAGGCTTTCACTGCTCCAATCAAATGACACAGGGTTAGAAGAACTGATGAAAACTCAAGATCACCTAAGTGCTCCCTTACTTTAGACTCACTTGATATCCAAGGACACAGACAAACTACAAGCTGAAGGGGCAGGGACAGGTACCCTATACAAGTGTATCTGTGAAACAAAGAAACAAATGGATTCTGTTTGAGACCCCAGAGTCAGTCACTAGAAAATAGTCCTACCTAGCCACCATGAATTCTTTTTGTTTGGTTTCAGCAGTGCCCAGGTATAGATTTAGTGGTACTGCAATGTCCTTCTCATTTTTTCTCATATCAACAAATGAATTGCTGTAATAATATGTGTCTGGGCTTTTGAAATCACTGAGTTTTATGAGGTTCACGATTGTAAAGAAGTAATAACCACATAAAGAGGGAAGTTTGGATACTCAAACAAACACGTCTCTCCACAACACACACTTTGCTCCCAAATGCTCCTGTATAGAAATAGGTGTTCCTTTTTTTTTGTCCCTCCTCCTATCAGCGGTGAACACGCCAATGTCCCTCAAACATGGTGGTGAGTTAAGCACCAAGTATACTTTTCTGTCTACAACACGCCCAGAGGAAGTATACTTGTGGTCTTCAGTGAGCACTTAGTCAAGGAATGTGGCTAAATACAGTTAGCAAGCGAGAAGGAGGTTTAAGAGGACAGAGGACAGAGATACGTGTTCAAGTCCCTGCACCACCATTTACTGGTTTAGTAAGCACACGCGGCTGACTAGATCTACAATTGTCTCAGTGAGCCCAGTGCTCTCCCTACGGCCTAGTGACCTTGGAATGTTTTTGGAAGCATAATGTATGGAAGTGACATAGGTGATGCTGTTAACTGTTCTCTACATAAGTATAGTTGGGCAGACAGAGAGATGATTTATTCATAGATAGACAGATAGATAGATGACAGATGAGAGATAGACGATACACATAATAGATAGAAGACAGGAAGCTAGATAGATGGATAGATAAATAGAGAGAAGAATAGAGTCATAGATAGAAAAATATAAAGAAAGATTAATAGATATAGAGAGAGACAGAGTGATAGGTAGATACAGATACATATCGAATGACACAAAGCTGTTGCTCATAACCAGGAGATGAATGGTGAAATCACATAGCAAAACTACAAACAAATAGGAAGTATGAAATCCAGTTTACAAACTGCAGTAAGCAGCCATAAGAAGAAAACAAATCCTATCGTTTGCAATGACGTGGATGGATCTAGACGGTAGTATGTTCAGAGAAATTGGTGAGGCAGAGAAAGACAAGTATCAAATGATTTCACTCATGTGCGGAGTATAACAACAAAGAAAAACTGAAGGAAAAAAACAGAAGCAGACTCACAGAACCGAGAGTTGACTAAAAGTTGCCAAAGGGAAAATACTGGGCAGGGTGGTTCTCAAGGGAGGGATAAGTGTGGGGAGAAAGAATGGGGGCATTAGGATTAGCATGTATAATGCGTGGGGTTGGGTGTGCATGGGGAGTACTGTACAACACAGAGAAGACTTGTAGAGATCATATAGTATCTTACTACTCACTGATGGACAGCGACTGTAACGGGGTCTGTTGGGGGGACATGGTGAAGGGTTCTACAGCATCCAAATGCGTTGATCGACAGTGACTGAAGAGGTTTTTCGGGGGGACTTGGTGAAGGGGGGAGCATAGTAAACATAATGTTCTTCACTTGATTGTAGATTAATGATAAAAAAATACTTTAATTGCAATAAGTGCACTGCACTGAATCATCAGAATAAAAGGTCAGGCAGTGAGTGCAGCAAACAAAAGACACAGGGTTAAAAGAACGGATGAAAACTCAAGAAACCTACGTGCTTCCTTTCAGGAGACTCACTTGAGATCCAAGGACACAGACAAACTGCAAGCTGAAGGTGTGGGGACAAGTACCCTACACGAGTGAAGCAGAAAACAAATAATGAAACAAATGTATTCAGTATGAGCCCCAGAGACATTCAGTAGAAAATAGCCCTATCTGGCCATCGTGAATTCTTTTTGTTTGTTTTCAGCAGTTCCCAGCCATAGATTTAGTGGTGCAGAAACGTCCTTCTTGTTTTCTCTCACCTCAACAACTGAGTTGCTGAAATAATAAGCATCTGGGCCTTTGAAATTGGTAGCTTTTATGATCTTCACGAAAGTGACGTAATAACCACCTAAAGAGGGAAGTTTGGACACTCAAATAAACATGTCACTCCACAATACACTCTTAGCTCCCAACTGCTCCTGTCTAGAAATTGGTGTTCCTTTTTATTTGACCGTCCATCCTATCAGTGGTGTTCACATAGATATCCTTCAAACACGGTGGTGAGCAAAGCAACAAGTTTACGTTTCTGCGACCACAGGCCCAGAGGAAGGATACTTGTGGTCTTCAGGGAGCACTTAGTGAATGAATGTGGCTATATACAGACAGGAAGTGAGAAGGAGAAGAAAGAGGACAGAGGATAGAGACACGGGTTCAAGTCCCTGCACAACCATTTCCTGGTTTTGTAGGTACACTCGGATGACACGAACCGCAAGTGTCTCGGTGAACCCAGTGCTCTCCCTATAGCCTAGTTACCTTGCAGGATTTTTGGAAGCATAATGTACGAAAGTGACATAGGCTATGTGGTTAACTGATCTGTACACAAGGACAGATGGGCAGACAGAAAGATGATTGATTGATTGATTGATTGATTGATTGATAGACAGACAGATAGATACATATAGGTTCATATCGATTAACACAAAGCTATTGCTCATAACCATGAGAGGAATGGTTGAAGCACATAGCGAAACTACAAACGAAAAAGAAGGATAAAATCCAGTTTAAAAAGTGCAGTAAGCAGCCATAAGAAGAAAACAAATCCTATCATTGGCAATAACTTGGATGGAGCTAGAGGGTATTATGCTCAGTCAAATAGGCCAGTCGGAGAAATACATGTACCAAATGATTTAACTCATGTGTGGAGTACGATAACAAAGAAAAACTGAAGGAAGAAACAGCAGCATATACACAGTACACGAGAGTGGACTAAGAGTTACCAAAGAGAAAGGGACTGTGTAGTGTTTGTGGGAAGGGCTTGATAAGGGCGGGCAAAAAGAATGGGGGCATTAGGATTAGCATGAATAATGTGTAGGGTGAAGGGTCATTGGGAGGTCTATACAATACAGAGAAGACAAGTAGTGATTCTAGAGTATCTTACTACATGCTAATGGATATCGACCTAAACTGTGATTTGGCGAGGACTTGGTGAAGGTGGTAGAATAGCAAACATATTGTTCTTTATGTCATTGTATATTAATGAGAATTAAAAAAAATTTCAAAGTTCAGTAAGAGCATAGCTCTCAAATTACAGAATAAAAGTCCAGGGTTTGACTGCTCCAATCAAAAGACACAGGGTTAGAAGTACTGATGAAAACTCAAGAGCACCTGCGTGCTCCCTTACTCTAGACTAACTGGAGATCCAAGGACACATTCAAACTACAAGCTGAAGGGGCGGGGACAGGTAACCTATACAACTGAATCTGAGAAAAAGAGAAACAAATGGATTCTGTTTGAGTCCCTAGAGACAATCAGTAGAAAATAGTCCTACCTAGCCACCGTGAATTCTTTTTTTTGTTTTCAGCAGTGACCAGGTATAGATTTAGTGGTACTGAAATGTCCTTCTCATTTTTTCTCACATCAACCAATGAATTGCTGTAATAATATGTGTCTGGGCTTTTGAAATCACTGGGTTTTATGATGTTCATGACTGTAAAAATGTAATAACCACATAAAGAGGGAAGTTTGGATACTCAACCAAACACGTCTCTCCACAACACACACTTTGCTACCAAATGCTCCTGTATAGAAATAGGTGTTCCTTTTTATTTGTCCCTACTCCTATCAGTGGGAACACGCCAATGTTCCTCAAACATGGTGGCGAGTAAAGCACCAAGTATACTTTTCTGTCTTCAACAGGCCCAGAGGAAGTGTACTTGCGGTCTTCAGTGAGGTCTTAGTCAATGAGTGTGGCTAAATACATTTAGCAAGCGATAAGGAGGTTTAAGAGGTCAGAGGACAGAGATACGGGTTCAAATCCCTGCACCACCATTTACTGGTTTTGTAAGCACACGCGGCTGACTCGATCTGCAATTGTCTCTGTGAGCCAAGTGCTCTCCCTACGGCCTAGTGAACTTGCAATATTTTTTTAAGCATAATGTTGGGAAGTGACATAGGTGATGTTGTTAACTGTTATGTACATAAGGATAGATGGGCAGAGAGAAAGATGATTGATTCATAGATAGACAGTGAGATGACAGAAGATAGATAGATGATACACATGATAGATAGAAGATAGGAAGCTAGATAGATGGATAGACAAATAGAGAGAAGGATAGAGAGATAGGTAGGAGGATATATAGAAAGATAGATATAGAGACAGAGCGATAGATAGATAGAGATACACATCGATTGACACAAAGCTGTTGCTCATAAACAGGAGATGAATGGTGAAATCACATAGTTAAACTACAAACAAAAAGGAAGAATGAAATCTAGTTTACAAAGTGCAGTAAGCAGTCAGGCGGAGAAAGACAAGTATCAAATGATTTCACTCAAGTGCAGAGTATAACAACAAAGAAAAAGTGAAGGAAACAAACAGCAGCAGACTCACAGAACCGAGAGTTGACTAAAAGTTGCCAAAGGGAAAAAAATGACCTGGGTGATTCTGAAGGGAGGGATAACTGCGTGGAAAAAGAATGGGGAAATTAGGATTAGCATGTATATTGCGTGGGGTCTGGGGAAATGGGGAGTGCTGTCAACACACAGAAGACCAGTAGAGATTATATAACATTTTACTACTCGCTGATTGACAGCGATTGTAATGGTGCCTCTGAAGGCGTACATATTGAATGGGTCTATAGCATCCAACTATGCTGATGGACAGGACTGTAAGAGGATTTTTGGGGTGGACTTGGTGAAGCGGGAGCATAGTAAACATAATGTTCTTCACGTGATTGTAGATAAATGATGGCAAAAAAAATTTTTAAGTGCAATAAGGGCGCAGCCATGAATCTTCAGAATAAAAGGTCAGGCACTGAGTGCTGCAAACAAAAGACACAGGGTTAAAAGAACGGATGAAAACTCAGGAAACCTACGTGCTTCCTTACAGGAGACTCACTTGAGATCCAAGGACACAGACAAACTACAAGCTGAAGGTGTGGGGACAAGTACCCTACATGAGTGAAACTGAAATCAAACAATGAAACAAATGGATTCTGTTTGAGACCCCAGAGACAGTCAGTAGAAAATAGCCCTATCTGGCCACCGTGAATACATTTTGTTTGTTTTCAGCAGGGACCAACCATAGATTTAGTGGTGCAGCAACGTCCTTCTCATTTTCTCTCACCTCAACAGCTGAGTTGCTGAAATGAAAAGCATCTGGGCCTTTGAAATCTGTGGGTTTTATGATCTTCACGAATGTGAAGTAATAACCACTTAAGAGGGAAGTTTGGACACTCAAATAAACATGTCACTCCACAATACACTCTTAGCTCCTAACTGCTCATGTCTAGAAATTGATGTTCCTTTTTATTTGACCCTCCATCCTATCCTCAGTGAACATGCTGATGTCTTTCAAACATGGTGGTGATCAAAGAAACAAGTTTACTTTTCTGTCGACTACAGGCAAAGAGGAAGGATACTTGAGCTCTTCAGGGAGCACTTAGTCAATGAATGTGGCTAAATACAGACAGCAAGTGAGAAGGAGATGAAAGAGGACAGTGGGTAGAGACACGGGTTCAAGTCCCTGAACAACCATTTCCTGGTTTTGTAGGTGCACTCGTCCGACACGACCTGCAAGTGTCTCGTTGAACCCAGTGCACTCCCTACAGCCTAGATACCTTGCAGGAATTTTGGAAGCATAATGTAGGAAAGTGACAAAGGCTATGTCGTTAACTGTTCTGTACACAAGGACAGATGGGCAGACAAATGATGATTAACTGATTGGTTGTTTGATATATAGATAGTTAGATAGACAGACAGATAGATATAGGTACATATCGTTTAACACAAAGCGATTGCTGATCACCATGAGAGAAATGGTTGAAGCACATAGCGAAACTAAAAAGAAAAAAGAAGAATAAAATCCAGTTTAAAAGTGCGGTAAGCAGCCATAAGTAGAAAACAAATTCTATCATTGGCCATAACGTGGATGGAGCTAGAGGGTATTATGCTCAGTCAAATAGGCCAGTCGGAGAAAACATGTACCAAATGATTTCACTCATGTGTGGAGTACGACAACAAAGAAAAACCGAAGGAAAAAACAGCAGCAGACACACAGAACCCGAGAGTGGACTAACAGTTACCAAAGAGCAAGGGACTAGGTAGGGTTTGTGGGAAGAGAGTAATAATGGCGGAAAAAAGAATGGGGGCATTAGAATTAGGAAGAATAATGTGTAGGGTGTAGGGTCATGGGTAGGGCTTTACAACACGGAGAAGACAAGTAGTGATTCTACAGCATCTTAAAGCATGCTGATGGATATCAACTGTAATTGGGATTTAGCGAGGACATGGTGAAGAGGGTAGACTAGTAAACATAATGTTCTGCATGTGATTGTATATTAATGAGAACAAAAAAAACTTCAAAGTGCAGTAGCAGCATAGCTCTCAAATTACAGAATAAAAGTACAGGCTTTGACTGCTCCAATCAAAAGACACAGGGTTAGAAGTACTGATGAAAACTCAAGTTCACCTATGTGCTCCCTTACTGGAGACTCATTTGAGATCCAAGGACACAGACAAACTATAAGCTGAAGGGGCGCGGACATTTACCCTATACAAGTGAATCTGAGAAACAAAGAAACAAATGGATTCTGTTTGAGTCCCCAGAGACAGTCACTAGAAAATAGACCTACCTACACACCGTGAATTCTTTTTGTTTGGTTTCAGCTGTGCCCAGGTATAGATTTAGTGGTACTGCAATGTCCTTCTCATTTTTTCTCACATCAACAAATGAATTGCTGTAATAATATACATCTGGACTTTTGAAATCACTGGGTTTTATAATGTTCACGATTGTAAAGAAGTAATAACCCCATAAAGAGGGAAGTTTGAACACTGAATCAAACACGTCTCTCCACAACAAACAATTGGCTCCCAAATGCTCCTGTCTAGAAATAGGTGCTCCTTTTTATTTGTCCCTCCTCCTATCAGTGGTGAACACGCCTTTGTCCCTAAAACATGGTGGTGAGTAAACCACCAAGTATACTTTTATGTCTATAACAGGCAGAGAGAAATTATACTTGGGGTCTTCAGAGAGCACTTAGGCAATGAATGTAGCTAAATACTGTTAGCAAGCGAGAAGGAGGTATTAGAGGAGAGAGGACAGAGATACGGTTTCAAGTCCCTGCACCACCATTTACTGGTATTGTAAGCCCACGCGGCTGACACGATCTGCAACTGTCTCAGTGAGCCCAGTGCTCTCCCTGCGGCCTAGTGACCTTGCAATATTTTTGGAAGCATAATGTAATGTAGTGACATAGGTGATCTTGTTAACTGTTCTGTACATAAGGATAGATTGGCAGACAGAAAGATGATTTATTCATAGATAGACAGATAGATAGATGACAGATGAGAGATAGATAAATGATACACATGATAGATGATAGGAAGCTAGATAGATGGATAGATATATAGAGAGAAGGACGGAGAGATAGAAGGATATATAGAAAGATAGAAAGATATACAGACAGACAGAGCAATAAATAGATACAGATACATATCGATTGACACAGAGCTGTTGCTCATAACCAGGAGATGAATGTTGAGAGCACATAGCTAAACTACAAACAAAAAGGAAGATGAAACACTGTTTACAAAGTGCAGTAAGCAGCCATAAGAAGAAAACAAATCCTACCATTTGCAATGACGTGGATGGAGCTAGACGGTAGTATGTTCAGAGAAATAGGTCAGGCAGCGAAAGACAAGTATCAAATGATTTCACTCATGTGTGGAGTATAACAACAAAGAAAAACTGAAGGAAAAAAACAGCAGCAGACTCACAGAACCGGAGAGTTGACTAAAAGTTGCCACAGGGAAAAGAACTGGGCAGGGTGGTTCTGAAGGGAAGGGATAAGTGCAGGGGAAAGAATGGGGGCATTAGGATTAGCATGTATATTGCGTGGGGTCGGGAAGGCATTTGGAGTGCTGTACAACACAGAGAAGACTATTAGAGATTATTTAGCATCTTACTACTCTCTGATGGACAGCGACTGAAGAGGAATTTTGGGGGGCACTTGGTGAAGGGGGAGCATAGTAAACATAAGGTTCTTCATGTAATTGTAGACTAATGATAACAAAAAAATTTTTTTAAGTGCAATAAGGGCACAGCACTAAATCATCAGAATAAAAGGTCAGGTTCTCAGAGCTGCATACAAGAGACACAGGGTTAAAAGAACGGATGAAAACTAAAAAATCCTACGTCCTTCCTTACAGGAGACTCACTTGAGGTCAAAGGACACAGACAAACTACAAGCTGAAGGTGTGCCTACAAGTACCCTACACGAGTGAAACTGAAATCAAACAATCCAATAAATGGATTGTGTTTGAGCCCCCAAGAGACAGTCAGTAGAATATGGCCCTATCTGGCCACAGTGAATTCTTTTTGTTTGTTTTCAGCAGTGCCGAGCAATAGATTTAGTGGTGCAGCAACGTCCTTCTCATTTTCTCTCACTTCAGCAACTGAGTTGCTGTAATAATAAGCATCTGTACCTTTGAAATCGGTGGGTTTTATGATCCTCACGAATGTGAAGTAATAACCACCTAAAGAGGGAAGTTTGGACACTCAAATAAACATGTCACTCCACAATACACTCTTAACTCCCAACTGCTCCTCTCTAGAAATTGTTGTTCCTTTTTATTTGACCCTCCGTCCCATCAGCAGTGATCACGCCGATTTCCTTCAAACACGGTGGTGAGGAAAGCAACAAGTTTACTTTTCTGTCGACAACAGGCCCAGAGGAAGGATACTTGTGGTCTTCAGGGAGCACTTAGTCAATGAATGTGGCTAAATACAGAAAGCAAGTGAGAAGCAGATGAAAGAGGACAGTGGGTTGAGACCCGGTTTCAAGACCCTGCACAACCATTTCCTGCTTTTGTAGGTACATGCGGCAGACTCGAACTGCAAGTGTCTCGGTGAACCTAGTGCTCTCCCTAAATATTAGTTACATTGCAGGATTTTTGGAATCATAATGTAGGAGAGTGACATAGGCTATGTGTTTAACTGTTCTGTACACAAGGACAGATGGGCAGACAAAAAGATGATAGATTGATTGATTGATAAATAGATAGACAGACAGATAGATAGATGTAGGTACATAACGATTAACACAAAGCTACTGCTCAAAACCAGGAGAGCAATGGTGAAAGCACATAGTGATACTACAAACAAAAATAGGAATGAACTCCAGTTTAAAAAGTGCAGTAAGCAGCCATAAGAAGAAAACAAATCCTATCATTTGCAAAAACGTGGATGGAGCTAGCGGGTATAATGCTCAGCCAAGTAGGCCAGGCGGAGAAATACATGTTCCTAATGATTTCACTCATGTGTAGAGTATAATAAGAAAGAAAAACTGAAGGAAAGGACAGAAGCAGACTCACAGAACCCGAGAGTGGACTAACAGTTACCAAAGAGAAAAGGACTGGGTAGGGTTTGTGGGAAGGGCGTAATAAGGTTGGGGAAAAAGAATGGGGGCATTAGGATTATCATACATAATGTGTACGGTGGGCGGTCATGGGAAGGGCTGTACAACATAGAGAAGACATATAGTGAATCTACAGCATCTTATTATATGCTGATGGACAGCGACTGTAAGTGGGATTTGGGGGGAACTTTGTGAAGGGGGTAGACTGGAAACATAATGTTCTGCATGTGATTGTATATTAATGAGAACAAAAAAATTTCAAAGTGCAGTAAGAGCACAGCTCTCAAATATCAGAATGAAAGTACAGGCTTTGAGTGCTCCAATCAAAAGACACAGGTTTAGAAGTACTGATGAAAACTCAGGACCACCTACGTGCTCCCTTACTGGAGACTCACTTGAGATCCAAGGAAACAGACAAACTACAAGCTGAAGGGGCGCGGACAGGTACCCTATACAAGTGAAACTGAGAAACAAACAAACAAACGGATTCTGTTTGGGTCCCCAGAGAGAGTCAATAAAAAATAGCCCTATCTATCCACCGTGAATACTTTTGTTTGTTTTCAGCAGTGCTCAGGCATAGATTAGGTGGTGCAGCAACTTCCTTCTCATTTCCTCTCAACTCAACAAATGAATTGCTGTAATAATATGCGTCTGGGCTTTTAAAATCATTGCGTTTTATGATGTTCAGGAATGTAATGAGGTAATAACCACATAAAGAGGAAAGATTGGACCCTCAAATAAACAATTCACTCCACAACACACTCTTTGTTCCCAACTGCTCCTGTCCAGAAGTAGGTGTTAATTCATATTTGTCCCTCCACCTATCAGCAGTGATCACGCCGATGTCCCTCAAACATGGCGGTGTGCAAAGTACCAAGTACAATTTTCTGTCAACAACAGGCCCAGAGGAAGGATACTTGTGGTCTTCAGGGATCACTTTCTCACTGAATGTGGCTAAATAAAGTCACCAAGCGACCAGGAAGTATAAGAGGACAGAGGACAGAGATACGGTTTCAAGTCCTTTCACCTCCATTTACTTGTTTTGTAAGCACACGTGGATGACTCTACCTCAAAGTGTATCGGTGAACACAGTGCACTCCTTATGGCTTAGTTACCTTGCAAGATTTCTGGAAGCATAATGTAGGGAAGAGACATAGGCTATGTTGTTAACTGTTCTGTACAGAAGGATTGTTGTGCCGACAAAAAGATGATTGATTCATAGATAGTTATTTAGACAGACGACAGATGAAAGATAGACAGATAGGTACATAGATTGACAGATGATAGATATCATAGATAGATGATAGGAAGATAGATAGATAGGTAGACAGATACATAGATACATACATACATAGATACGTAGATGGACAGACAGACCGTTAGATAGATAGATACAGATACATATCGATTGACACAAAGATATTTTTCATAACCAGGATTTGAATGGTGAATAACATAGGTAAACTGCAAACAAAAAGGAAGAATGAAATCCAGTTTAAAGAGTGCAGTAAGCAGCCTTAAGGAGAAAACAAATACTACCATTTGCAATGACGCGGATGGTCCTAGACGGTAGTATGTCCAGAGAAATAGGCCAGGCGGAGAAAGACAAGTACCAATTGATTTCACTCATGTGTATAGTATAACAACAAAGAAAAACTTAAGGAAAAAAACAGCAGCAGACACACAGAACCCGAGAGTTGACTAAAAGTTACCAAAGGGAAAAGGACTGGGCAGGATGTGTGTCTGAAGGGATGGATAAGTGTATGGAGAAAGAATGGGGGCATTAGGATTAGCATGTAAAATGCGTGGGGTTCGGTGTGCATGGAGAGTACTGTACAACACAGAGAAGACTAGTAGAGATCATATAGCATCTTACTACTCACTGATGGACAGCGACTGTAACGGGATCTGTGGGGGGGGACATGGTGAAGGGTTCTACAGCATCCAACTACGCTGATCGACAGTGACTGAAGAGGTTTTTCGGGGGGACATGGTGAAGGGGGGAGCACAGTAAACATAATGTTCTTCACGTGATTGCAGATTAATGATAAAAAAATACTTAAATGCAATATGTGCACTGCTCTGAATCATCAGAATAAAAGGTCAAGCACTGAGTGCTGCAAACAAAAGACACAGGGTTAAAAGAACGGATGAGAACTCAAGAAACCTACGTGCTTCCATACAGGAGACTCACTTGAGATCCAAGGACACAGACAAACTGCAAGATGAAGGTGTGGGGACAAGTACCCTACACGAGTGAAACTGAAAAACAAACAATGAAACAAATGGATTCTGTTTGAGACCCCATAGACATTCAGTAGAAAATAGCCCTATCTGGCCACAGTGAATTCTTTTTGTTGTTTTCAGCAGTTCCCATCCTTAGATTTAGTGGTCCAGCAACGTCCTTCTCGTTTTCTCTCACCTCAACAACTGAGTTCCTGTAATAATAAGCATCTGGGCCTTTGAAAACGGTGGGTTTTATGATCTTCATGAATGTGAAGTAATAACCACCTAAAGAGGGAAGTTTGGACACTCAAATAAACATGTCACTCCACAATACACTCTTAGCTCCCAACTGCTCCTGTCTAGAAATTGGTGTTCCTTTTTATTTGACCCTCCGTCCTATCCGCAGCGATCATGCCGATGTCCTTCAAACATGGTGATGATCAAAGCAACAAGTTTACTTTTCTGTTGACAACAGGCCCTGAGGAAGGATACTTGTGGTTTTCAGAGAGAACTTAGTCAGTGAATGTGGCTAAATACAGAGAGCAATTTAGAAGGAGATGAAAGAGGACAGAAGATAGAGACACGGGTATATCTCCCTGCACAACCATTTACTGGTTTTGTAGTACATGCGGCCGACACGACCTGAAAGTGTGTCGGTGAACCCAGTGCTCTCCCTACAGAATAGTTACCTTGCAGGATTTTTGGAAGCATAATGTAGGAAAGTGATATAGGTTATATGGTTAACTCTTCTGTACTCAAGGACAGATGGGCAGACAAAAAGATGATTGATTGATTTATAAATAGATAGATAGTTAGATAGATAGATAGATAGATAGATATAGGTACATATCGATTAACACAAAGCTACTGCTCATAACCAGGAGAGCAATGGAGAAAGCAAATAGCGATAGTACAAACAAAAAAGAAGAATGAAATCCAGTTTAAAAAGTGCAGTAAGCAGCCAAAAGAAGAAAACAAATCCTATCATTTCCAATAACGTGGATGGAGCTAGATTGTATTATGCTCAGTCAATTAGGCCAGTCGGAGAAAAAAATGTACCAAATGATTTCACTCATGTGTGGAGTACGACAACAAAGAAAAACTGAAGGAAAAAACAGCAGCAGACACACAGTACCCGAGAGAGTACTAACCGTTACCAAAGAGAAATGGACTTGGTAGGGTTTTTGGGAAGGGAGTGATAAGGGCGGGGAAAATGAATGGTGGCATTAGGATTTGCATGAACAATGTGTAGGGTGTAGTGTCATGGGGAGGACTATACAACACAGAGAAGACAAGTGGTGATTCTACAGCATATTACTACACGCTGACGGACAAAGACTGTAACTGGGATTTGGCAAGGACTTGGTGAAGGAGGTAGACTAGTAAACATATTGTTCTGCATGTAATTGTATATTAATGAGAACAAAAAAATATTTCAAAGTGCAGTAAGAGCATAGCTCTCAAATATCAGAATAAAAGTACAGGCTTTGACTGCTCCAATCAAAAGACACAGGGTTAGAAGTAGTGATGAAAACTCAAGATCACCTATGTGCTCCCTTACTGGAGACTCACTTGAGATCCAAGGACACAGACAAACTACAAGCTGAAGGGGCGCGGACAGGTACCCTATACAAGTGAATCTGAGAAACAAAGAAACAAATGGATTCTGTTTGAATCCCCAGAGACAGTCACTAGAAAATAGTCCTACCTAGCCACCGTGAATTCTTTTTGTTTGGTTTCAGCAGTGCCCAGGTATAGATTTAGTGGTACTGCAATGCCCTTCTCATTTTTTCTCACATCAGCAAATGAATTGCTGTAATAATATGCATCTGGACTTTTGAAATCACTGGGTTTTATGATGTTCACGATTGTAAAGAAGTAATCACCACATAAAGAGGGAAGTTTGAACACTGAACCAAACACGTCTCTCCACAACAAACAATTTGCTCCCAAATGCTCCTGTCTAGAAATAGGTGTTCCTTTTTATTTGTCCCTCCTCCTATCAGTGGTGAACATGCCTATGTCCCTAAAACATGGTGGTGAGTAAAGCACCAAGTATACTTTTATGTCTACAACAGGCAGAGAGGAAGTATACTTGGGGTCTTCAGAGAGCACTTAGGCAATGAATGTAGCTAAATACTGTTATCAAGCGAGAAGGAGGTATAAGAGGACAGAGGAAAGAGATACGGTTACAAGTCCCTGCACCACCATTTACTGGTTTTGTAAGCACACGTGGCTGACTCGATCTGCAACTGTCTCAGTGAGCCCAGTGCTCTCCCTGCGGCCTAGTGACCTTGCAATATTTTTGGAAGCATAATATAGGGAAGTGATATAGGTGATGTTGTTAACTGTTCTGTACATAAAGATAGATGGGCAGAGAGAAAGATAATTTATTCATAGATATACAGATAGATAGATGACGGATGAGAGATAGACAGATGATACACATGACAGGTGATAGGAAGCTAGATAGATGGAAAGATATATAGAGAGAAGGACAGAGAGATAGAAGGATATATAGAAATATAGATAGATATACAGACAGACAGAGCAATAAATAGATACAGATACATATCGATTGACACAAAGCTGTTGCTCATAACCAGGAGATGAATGGTGAGAGCACATAGCTAAACTACAAACAAAAAGGAAGAATGAAACCCTGTTTACAAAGTGCAGTAAGCAGCCATAAGAAGAAAACAAATACTACCATTTGCAATGACGTGGATGGAGCTAGACGGTAGTATGTTCAGAGAAACAGGTCAGGCGGCGAAAGACAAGTATCAAATGATTTCACTCATGTGTGGAGTATAACAACAAAGAAAAACTGAAGAAAATAAACAGCAGCAGACTCACAGAACCCGAGAGTTGACTGAAAGTTGCCAAAGGGAAAAGGACTGGGCAGGGAGGTTCTGAAGGGAGGGATAAGTTTTTGGAGAAAGAATGGGATCCTTAGGATTAGCATGTATATTGCGTGGGGACGGGAAAGCACGCTGAGTGCTGTACAACACAGAAAGACTATTAGAGATTATATAGCATCTTACTACTCACTGATGGACAGCGACTGTAACAGGGTCTGTGGGGGGGGGACATGTTGAAGTTGTCTACAGAATCCAACTACACTGATCGACAGCGACTGAATAGGTTTCTCGGTGGGACTTGGTGAAGGGGCAAGCAAAGTAAACATAATGTTCTTCACGTGATTGTAGATTAATGATAAAAAAAATTCTTTAAGTGCAATAAGTGCACAGCTCTGAATCATCAGAAAGTTCAGGCACTGAGTGCTGCAAACAAAAGATACAGGGTTGAAAGAAGGGAAGAAAACTCAAGACCCCTACGTGCTTACTTACAGGAGACTCACTTGAGATCCAAGGACACAGACAAACTACAAGCCGAAGATGTTTGGACAATTACCCTACACGAGTGAAACTGAAAAACAAATAATCAATCAAATGGATTCTGTTTGAGTACACAGAGACAGTCAGCAGAAAATAGCCCTATCTGGCCAGGGTTAATTCTTTTTGTTTGGTTTCAGCAGTTCCCAGCCATAGATTTAGTGGTGCAGCAACATACTTCTCATTTTCTCTCACCTCAACAACTGAGTTCCTGTAATAATCATCTGGGCCTTTGGAATCAGTGGGTTTTATGATGTTCACGAATGTGAAGATCTAATAACCACATAAAGAGGGAAGTTTGGACACTCAAATAAACACGTCACTCCACAATGCACTCTTAGCTCCCAACTGCTCCTGTCTAGAAATTGGTGTTCCTTTTTATTTGACCCTCCGTCCTATCGGCGGTGATCACGCTGATGTCCTTCAAACAGGGTGGTGAGCAAAGCAACAAGTTTACATTTCTGTCGACAACAGGCCCAGAGGAATGATACTTGTGGTCTTCATGGAGCACTTAGTCAATGAATATGGCTAAATACAGACAGCATGTTAGAAGGAGATGAAAGAAGACAGAGGATAGAGACACGGGTTCAAGTCCCGGCACAAACATTTCCTGGTTCTGTAGGTACAAGCGGCCGAGTCAACCTGCAAGTGTCTCGGTGAACCCATTGCTCTCTCTACAGCCTAGATACTTTGCAGGATTTTTGGAAGCATTGTGTAGGAAAGTGATAGAGGATATACGGTTAAGTGTTCTGTACACAAGGACAGATGGGCAGAAAAAAAGATGATTAATTCATTGATAAATAAATAGACAATTAGATAGATATAGGTACATATCGATTAACACAAAGCTAGTGCTCATAACCATTAGAGCAATGGTGGAAGCACACAGAGAAACTACAAACAAAAAAAGAAGAAAGTAATCCAGTTTAAAAAATGCAATAAGCAGCCATAAGAAAAAACAAATCCTATCATTTGCAATAACGTGGATGGTGCAAGAGGGTATTATGCTCATTCAAATAGGCCAGGCGGAGAAATACATTTACCAAATGATTTCACTCATTTGTGGAGTACGATAACAAAGAAAAACTGAAGGAAAAGACAGCAGCAGACTCACAGAACCCGAGATCGGAACACAGTTACCAAAGAGAAAGGTACTGGGTAGGGTTTGTGGGAAAGGAGTAATAAGGGCGGGGAAAAAGAATGGGGGCATTAGGATTAGCATGCATAATGGATAGGGTGGGGATCATGGGTAGTGCTGTACAAAATAGAGAAGACATGTAGTGATTCTACAGCATCTTAGTACATACTGACGGACAGCAGCTGTAACTGGGATTTGGTGGGGACTTGGTGAAAGGGGTAGACTAGAAAACATAATGTTCTGCATGGGATTGTACATTAATGAAACAAAAAGAATTTCAATGTGCAGTAAGAGCACAGCTCTCAAATATCAGAATAAAAGTACACGCTTTGAGTGCTCCAATCAAAAGACACAGGGTTAGAATAACTGATGAAAACTCAAGACCACCTACGTGCTCCCTTACTGGAGACTCACTTGAGATCCAAGGACACAGACAATCTACAAGCTGAAGGGGCGGGGACAGGTACCCTATACAAGTGAAACTGAATAACAAATAAACAAATGGATTCTGTTTGAGTCCCCAGAGACAGTCAGTAGAAAATAGATCTATCTAGCCACTGTGAATTCTTTTTGTTTGGTTTCAGCAGTGCTCAGGCATAGATTTACTGGTGCAGCAAGTTCCTTCTCATTTCCTCTCACCTCAACAAATGAATTTCTGTGATAATATGCGTCTGGTCTTTTAAAATCATCGCTTTTTCTGATGTTCACGAATGTAAAGAAGTAATAAGCACCTACAGAGGGAAGTATATACCATCAAATAAGCACTTCAATGTACAACACACTCTTTTTCCCAACTTCTCCTGCCCAGAAAGAGTTGTTCCTTTATATTTGTCCCTCCACCTATCAACAGTTATCACGCCGATGTCCTTCAATCACGGTGGTGTGCAAAGATCCAAGTACACTTTTCTGTCGACAACAGGCCCAGAGGAAGGATACTTGTGGTCCTCAGGGATCACTTACTCACTGAAAGTGTCTAAATAAGGTCACCAAGTGAGCAGGAAGTATAAGAGGACAGAGGACAGAGATACGGGTTCAAGTCCTTTCACCTCCATTAACTGGTTTTGTAAGCACACACAGCTGACTCTACCTGAAAGTGTATCGGTGAACACAGTGTTCTCCTTATGGCTTAGTTACCTTGCAAGATTTCTGGAAGCATAATGTAGGGAAGAGACATAGGCTATGTTGTTAACTCTTCTGTACATAAGGATAGATGGGCAGAAAAAAAGATGATTGATTTATAGATATATAGGTAGACAGACGACAGATGAAAGATAGATAGATAGGTACATAGATTGATAGATGATAGACATCACATATAGATGATGGATAGATAGATAGACAGTTAGATAGATAGATACATAGATACACACCTACATAGATACATAGACAGACAGAACGTTAGATAGATAGATACAGATACATATCGATTGATACGAAGCTCTTGTTCATAACCAAGAGTTGAATGGTGAATAACATAGCTAAACTACAAACAAAAAGGAAGAATGAAATCCAGTTTAAAAAGTGCAGTAAGCAGCCTTAAGAAGAAAACAAATACTACATTTTTCAATGACGTGGATGTAGCTAGACGGTATTATGTTAACAGAAATATGAAAAGCGGAGAAAGACAAGTACCAAGTGATTTCACTCATGTGTGGAGTATAACAACAAAGGAAAACTGTAGGAAAAAAACAGCAGCAGACTCACAGAACCCGAGAGTAGACTGAAAGTTACAAAGGGAAAAGACTGGGCAGGGTGATTCTGAAGGGAGGGATAAGTGTGGGGAGAAAGAATGGGGGCATTAGGATTAGCATGTATAATGCGTGGTGTCGGGTGTGCATGGGGAGTACTGTATAACACATAGAAGACTAGTAGAGAACGTATATTATCTTACTACTCACTGATGGACAGCGACTGTAATGGGGTCTTTGTGGGGGGACATGGTGAAGGGGACTTCAGCATGCAACTACGCTGATTAACAGCGACTGAAGAGGTTTTTGGGTGGGACTTGGTGAAGGGGGAGCATAGTAAACATAATGTTCTTCACGTGATTGTAGATTAATGATAAAAAAATTCATTAAGTGCAATAAGTGCACAGCTCTGAATCATCAGAATAAATGGTCAGGCACTGAGTGCTGCAAACAAAAGACACAGGGTTAAAAGAAGGGATGAAAACTCAAGACACCTACATGCTTACTTACAGGAGACTCACTGGAGATAAAAGGACACAGATAAACTACAAGCCGAAGGTGTGTGGACAAGTACCCTACACGAGTGAAAGTGAAAAACAAATAATCAAACAAATGGATTCTGTTTGAGTCCCCAGAGACAGTCAGCAGAAAATAGCCATATCTGGCCACCGTGAATTTTTTTTTTTTGGTTTCAGCAACTCCCAGCCATAGATTTAGTGGCGAAGCAACTTAATTCTCATTTTCTCTCACCTCAACAACTGAGTTGCTGTAACAATAAGCATCTGGGCCTTTGAAATCAGTGGGTTTTATGATGTTCACGAATGTGGAGATGTAATAACCACCTAAAGACGGAAGTTTGGACACTCAAATAAACACGTCACTCCACAATACACTCTTAGCTCACAACTGCTCCTGTCTAGAAATTGGTGTTCCTTTTTATTTGACCCTCCGTCCTATCGGCGGTGATCACGCTGATGTCCTTCAAACATGGTGGTGAGCGAAGCAACAAGTTTACTTTTCTGTCGACAACAGGCCCAGAGAAATGATACTTGAGATCTTCAGGGAGCACTTAGTCAATGAATGTGGCTAAATACAGTCAGCAAGTTAGAAGAAGATGAAAGAGGACAGAGGATAGAGACACGGGTTCAAGTCCCAGCAAAACCATTTCCTGGTTTTGTAGGTACAGGCGGCCGACTCGAACTGCAAGTGTCTCGGTGAACCCAGTGCTCCCTCTGCAGCCTAGATACTTTGCAGGATTTTTGGGAGCATAGTGTAGGAAAGTGCTATAGGGTATATGGTTAACTGTTCTGTACACATGGACAGATGGACAGACAAAAAGATGATTGACTGACTGATTGATAAATTGATAGACAGATAGATAGATATAGGTACATATCGATTCACGCAAATCTACTGCTCATAACCAGGAGAGCAATGGTGAAAGCACATAGCGAAACTACAAACAAAAAAGAAGAATGAATTCCAGTTTTAAAAGTGCAGTAAGGAGCCATAACAATAAAACAAATCCTACATTTGCAATAACGTGGATGGAGCTAGAGTGTATTATGCTCAGTCAAATAGGCCGGGTGGAGAAATACATGTACCAAATGATTTCACTCATGTGTGGAGTACGATAACAAAGGAAAACTGAAGGAAAAGAGATCAGCAGTCTCACAGAACCTGAGATCGGAACACAGTTACCAAAGAGAAAGGGACTGGGTAGGGTTTGAGGGAAGGTAGTAATAAGGGCGGGAAAAAGGATGGGGGTATTAGGATTAGCATGTATAATGTGTAGGGTGGGGGGTCATGGGTAGGGCTGTACAACACAGAGAAGACATGTAGTGATTCTACAGTATCTTAGTACATGCTGACTGACAGCGACTGTAACTGTGATTTGGGGGGGACTTGGTGAAGGGGGTAGACTGGAAAACATAATGTTCTGCATGTGATTTTACATCAAAGAAACAAAAAGAATTTCAACGTGCAGTAAGAGCACAGCTCTCAAATATCAGAATAAAAGTACAGGCTTTGAGTGCTCCAATCAAAAGACACAGGGTTAGAAGAACTGATGAAAACTCAAGACCACCTACGTGCTCCCTTACTGGAGACTCACTTGAGATCCAAGTACACAGACAAACTACAAGCTGAAGGGGAGTGGACAGGTACCCTATACATGTGAAACTGAATAAGAAACAAAAAAATGGATTCTGGTTGAGTCCCCAGAGAGATTCAGTAGAAAATAGCCCTATCTAGCCACCGTGAATTCTTTTTGCTTGGTTTCAGCAGTGCTCAGTTATAGATTTATTGGTTCAGCAACTTCCTTCTCATTTTCTCTCACCTCAACAAATGAATTTCTGTAATAATATGCGTCTGGGCTTTTAAAATCAATGCTTTTTATGATGTTCACGAATGTAAAGAAGTAATATACACCTAAAGAGGGAAGTTTGGACACTCAAATAGACACTTCACTCCACAACACACTCTTTGTTCCCAACTGCTCCTGTCCAGAAATAGGTGTTCCTTTTTATTTGTCCATCCCTCCTATCAGAGGTGATCACGCCGATGTCCCTCAAACATGGTTGTGAGCAAAGCACCAAGTTTTCTTTCTGTGGACAACAGGCCCAGAGGAACAATACTTGTGGTGTTAACGGAGCACTTAGTCAATGAATGTGGCTAAAAATAGAGTCAGCCAGTGAGAAGAAGATAATAGAGAATACAGACACAGTTTCAAGTCCCTGCACAACCATTTACTGTTTTGTAGGTACACGTGGCTGACTCGACCTGCAAGTGTCTAGGTGAACCGAGTGCTCTTCCTACAGCCTAGTTACCTTGAAAGATTTTTGGAAGCATACTGTAGGGAAGTGATAAAGGCGATGTTGTTAACTGTTTGGTACATAAGGATAGATGGGCAGGCAAAAAGATGATTGATTCATAGACAGATAGATAGATGACAGAAGATAGACAGATGATAGAAATGATAGATAGATAGATAGATAGATAGATAGATAGATAGATAGATAGATAGATAGATGATAGATAGTTAGATAGATAGAATGTTAGAAGGATGGATAAATAGAAAGACAGATAGATAGACAGATAGATAGAAAGAAAGATAGAAGGATGGATAGATAGATAGATAGATAGATAGATGGATAGACAGACAGATAGAAGATAGATAGATAGATAGATAGAAATATAGAAACAGATAAATATAGATTAACACAAAACTATCACTCATAACAAGGAGATCAATGGTGAAAGCACATTGTGAACCTACAAAAAAAAAGATGAATGAATTCCAGTACAAAAACTGCAGTTTGCAGCCAGAAGAAGAAAACAAATACTACCATTTGAAATGACGTGAATGGAGTTAGACACTTGTATGTTCAGTGAAATATGCCAGGCGGAGAAAGACAAATACCAAGCGATTTCACTTATGTGTGGAGTATAACAACAAAGAAAAACTGAAGGAAAAAAACAGCAGCACACTCACAGAACCCGAGAGTTGAGTAAAAGTTACCAAAGGGAAAAGGACTGGGCAGGGTGGGTCAGAAGGGAGGGATAAGTGTGGGGAGAAAGAATGGGGGCATTAGGATTAGCAAGTATAATGCATGTGATCGGGTGTGCATGGGGAGTACTGTACAACACAGAGAAGACTAGTAGAGATAATATAGCATCTTACTACTCACTGATATACAGCGACTGCAACGGGTTCTGTGGGGTGAACATGGTGAAGGGCTCTACAGCATCCAACTATGCTGATGGACAGCGACTGAAGAGGTTTTTCTTAGGTACTTCGTGAAGGGGGGTGCATAGTAAACATAATGTTCTTCACGTGATTATAAATTAATGATAAAAAAATTCATTAAGTGCAATAAGTGCACAGCTCTGAATCATCAGAATAAATGGTCAGGCACTGAGTGCTGCAAACAAAAGACACAGGGTTAAAAGAAGGGATGAAAACTCAAGACACCTACGTGCTTACTTACAAGAGACTCACTTGAGATCCAAGGACACAGATAAACTAAAAGCCGAAGGTGTGTGGACAAGTACCCTACACGAGTGATAGTGAAAAACAAACAATCAAACAAATGGATTCTGTTTGAGCCCCCAGAGACAGTCAGCAGAAAATAGCCCTATCTGGCCACCGTGAATTCTTTTTGTTTGGTTTCAGCATTGCCCAGCCATAGATTTAGTGGTGCAGCAACGTTCTTCTCATTTTTTCTCACCTCATCAACTGAGTTGCTGTAATAATAAGCATCTGGGCAGTTGAAATCAGTGGGTTTTATGATGTTCACGAAAGTGAAGTTCTAATAACCACCTAAAGAGAGAAGTTTGGTGTCTCAAATAAACAAGTCACTTCACAATACACTATTAGCTCACAACTGATCCTGTGTAGAAATCTGTGTTCCTTTTTTATTTGACCCTCCGTCCTATTGGCGTTGATCATGCTGATGTCCTTCATACATGGTGGTGAGCAAAGCAACAAGTTTACTTTTCTGTCAACAACAGGCCCAGAGGAATGGTACTTGTGGTCTTCAGGGAGCACTTATTCAATGAATGTGGCTAAATACAGACAGCAAGTTAGAAGGAGATGAAAGAGGACAGATGATAGAGACACGGGTTCAAGTCCCGGCACAACCATTTCCTGGTTTCGTACATACATGCGTCCGACTCGACCAGCAAGTTTCTCGGTGAACCCAGTGCTCTCTCTACAACCTAGATACTTTGCAGGATTTTTGGAAGCAGAGTGTAGGAAAGTGATATAGGAAATATGGCTAACTGTTCTGTACACAATGACAGATGGGCAGAGAAAAAGATGATTGATTGATAAATAGTTAGACAGAAAGATAGGTAGATATAGGTACATATCGATTAACACAAAGCTACTGCTCATAACCATTAGAGCAATGGTGAAAGCACATAGCGAATCTACAAACAAAAAAGAAGAATGAAATCCAGTTTAAAAAGTGCAGTAAGCAGCCATAAGAAGAAAACAAATTCTATAATTTGCAATATCGTGGATGGAGCTAGAGGGTATTATGCTCAGTCAAATACGCCAGTCGGAGAAATACATGTACCAAATAATTTCACTCATGTGTGGAGTATGATAACAAAGACAAACTGAAGGAAAAGACAACAGCAGACTCACAGAAACCGGGAGTGGTCTAACAGTTACCAAAGAGAAAGGGACAGGGTAGGGTTTGTGGGAAGGGAGTAATAAGGGCGGAGAAAAAGAATGGGGGCATTAGGATTAGCATGTATAATGTGTAGGGTGGTGGTTCATGTGTAGGGCTGAACAACACAGAGAAGACATGTTGTGATTCTACAGCATCTTAGTAAATGCTGACGGACAGCGACTGCAACTGGGATTTGGGGGGGACGTGGTGAAGGGGGTAGACTGGAAAACATAATGTTCTGTATGTGATTGTATATTAATGAGAACAAAAAAATTTCAAAGTGCAGTAAGAGCACAGCTCTCAAATATCAGAAAAAAAGTACAGGCTTTGAGTGCTCCAATCAAAAGACACAGGGATAGAAGAACTGATGAAAACTCAAGACCACCTACGTTCTCCCTTACTGGAGAATCACTTGAGATTGAAGAACACAGACAAACTACAATCTGAAGGGGCGCGGACAGGTACCCTATACAAGTGAAACTGAGAAACAAAAAACAAAAGGATTCTGTTTGAGTCCCCAGAGAGAGTCAGTAGAAAATAGCCCTATCTAGCCACCGTGAATTCTTTTTGTTTGGTTTCTTCAGTGCTCAGGCATAGATTTATTGGTGCAGCAACTTCCTTCTCATTTCCTCTCACCTCAACAAATGAATTGCTGTAATAATATGCGTCTGGGCATTTAAAATCATTGCTTTTTATGATGTTCACGAATGTAAAGAAGTAATAACCACCTAAAGTGTGTAGTTTTTCCCTCAAATAAACACTTCACTCCACAACACACTCTTTGTTCCAACTGCTCCTGTCCAGAAATAGGTGTTCCTTTATATTTGTCCCTCCACCTATCAGCAGTGATCACGCTGATGTCCCTCAAACATGGTGGTGTGCAAAGTACCAAGTACACTTTTCTGTCGAGAACAGTCCCAGAGGAAGTATACTTGTGGTCTTCAGGATCACTTACTCACTGAATGTGGCTAAATACAGTCACCAAGCGAGCAGGAAGTATAAGAGGACAGAGGACAGAGATACGGGTTCAAGTCCTTTCACCTCCATATACTGGTTTTGTAAGCACACGCGTCTGACTCTACGTGAAAGTGTATCGGTGAACACAGTGCTCTCCTTATGGCTTAGTTACCTTGCAAGATTTCTGGAAGCATAATGTAGGGAAGAGACATAGGCTATGTTGTTAATTGTTCTGTACATATGGATAGATGCGCAGACAAAAAGATGATTGATTCAGAGATAGATAGATTGACAAACGACAGAGAAAGATAGATAGGTACATAGATTGGTAGATGATAGACATCATAGATAGATGATAGGAAGATAGATAGATAGATAGATAGATAGATAGATAGATAGATAGATACACAGATATATAGATACATACATACATACATAGACAGACAGACCATTAGATAGATAGATACAGACACATATCGATTGACACAAAGCTATTGTTCATAACCAGGAGTTGAATGTTGAATAACATAGCTAAACTACAAACAAGAAGGAAGAATGAAATCCAGTTTAAAAAGTGCAGTAAGCAGCCCTAAGAAGAAAACAAATACTACCATTTGCAATGATGTGGATGGAGCTAGACGGTAGTACATTCAGAGATATAGGCCAGGCGGAGAAAGACACGTACCAACTGATTTCACTCATGTGCGGAGTATAACAACAATGTAAAACTGAAGGAAAAAAACAGCAGCACACTCACAGAACCCGAGAGTTGAGTAAAAGTTACCAAAGGGAAAAGGACTGGGCAGGGTGGGTCTGAAGGGAGGGATAAGGTTGGGGGGAAAGAATGGGGCATTAGGATTAGCGAGTATAATGCATGTGATCGGGTGTGCATGGGGAGTACTGTACAACACAGAGAAGACTTGTAGAGATCATATAGCATCTTACTACTCACTGTTGGACAGCGACTGCAACGGGTTCTGTGGGGGTGACATGGTGAAGGGCTCTACAGCATCCAACTACGCTGATCGCCAGCGACTGAAGAAGTTTTTCTTGGAGACTTGGTGAAGTGGGGTGCATAGTAAACATAATGTTCTTCACGTGATTGTAGATTAATGATAAAAAAAATACTTTAATTGCAGTAAGTGCTCAGCTCTAAATCATCAGAATAAAAGGTCAGGCACTGAGTGCTGCAAACAAAAGACACACGGTTAAAAGAAGGGATGAAAACTCAAGACATCTACGTGCTCACTTACAGGAGACTCACTTGAGATCCATGGACACAGACAAACTACAAGCCGAAGGTGTGTGGACAAGTACCCTGCACGAGTGAAACTGAAAAGCAAACAATCAAACAAATGAATTCTGTTTGAGTCCCCAGAGACAGTCAGTAGAAAATAGCACTATCTGGACGACGTGAATTCTGTTTGTTTGGTTTCAGCATTGCCCAGCCATAGATTTAGTGGTACAGCAACGTTCTTCTCATTTTTTCTCACCTGAACAATTGAATTGCTGTAAAAGTATGTGTCTGAACCTTTGAAATCAGTGCGTTTTATGAAGTTCATGAATTTAAGGATGTAGTAACTATATAAAGAGGGAAGTTTGGACACTCAAATAAACACGTCACTCCACAACCCACTCTTTGCCTCCAACTGTTCCTGTCTAGAAACTGGTGTTCCTTTTCATTTGTCGTTCCGTCCTATCAGCGGTGATCACGCCGATGTCCCTCAAACATGGTGGTGAACAAAGCACCAAGTTTACTTTTCTGTCGAAAACAGGCCCAGAGGAAGGATACTTGTGGTCTTCAGGGAGCCCTTAATCAATCAATGTGGCGAAATACAGTCAGCAAGTGAGAAGGAGATAAAAGAGGACAGAGGATAGAGACACGAGTTCAAGTCCCTGCAACACAATTTCCTGGTTTTGTGGGTTCACACGGATGAGTTGACTTGCAAGTGCCTTGGCGAACCCAGTGCTCTCAATACGGCCTAGTTACCTTGCAAGATTATTCGAAGCATAATGTAGGAATGTGACATAGTCTATGTGGTTAACTGTTCTGTACACAAGGACAGATGGGGAGAGAAAAAGTTGATTGATTCATAGATAGATAGATAGGTATATAGATAGACAGACAGATAGATATAGGTACATATTGATTAACACAAAGCTATTGCTCATAACCAGGAAAGCAATGGTGAAAGCACATAGCAAAACTACAAACAAAAAAGAAGAATGAAATCAAGTTTAAAAAGTGCACTAAGCAGATATAAAAGAAAACAAATCCTTTCATTTGCAATAACGTGGATGGACTAGAGGGTATTATGCTCAGTGAAATAGGACAGGTGGAGAAAGACAAGTACCAAATGATTTCACTCATTTGTGGGGTATAACAACAAAGAAAATCTGAAGGAAAATAACAGCAGCAGACTAACAGAACCTGACAGTGGACTAACAGTTACCAAAGGGAAAGGGACTGGGCAGGGAGTGTGGGAAGGTAGGGAAAATTGTGGGCAGAAAGAAAGGGGGCATTAGGATTAGCATTTATAATGTGTGTGGTGTGGGGAGCATAGTGAGGGCTGTACAACACAAAAGAGAAGTACTATTTCTACAGCATCTTACTACACGCCTATGGACAGCGGCTGTAATGGGGTGTGTGTTGGGGGACATGCTGAAGGGGTGTACAGCATCCAACTACGCTGATGAACAGTTACGGTAACTGGACTTTTGGGGGGTACTTTGTGTTCTTGGTGATCATAATGATCTTCGCGTGATTGTAGATTGATGATAACAAAAAAATTTTTGTAAGTGCAATAATGACACACCTCTCAATTGTCAGAATAAAAGGACAGGCTCTGAGTGCTCCAATCAAAAGACACAGGGATAGAGGAAGGGATGAAAACTCAAGACCACCTACGTGCTCCCTTTCTGGAGATTCACTTGGGATCCAAGGACACAGACAAACTACAAGCCGAATGGGCAGCTACAGGTACGCTACACAAGTGAACCTGAGAAACAAACAAACAAACAAATGGATTCTGTTTGAGTCCCCAGAGACAGCCAATAGGAAATAGCCCTATCTACGCACCGTGAATTCTTTTTGTTTGGTTTCAGCTGTGCCCAGCCATACATTTAGTTGTTCCGCAATATCCTTCTCATGTTTTCTCACCTCAACAACTGAATTGCTGTAATAATATGCGTCTTGGCTTTACAAATCAGTGGGTTTTATGATGTTCTTGAATGTAAAGAAGTAATAACCACCTAAAGAAGGAAGTTTGGAAACTCAAACATGTAACTCCACAACACTGTCATTGCTCCCAAATGCTCCTGTCTAGAAATAGGTGTTCCTTTTTATTTGTCGCTCCTCCTATCAGCGGAGCTCACGCCGATGTCCCTCAAACTTGGTGGAGAGCAAAGCACCAAGTATATTTTTCTGTCTTCAACAGGCCCAGAGGAAGGATACTTGTGGTCTTCAGGGAGCACTTATTCAATGAATGTGGCTGAGTACTGTCTTGAAGACAGAAGCAGGTAAAAGAGGGTACATGACAGAGATATGGGTGCCAATCGCTGCACCATAATTTACAGGTTTTGTAAGCACACGAGGCTGACTAGACCTGCAAGTGTCTTAATGAACCCAGTGCTCTTCCTACGTCCTAGTTACCTTGCAGGATTTTTGGAAGCATAATGTAGGGAAGTGACACAGGCGATGTTGTTAACTCTTCTGTACATAAGGATAGATGGGAAGAAAAAAAGATGATTGATTCATAAATAGATAGATAGATGATAGATGATAGATAGATGACAGAAAGTTAGATAGATAGAAAGATAGATAGAAAGAAGGATAGATAGGTAGATAGATAGATAGATAGAAAGATAGATAGATAGATAGATAGATAGATAGATAGAAAGATAGAAGGACAGATAGAGAGATTGATAGATAGATAGACAGACAGATAGAGAGATTCAGATACATATCGATTAACATACAGCTATTGCTCATAAACAGGAGATCAATGGTGAAAGCACATAGCGAAACAACAAACAGACAGAATTAAGTCCAGTTTAAAAACTGCCGTAAGCAGTCATAAGAGGAAAACAAATCCTACCATTTGCAATGATGTGGATGGAGCAAGATGATAGTATGCTCAGTGAAATAGGCTAGGTGGAGAAAGACAAGTACCAAATGATTTTACTCCTGTGTGGAGTATAACAACAAAGAAACTCTGAAGGAAAAAAACAGCAGCATACTCACAGGACCCAAAAGCGGACTAACAGTTACCAAAGGGAAAGGGACTGGGCAGGTTGGTTGGGAAGGGAGAGATGAGGGTGTGGAGAAAGAAATGGGAAATTAGGATTAGCATGTATAAAGCTTGGGGTCGGGTGGGCTTGGATAGGGCTGTACAACACAGAGAAGACAAGTAAAGTTTCTACAGCATCTTACTACACGCTAATGGACTGCGACTGTAATGGTGTGTGTGGGGTGGTTCATGGTGAAGGGGTCTAGAGCATCCAACTCCGCTGATTGACAGCATCTGTAAGAAGTTTCTAAGGGTGCCTTGGTGAAGGGGGGAGAAAAGTAAACATAATGTTCTTCACGTGATTGTAGATTAATGATAATAAAAAAATTTTTTTAGTGCAATAAGGGCAAAGCTCTGAATCATCAGAATAAAAAGAAACAGTCTTTGAGTGCTCCAAACAAAAGACACAGGGTTAAAAGTAGGGATGAATATTCAAAACCACCTACGTGATCCCTCACAGGAGACTCACTTGATATGCAAGGACACAGACAAACTACAGTCGAAGTGGTGGGAACAGGTACCCAACACAAGTGAAACTGAAAAACAATCAAACAAATGGATTCTCTTTGTGTCTCCAGAGATAGTCAGTAGAAAATAGCCCTCTCAAGCCACAGTGAATTCTTTTTCTTTTGTTTCAGCACTCCCCAGCCATAGATTTAGTGGTACAGCAACGTCCTTCTTATTTTCTCTCACCTCAACAACTGAATTGGTGTAAAAACAAGCGTCTGGGCCTTTGAAATCAGTGGGTTTTATGATGTTCATTAATGTAAAGAAACAATATCCAGATAAAGAGGGAAGTTTGGACACTCAAATAAACACGTAACCCCACAACACACTCTTTGCTCCCAACTGCTCCTGTCTAGAAATTGGTGTTCCTTTTCATTTGTTGTTCCATCCTATCAGTGGTGATCACGCCGATGTCCCTCAAACACGGTTATAAGCAAAGCACCAAGTTTACTTTTCTGTCGGAAACAGGCCCAGAGGAAGGATACTTGTGGTCTTCAGGGATCCCTTAGTCAATGAATGTGACTAAATACAGTCAGCAAGTGAGAAGTAGATAAAAGAGGAGAGAGGAGAGAGACACGGGTTCAAGACACTGCACCAAAATTTCCTGGTTTTGTAGGAATATGCGGCTGACTCTACCTGCAAGTGTCTCGGTGAACCCAGTGCTTTCCCTGCAGCCTAGTTACCTTGAAAGATTTTTGGAAGCACAATATAAGGAAGTGACACAGGCTATCTTGTTAACTGTTTTGTACAAAAGGACAGATGGGCAAACAAAAAGATGATTGACTAATTGATAGACTGATAGATAGATGGATAGACAGACAGATAGATAGATATAGGTACATATTGATTAAAACAAAACTATTGCTCATAACAAGGAGAGCAATGGTGAAATCACATAGCGAAACTACAGACAAAAGAGAAGACAGAAATCCAGTTTAAAAAGTGCAGTAAGCAGCCATAAGAAGAAAACAAATCCTACCATTTGCAACAACGTGGATGGAGCTAGAGGGTATTATGCTCAGTGAAATAGGCCAGGTGGAGAAAGAAAAGAACCAAATGATTTCACTCATGTGTGGAGTATAACAACCAAGAAAATCTGAAGAAAAAATAGCAGCAGACTCACAGAACCCGCGAGTTTGCTAATAGTTACCAAAGGGAAAGGGACTGGGCAGGTTGGGTGGGAAGGGAGGGATAAGGGTGGGGAGAAAGAAAGGGGGCATTAGTATTAGTGTGTATAATGTGTGTGGTGGGAGTAGCATGGGGAGGACTGTACAACACAGACAGGACAGTAGGGATTCTACACCATCTTACTACACGCTGATGGGCAGCGACTGTAATTGGTTTTAGATGCGGAATGTTGAATGGGAAGCCTAGTAAACGTAATGTTCTTCACGTGATTGTAGATTAATGATAACAAAGAAAATTTTTAAGTGCAATAAAGGAACAGCTCTGAATCATCAGAATAAACGGATATTCTTTGAGTGCTCCAATCAAAACACACAGGGTTAGAATAAGGGATGAAAACATAAGACCACCTACGTGCTCCCTTACTGGAGACTCACTTGAGATCCAAGGACACAAACTACAAGCTGAAGGGGCGGATTCGGGTACCCTACACAAGTGAAACTGAGAAACAGACAAACAAACAAATGGATTCTATTTGAGTCCCCAGAGACAGCCAGTAGAAAATAGCAGTATCTAGCCACCGTGAATTCTTTTTGTTTGTTTTCAGCAGTGCCCCACCATTGATTTAGTGGTTTAGCAACGTCCTTCTCATTTTTTCTCACCTCAACAACAGAATTGCTCAGTTATATGAGTCTGGGCTTTGGAAATCAGTGTGTTTTATGATGTTCACAAATGTAAAGAAGTAATAACCCCCTAAAGTGTGAAGTTTGGACACTCAAACAAACACGTAACTCCACAACACTCTCTTTGCTCCCAAATGCTCCTGTTTAGACATAGGTGTTATTTTTTATTTGACCCTCCTCCTATCAGCGGTGATCACGCCGATGTCCCTCAAACATGGTGGTAAGCAAAGCACCAAGTATACTTTACTGTCTACAAGAGGCCCAGAGGAATGAAACTTGTTATCTTAAGGTAGCCCTTAGTCAATGAATGTGGCTAAATACAGTCAGCAATCGAGAAGGAGGGAAAAGAGGACAGATGACAGAGATATGAGTTCTAGTCCCTGCACCAGTATTTACTGGATTTGTAAGGACACGATGCTGATTCAACCTGCAATTGTCTCAGTGAACCCAGTGCTCTCAATACAGCCTACTCTTCTTGCACTGTTTTTGGAAGCATAATGTAGGTAAGTGACATACGCGATGTTGTTAACTGTTCTGTACATAAGAATAGATGGGCACACAAAAAGATGGTAGATTCATAGATACATAGATGACAGATGATTGATAGATAGATGATAGTCATGAAAGATAGGCAGATAGATAGATAGATAGATAGATAGATAGATAGATAGATAGATAGATAGATAGATAGACAGACAGATAGACAGACAGACAGACAGACAGACAGACAGATAGATAGATAGATAGATAGATAGATTGACAGAAAGATGGATAGGTAGGTAGGTAGATAGGTTACAGACAGACAGATAGATAGATAGATAGATAGATAGATAGATAGATAGATAGGAAGATAGATACAGATACATATCAATTAACACAAAGCTATTGCTCATAACTGGGAGATAAATGGTGAAAACACATAGTGATAGTACAAAACAAAAAGGAAGAATGAAATCCAGTTAAAGTGTGCAGTAAGGAGCCATAAGAAGAAAACAAATCCTAAAATTTACAATGATGTGGATGGAGTTAGACGGTATTATGCTCAGTGAAATAGGCCAGGAGGAGAAAGACAAGTACCAAATGATTTTACTCATGTGTAGAGTACAACAACATAGAAAAACTGATGGAAATAAACAGCAGCAGAATCACAGAACCCGAGAGTGGACTAACAGATACCAAAGGGAAATGTACTGGGCAGGGTGGGTGATAAGGGAGGGATAAGGGCAGGAAGAAAGAAAGGGGATATTATTATTAGCATGAATAATGCGTGCGGACGGTTGGGCATGGGGAGTGCTGTACAACACAGAGAAGAAAAGTAGAGATTCTACAACATCTTACTACACGCTGATGGACAGCGACTGTAACGGGGTGTGTGGGGGGGTTCATGTTGAAGTAGTCTACAGCATCCAACTATGCTGATGGACACATTCTGTAAGAGGTTTTTCTGGAGGACTTGATGAAGGGGGGATCCAAGTAAACATAATGTTCTTCAAGTGATTGTAGATTAATGATAAAAAAAGAATTTAAAAGTGCAATAAGGGCACAGCTCTGAATCATTAGTGTAAATGGACAGGCTTTGAGTGCTCCAAACAAAAGACACAGGGATAAAAGAAGGGATGAAAACTCAAGAACACCTACGTTCTCTCTTAGAGGAGACTCACTTGAGATCCAAGGACACAGAAAATCTACAAGCCGTAGGGGTGGTGAGAGGTACCCAACATAAGTGAATCCGAAAAACAATCAATCAAATGGATTCTGTGTGTGTCCCCCAGAGACAGTCAGTAGAAAATAGCCATATCTGTCCACTGTGAATGCTTTTTGTTTGGTATCAGCAGTGCCCAGACATAGATTTAGTGGTGCAGCAATATCCTTCTCATTTTCTCTCAACTCAACAACTGAATTGCTGTAATAATATGGGTCTGGGCCTTTGAAATCAGTGGGTTTTATGATGTTCACGAATGTGAAGATCGAATAACCACCTAAAGAGGGATGTTTGGACACTCAAATAAACACGTCACTCCACAATACACTCTTAACTCCCAACTGCTCATGTCTAGAAATTGGTGTTCCTTTTTATTTGACCCTCCGTCCTATCGGCGGTTATCACGCTGATGTCCTTCAAACATGGTGGTGTGCAAAGCAACAAGTTTACTTTTCTGTTGACAACAGGCCCAGAGGAATGATACTCGTGGTCTTCAGGGAGCACTTAGTCAATGAATGTGGCGAAATACAGACAACAAGTTAGAAGGAGATGAAAGAGGACAGAGGATAGAGACACGGGTTCAAGTCCCGGCACAACCATTTTCTGGTTTTGTAAGTACACTTCTGACTCAACCTGCAAGTGTCTCGGGGAACCCAGGACTCTCCTTAAAACCTAGTTACCTTGTAAGATTTTTGGAAGCATAACGTAGCGAAGGGACATAGTCTATGTTGTTAACTGTTCTGCATACAAGGACAGATGTTCAGACAAAAAGATGACTGATTGATTGATAGATAGACATACATACAGATAGATAAATATAGGTACATATCGATTAACATAAAGGTATTGCTCATAACCAGGAAAGAAATGGTGAAAGCACATAGCGAAAATACAGACAAAAGAGAAGACAGAAATCCAGTTTAAAAAGTGCAGTAAGCAGCCGTAAGAAGAAAACAAATCCT
Organism: Manis pentadactyla; assembly: GCF_030020395.1. Classification (NCBI taxonomy): domain Eukaryota; kingdom Metazoa; phylum Chordata; class Mammalia; order Pholidota; family Manidae; genus Manis; species Manis pentadactyla. The sequence continues at coordinate 456,919 of NW_026645110.1, forward strand.
ACCATTTGCAACAATGTGGATGGAGCTACAGGGTATTATGCTCAGTGAAATAGGCCAGGCAGAGAAAGACAAGTTCCAAATGATTTCACTGATGTGTGGAGTATAACAAAAAAGAAAAACTGAAGAAAAAAAACAGCAGCGGACTCACAGAAACTGAGAGAGTACTAACAGTTACCAAAGGGAAAGTGACTGGGCTGGGTGGGTTGGAAGGGAAGGATAAGGGCAGTTAGAAAGAAAGGGGGCATTAGGATTAGCATGTATAATGCATGGGGGCTGTTGTGCATGGCGAGGGCTGTACAACACAGAGAAGTCAATTAGAGTTTCTACAGCATCTTACTACACGCTGATGGACAGCGACTGTAACGTGGTGTATGGGGGGGGACATGTTGAATCGGTGTACAGCAACCAACGCTGATGGATAGCGACTATAACAGGGTTTTGGGGAAGGACTTGGTGTACTTGGTGATCATAATGTTCTTCGCGTGATTGTAGATTAATGATGACAAAAAAGATATTTCATGTGCAATAAGGACACAGCTCTCAATTGTCAGAATAAACGGACAGTCTCTGAGTGCTAAAAATCAAAAGACACATGGTTAAAAGAAGGGATGAAAACTCAAGACCACCTACGTGCTCCCTTTCAAGGGACTCACTTGGTTTCCAAGGATGAAGCATAACTACAAGTTGAGGGGTTGGGAACAGGTACACTAGACAAGTGAAACTGAAAAAGAAAAACATAAAAAAGATGTGCTGATGGGATTAATGACCCCGGCTCACATGAGAGGGGATGCGGAAACATCCTCCCAAAATCAAAACCACATACATACGTACTATTTGGAAATAGAACAACTACATCAAATCGTGGAAGAACAGCAGGGAGGAAAGCTGCTGCAGCATCCTGTCACCTCAAGGAGAAGTGTGCTGTACAGCCCTGGAGATGTGCTCTCTGAGCACGAACCTACCATACATGTGGTGTGCACAGGAAGATTGGTGGGGTTGGAAAGCAAAGAGAGGCAGAAGACTTCGTGAGCCTTGAGGTTCCAGCCACTTGTGGGACAACACAGGGATCCACATCTGGCCGCTGTGGGACAAAAAAAGGCGGACAGTCTGAGAGACTCCTAACAGTGAGAGAACTGCTAAAGGGGCAAGGCTTCCACAGGGCTTGCCACGCAGGAGAAAGGACAGGTGTGCCAAACTGCCCACGTGCACTCTGCCCGTCAGGCGGGGAATTTTTCAGGAGCTCTGGTCGCTTCATCCCCCTGGCTGGCCTCGCTGCTCCCAGGCCCCTTACCGTGATCTGACTGGTACACGGCCTGCCTCACCACCAGCACCGGCCTGCAAAACGGCCGTCCCCACCTTCGGCAGCATCTCCCTGCATGTTCCCCATACTGGCCCTGGCAGTGGAGATGGGCACTGTGGTCGGGAAGAAGGAAAGACCTCTTTACTCCCGGCGGGGTTGGGCACTGGCACTGCTCCCCTGGGACCCCTGCCATCCCCCCAAGGGCTGAGCATCTCCAGAGAGTAAGGCTTCTCGGAGCTAGAGGGCGCCACCTACAAATATGAACGTTCAAAGGAACCCGGTAACTGGACTCAAATAAATCTTCCTGAGAAAGAGATCTCAAAATAAACATCAGGAGCATGCTCAGGGAGCTACAGAAAATAAAACTGCTCCTATCTCTAGAGCACAATTCTCTCTATCTCTCTCTCTTTCTCCGGGAGCGCTGCTAAGGCACGGTCCCGAGAGGGGTGCTGCAAGAGCCCAGCAGGAACGGCACAGCTCTAGGGTCCACCCAGCCTGTGTCAGGACAGTCCCACATGGGCTCTGACTGAACTGCATATGGGGGACGCCGCTCATCTAACACCACAGGAAAGACAACAGTGCCGCATGCTAGTCTTCCCATCAATGGCTAGAGGCTACGTGGCTCCACCGATACTAGGAGACGTCAACACCCTGGGCTTCATCTCCTTGGCAATCTTTTTTCCCTATGACCCTTGAAAGCAGCAAATGGCAAGATACAACCTACCAGTCTCCACACCACCTCACCTCTCAGTTTTACACTAGATGTTCCTGCATCACAGCTTCTCCTCTTCATTCCAATTTTCTCGGCTGGTTGGTGTTCAGGAAAAAAGGAATAATTAGTCAGATTTTGAATGAAGTGGAAGGGGGTTTGGTAAGATTCTGTTTGACCACCATCAGTAGAACCAAAAGACATCCTTCATTATTTGAGAATATATTCACTGATGAGACATTTGATAAGGCGTTGCCATCCAAAACAAGTATCAAGAGCTCACGAACCTCAACACACAAATAGCAAATAAATCCAATTACAAAATGGGCAGAGAATCTGAACAGACACTTCTCCACAGAAGCAATTTCAGGTGGCCAACAGGCAAATGAAAAGATGCTGCACATCGCTAACTATCAGAGAAATACACATTAATCCACAGTGGGGTATCAACTCACAGCAGTTAGGATGGCCACCACCCAAAAGACAGACAACAACAGATGTCGGCAAAGGTGTGGAGAAACGGGAGCCCTCCTACATTGCTGGTGGTAATGTCAGTCAGCTCAACCATTGTGGAAAGCAGTATGGAGGTTCCCCAAAAAACCGAAGAACAGAAATACTATTTGACCCGTGAATTCCTCCCTAGGAATTTACCCTAAGTGTGCAGGAGCCCAGTTTGAAAGAGACAGATGCACCCCTATGTTGATCGCAGCACTCTTTACAATAGCAAAGAAATGGAAGCAACCTAAGTGTCCATCAGGGGATGAATGGATAAAGAAGAGGTGGTACATACACACTATGGAATATCATTCAGCCATAAGAAGAAAACAAGTTCTACCACCATTTGCAACAACACGGAAGGAGCTAGAGGGTGTTATTCTCAGTGAAATAAGCCAGGTGGAGAAAGACAAGTACCAAGGATTTCACTCCTCTGTGAGGTATGAGAACAAAGGAAAAACGGGAAGGAACAAAACAGCAGCAGACTCACAGACCCAAGAATGGACTAACAGTTACCAAAGGGAAAGGGACCTGGGAGGATGGGTGGGAAAGGAGGGATAAGGGAGTAAAGGGGGCATTACAATCTGCACACACAATGTAGGGCGTGGGGGGCCACGGGGATTGCAGTATAACACTCAGAAGACAGGTAGTGATTCAAAAGCAACTTACTACATTGATGGACAGCGCCTGTAATGAGGAGTGGGGAGTGGACTTGACAATGTGGGGATTGGTGTAGGAAGGGGAGCCTAGTAAACATAAAGTTGCTCACGTAATTGTACATTACTGACACCAAAAAATAAATAAATAAAAGTGATTCTGTTTGAGTGCCCAGAGAGACAGTCAGTAGTAAATAGCCCTTCCCGCCACCGTGGATTCTTTCTGCTCAGTTGTGGCAGTGCTCAGTCATATATTCAGTGCTATAGCTAGGCCCTTCTCATTTTTTCTCACCTCAACAACTGAATTGCTGTAATAATATGCATCTGGGCTTTTGAAATCAGTGGATTTTATGATGTTTACGAATGTAAAGAAGCAATGACCAGATACCGAGGGAAGTTTGGATACTCAAAAGAAAACGTCACTCCACAACACACTCTTTGCTCACAACTGCTCCCGTCTAGAACTCAGTGTTCCTTTCTACCTGTCCCTCCTCCTATCAGCGGTGACGCCGATGTCCCTCAAACATGGTGGTGAGTAAAGCACCAAGTTTACTCTTCTGACAACAACAGGCCTGTGGTACAGGTCCTCTCAGAGGAAAAGCAGTAGCAGCAGGAGAAAACCAAAGACATAGAAACAGAAGATGGTAGAGTACAATGAAAATTGACACAAGGGATTTCTGAGCCCGTACTTAATTCCAACAGAGATGCGAAAGGAGCCACCCCCATACAACAAAACTACACCACTACGGAGAAAGCACAGGCAGAGATCAAGAAGAGTTCTGGTATCTTACCACACTGGGCCAGAGAGAGGAGTCATCACAGCAGCAGCAGTAGCAGCAGCAGATGGGGCCTGTCCAAAACGCTCTGCGCTCATCACCGTTAAAGATAAGTTCGGGGGCTCGGCTCGCTGGGGCTCTCCCTAAGCACCCGGAGGCATACACAGCAGGGACTGAGGTGTCGTCGGTGGCATCTCGCCCGCATTTATGTTCCACACGGTTTGGAACATAACGAACGGTTTTCAGAGGAGCGAGAGGCACCAGGTACCACTGGACGGGCAGCTGAGCTTTGAAGCCGAGTCCAGTCATTCACTGTCACCACTGTTCAACAGATCCCAAGACCCGAAGAGTGATGTGCACGAGCTGACACACTCATATTTGATAAGGGATGTTCTCACCAAGTATGGAGAATGGAGAGGAAGGCACCCCTAATTGAGATTGCACAGAAGCCTCCAAGAGGAGGTGACATAGAGGTGGGTCTTCAGCGATCCATGTTCTTCTGATGGGTTGAAAATTCTTAAAAGCCAGATGCAAGAGTTGGCAAACCCCAGAGGAAATAATTCAGAGAGAAAAAGGCACGAGACAGGGTCTTTTCAAGGAGCAGAGAGCTTGGCTCATAATGAAGGATATGTAGACAAAGTGAAGGCCAGACCGTGAATTGGGGATGGAGAATTTAATATTTTATTCTGTAACAATGTCAGTGCTTCCACAGTGAAGCAGTGAGCAAGGAGGGCCTACGTCCACCAGGAAAGACCTGAGAAACTAGAAGCAGGATTACTGACACGGGACACGAGCTTCACAGGTTATAACATAAACTATGAACAGTCAGGATTGGGAATGGACAGGTTGACTGCTGAGAGGAGGCAAGGTTGCCCCGCAAGCATCCAGCTTGGCTGACGGGCAAGAACAGCGACGCCATCAAGACCAAGAGTCTAAAGGAGAAGCATTTTAAAAATGGAAAGTGTTTCCCATTTTACTGTGTTGTGTTATTCAACTACGAGACACAGTTCCCCAAAACTAGATCAGAGAGAAAATCTGGGTGGCAAAGCCCAGTCAGAACGTGGGATGTAGCTATGCTGAGACCCTGTGGTCCCCGACCTATGCTTTCTGTGAGAAGCAAAGGAAAAACCTGCCGCTAGCTAGAAAGGCAATTCATGGGGTATGCACACTCCTCAGAAGTCAGCCGCCAGGCTGTCCATGGCCGAAAATGCATGCCTGGCTCCAGGTGTCCCAGAGAAGCTGGGAAGGCCCAGGAAAGGGTGGGCCGTGCCCCAGACAGCCACGTGGTATCTGGGCGCCGGGCCCTGACCAAGTCCTGGGCTACGGAATTGTGTGAGGAAGGGCGGAGCAAGGCACTTGATTCCCACCATACTCTGGGTGCCGAGCCCATGCAGAGCCGGCACCCAGACAGGCTGAGCTCTGACAGATCCAGGCACGGCAGCCCTCGATGGTCCGCATGGTGTGCTCATTGTTCCAAACACATGCACGGCACCTCAGCGGGCATTCCAGGTGGCTAGGGATTCTACTGGGGTTGCCCTTGGGGCCAGGCCATGGCCTTGGACCACAGTCTCCTCTGGGCGGTGCCGGTTTGATTAAGGCAATAGGGGCTTGGTTAAGTGTCTCCTGGGTGACGTCACAGCAGCCCAGGCCACTTTGTGATGCTTCCCGTAGCTGACATATGGACCAGGCTCGCCCTAGCTGAGCAACTCAGTGCGTGCTTGCCCTGAGAAGGAGTTAATGGCAAAGGAGACCCTCTCCCTAGCTTCAGACCCTTTCCTCGGATCGTTTGGCGCACACCACAACCCATTTTTCCATGTGGACCGTTTCCTCCTTCCTAAGGATCGTGCCCCACACCTCTCGCTGCCTTCCCAAACCCACCTTGTTCGCCCGCCGTTTCTTACCGTCCCCGGGCGTTGCCCCATATCCCTCCTGCCAGGGAGCACCCTGCACCTGCTCACTGCACTGGTCACAGGCTGTTGCTCCGGGATCCTGTGCCTTTAGCGGCTGGCTTTTCCCACTTTTTCCAGCAGAGTTCCCACTTCCACGGGGAGCATCCCTGGGCCACTGGACCATACTTGGCTCCCAGCAGACGGCTGGAGAGAAACCACCCAGATGAGCTCCTCCTCCGCAGGGCACACGGGCACCACTACCAGCCCGCCGTGTCTTATCCTGCCTCTGCAAAACCACCATCCAGTGTCAGCCAACAGACAAGGCCTTGGGCAGCACAAGCGAAGGCCCGATGGCTGGCACTGACGCTCGGGACGAGATGATGGACTCGACGCCACCACCGCTGGCCATCATCTTCCGGACCCACCCGGCCCCGCACGATGCTATGGGCAGCACCACCGCCGGTCTCCTGTGCACCTCAGATGACCCCCGCGTGGGCGGTTGTCGTCTGGTCTCCCCTGGCTCCATAAGATGCCATGAGAGGCACAGATGATGGCCTCGGCCCTATCCGCAAGGCGGACGACGACCCAATGGTCACACTATCGCCTTCGGGAAAGGCATCTACAACTACCCCATGGTCCCAGAAGAGTCCATGGGCCACATAGTCGCCAGCCTGAAGGCTGATTCCCAAGAAGAGCCGATGGACACGACACCATCCTCGATTGCCGACATCTTCTGTTAGACTCCGTCCGCAAACGAGGCTTTGGGAAGCTCCCCCTTTGGCACAAAGGCCGGCAATGACGCTCTATACGAGCCCATGGACACGACACCACCCTCGATGGCCGTCATCTTCCTGTCGCACCCGACCTCGCACGGGGCTGTGGGCAGCACCAACTTCGGTGTGAGGGCCGGTAATGATGCTCAAGACGAGCCCATGGACACGGCACCACCCTCGATGGCCGTCACCTTCCAGTCGCCAACGGCCCTTCATGGGGCCGTGGGCAGCACCACTTTCTGCCTGAGGTCTGGCAATTATGCTCAAGACGAGCACATGGACACAACACACCCTTCGATGGCCATCATCTTCCGGTCAACCCCCAGCCCCACACGAGGCCATGGGCAGCAGCACTTCCAGCCTCCTGCACACCTCAGACACCCACCATGTGGGAAGTCATTCTCCGGACCACCCTGGACACACACGATGCCGTGGTAGGCATAGACGACGGCCTCGGACCTACACGCAAGTCGGACGATGACCTGATGTGCATGCCACCAACCTCGGGAAAGGAGCTTGCTAGCCCCCCAGGGCACCACTCGAGGCCATTGGCAGAAACACTACCAGCATCCTGCACGCCTCAGACACCCACAGCACGGGCGGTTGTCCTCTGGTCAGCCCTGGACCCATAGAATGCCATGGTAGACAGAGCCGATGGCCTCGGCCCTACCCCTAACTCAGGCTCCGACACGGTGGACAAGCCACAGCCCTTGCCAACGGCTCCTACAGGTCTAACCCGGCTCCAGATAATGCCTATGTCCATATCCATTTAACAAAATCTTTCCCACAATATGTGTGTATATTTTATATTCACACTAAATCCTGCTGTTGCTAGTATGACTCTGCTGTTTACTCTTTGACTCGTCAAAGGAGGAAGAACACATATACATGAGTGATAATGTTCTCAGCCACACTTAACTATGCAACGTGTTCCATGCCCCAGTGACTGGGATGTGGAAGTAGACGCGTTTTATGACTGTGCGTGCTCACCGTTAGTTCTGCGTGCTGAGTGATTAATGGATGACAATCCATGGGAGGGCAAGTCCAGAGGAAGGAGACCGGGTTGGCTTATGTGGCCCCTTCCCTCTCTTCTCCCACTGCTCTGAGCTCACTGGGGGCTAGGGAATCCCTGCTGTGACACAGGAAACCACTCTTATCATATTTTTTAAAACAAGTTTATTTCTGTATGTGTGTGCCTTGTGTAACTTAAGACATTGGCTGATCATCCTCACACATTACCACTTCCCCATGAGAGAACGGATTTGGCATAAAGGTCCTCGAGTCTGAAGGAAGGACAGAAGGAAGTGCTTCTGCCTGCTGTGTGATTATTGAAATTTAAGCTTACTTAGAATTTATCAAGTAGCTTAGTTATATCAGAAAAGGTCCTCTTTAATGACTGCCTGGCCTGACTCTAACCTAAACTGCTAACATGTCAAACCACGTTGAGTTACAACTGTGACCACTTCTCTCTGACCCTAGAGTCTGCATGGTCTCCACCAGACTTAATAAACGCAGAACTCCTAACCTGCGAAGACCATGTTCTAGTTGGAGGGGAAGAAAGAGACAATGAATATCTGTAAGATTTCTGGTAGCTTAGCCGGTAACAAACACTATGAAGAAATAAGGCAACATATGGAGGACTGAGCTTAAAGGCAGAGAGAAGCAGGGCTTTCAAAATAAGCAGGGGACCGGTTAAGCCTTACCAGAGAGGTGGGACTTGAACAGTATAGAAGGAGGTAACAGAACAAGGTATCTGAGGGAAAATCATTCCATACAATGGGATAAATTACTGAAAAAGCCAAGAGGAAGGATGCTTGTGGTCTTCAGGGAGCAGTCAGTCAACAAATGCGGCTAGAATACTGTCAGTAAGGAGGGCAAAGAGGACTGGGTACAGAGGTATGGTTTGAAGTCCACGCACCACCATTTACTAGTTTTTTACTCACACGCTGTTGACTCGATGTACAAATGTCTCGATGAACCTAGTGCAATCTGTCTCTAGCGCCTAGTTACCTTGCAGGCTTTTGGAAGCTTATGTAGGGAAGTGACATATAAGCTACCTTGTGAACTGTTCTGTACATAATTATACATGGTTAGACAAAAAGATGATGATAGATAGGACAGACAGATAGATGATAGATTAGGTAGGAGAGATAATAGGTATAGATAGATTGAACAGATAGGTGATAGATAGATTAGATAGATAGATAGATAGATAGATAGATAGATAGATAGATAGATAGAAAGATAGAAAGAAAGATAGATAGATAGATAGATAGCCATGATATATGGCCATGTTGTTAACTGTTTTTAAGGCTGGGGACGCTGATGGGAGGAGCGAGCACGTCAGACACTGATGATGTGCCTAAGTTCTTGGCTGTTGCCGCCTCCCAACCTGAAATATATGCATTGGGTTAGCAAATCCTCGCGCTGCTGTAAATCTAAGCTCTGCCTCCACCTACCTTCTTTAAAATCTCGCTGCTTGTCTTCCTAAATGGGAATTCCCCAGCCTCCATTTCTATAGACTGGTGAAATCTCGCCTGGGTATCTGCGTTCAAATAAACTACCGGGCTCTTTGTTGCCTCTCTGCACCTGCTTATTTCAGCTAGAATTTATCTTACACTGTTCTGTAAATAAGGATGGATGGGTAGACAAAAAGATAAAGACAGGTAGATGACATATAGTTGACAGGTGATAGATGATACTTAAGAAATAGATACATTAGATGATAGATATTCATATATTAGATGAATAGATTGATAGAGATGACAGATAGATAAGATATATATAAATGACAGATGATAGAATAGATAGGATAGATGATATAGGTATGTTAGATTAGATAGATACATGATAGATACAGAGTTATGAACTGAATTTTGGGCCCTCACCTCACCATCTTCTGCTCCTATTACCCCCTGCCGCCACCACACACACACACACACACACACACACACACACACACATACACACACAAAAGTTCATATTTGAACTGAGACAAGGTTGAAGACCTAACCCCCACTGTCATGGTATTGGGAGGTCTGGCCTTTGGAGGTAATTGGGTTAGGAAGATACCATGAGGGTGTGAGTGGAGCTGCCATTATGCAATCAGTGCTATTAAGAGGAACTGAGGACAGAGCATTCTCCCTCGACCCTGTGAGGACAGATCAGGGATGCGACCGTATGCAGAAGAAGGACCTCACCGGGAACTGAACCTGCCTTGGTCTTGGACTTCTGCTTCCAGAATAGGGAGAAATCAGTGTCAATGGATGAAACCCCCACTCAATGACACTCTGGATATCAGTTTGAGTAGACTAACACAGACATGTAGGTATACAGAGACGCACTTAGATGATGGATGGAGAGAGCCTACCCATACATATATGAGCTTAGCTGTCTGCATAGGTATCTGTATCCAACCACCTCTGCACTTTGAAGTCTGCTCCGTATGGAGGGAACAATAGGAGCAAAACTTATGCACGTTTCTTTTTAAATGTGTGGGCTGCAGTTTCCGATAAGTGGGGTCTCCGTTAACTCTCAGCCATGTGTGTGTGTCTGTACATGTGTGTGTGTGTGTGCGTGTGTGTGTATGTACACCATTGCCCCGATCGGTCTACAATCACAGGAGATGCAAAAGTAACAAAGGAATGCAGGATAAGGCAAACATCTTGCAAACTATGACCAGAAAGAGTACAGTTTTCCACTAGCCTCTGGGCATATCTTTGACAAGTGTTTCTATGCAATTTTAGAAAGATCTTGCTGGAAATGTTGCTGGGACCACTCTGAACCAACAAGTTACTTAAGGTAATAAGCCAGGACAGGAGAGCAGCAGAGAGCACAAACGGTGTGTCTCCTATGTATCAGGCCAAGGTGTACAGGCTTTAATTCTACTATACCACTTCATCTCACCATGGCTGACGTGGGATAACCTTATACATCACTTTCATCTGTGAGTAAAAAGTTACTTCAGAATCACCTCATTTAACAGAAAATTAATAAGTGTGGCGACATAAATATTCCAAGAATTCCTGCCACCATCACCCAACTCTTTATGCTCAGTGCCCTTTTCATACTAATGGAAACATAGATCTCAGTGCTGCTTTTCCATTACAGATAGACCTCACTCACATCTAAATGCCTAAATGCACTGAAACTCCACATCACCTTGACAGCAGAGGGGAGCAGTTCTCCCACAAGCTAGTTGGCCTGCCACCTCAGCAAGCCCATAGGCCAATGACCCACAAGAGCCCCGTGTGTCACCAAAGGCAGTTCCCTTAACCAGTGACTACACGCATGCTCTCTGGAGATGGGAAACCAAGCAGGGCCGAAGAGGTGACATCAGTGCACAGGCAAAAATACCTACTACTGGGCATGACCCTGCCTCTGCCCCACAGGCATGCCAGTGTGCTCCCTGCCTGGGGCCTCGGATATGCCCGCAGCTCATGCAGCCGCCACAGCAGGAACGTCCCAGGGGCAGAGCAGCCAGAAGGCCCTGGTCCTCACAGGTTAAAGAGCCCAGCCCAACAAACACACTATCCACACCCAGCAAACTCGTGCCACCTACGCAGGAGAAGTTCCCACACAAGGCTACACCTCTCAAGACCCAAACACCAGCTAATTCACATAAACAAACACAAGGAATTGAGACTGAGAAGAACACAGAGGAATCAAAGTGCACCTAGTGACAGAACGTTGACAAAAGTGAGAAAACAGATACATAAACAGACAGATGATTTATACATAGATTGGACTTATATACATACATATAGATGATAGATTAATGAGATAGATACACAGATGATAGTAGATAGATGAAAGACCATAGATAGATATATGACAGATATATAGACAGGAAGATAGATTGCATAGATAGATAAAGAGATATGTAGGTAGGTAGATAGGAAGGCATCATACTAAACAAAGCTATCTTTCCCTCAAGACCATCTACATGCTCCCTTACAAAGACTCACTTGAGATCCAAGGACACACACAAACTACAAGCTGAAGGGGCTGGGAGAGGTACCCAACACAAGTGAAACTGAGAAACAAACAAACAAACAAACGGATTCTGTCTGAGTCCTTAGAGACAGTTAGTAGAAAATAGCCCTATCTAGCCACTGTGAATTCTTTTTGTTTGGTTTCAGCAGTGCCCAGCCATAGATATAGAGGTACAGCAACGTCCTTCTCATTTTTTCTCACCTCAATAAATGAATTGCTGTAATAATATTCATCTGGGCTTTTGAAATCAGTGCGTTTTATGATGTTCACGAAGGTAAAGGAGTAATAGACACCTAAAGAGGGAAGTTTGGACATTCAAATAAACACATCACTCCACTACACACTCTTTGTTCCCAACTACTCCTGTCTAGAAATAGGTGTTCCTTTTTATTTGTCCCTCCTCCTATCAGCGATGATCACGCCAATGTCCCTCAAACTTGGTGTTGAGCAAAGCACCAAGTATACTTTTCTGTATTCAACAGGCCCAGAGGAAGGATAATTGTGGTCTTCAGTGTGGACTTAGTCAATTAATGCGGCTAATTACAGTCAGCAAGCGAGAAGGAGGTAAAAGAGGACAGAGGACAGAGATACGTGTTCACATCCCTGCACCACAATTTACGGGTTTTGTAAGCACAAGTGGCTAACTCGACCTGCAAGTGTCTCAGAGAAGCCAGTAATCTAACTACGGCATAGTTACATTGAAAAATTTTTGGAAGCATAATGTAGGGAAGTGATGTAGGCCATGTTGTTAAATGTTCTGTACGTAAGAGTAGATAGGCAGACAAAAAGATGATTGATTCTTAGATAGATAGATAGATGACAGATGATAGAATGACAGATGATAGACATGATAGGTAGATAGGAAGATAGATTGATAGACAGATAGATGATAGATAGAAAGATGATAGATAGATAAATAGAAAGATAGAAGGATAGACAGATAGATAGATAGGTAGATAGAAAGATACATACAGATACATATCAATTAACACAAAGCTATTGCTCATAACCAGGAGATCAATGGTGAAAGCACATAGCGAAACTACAAACTAAAAGGAAGAATGAAGTCCAGTTTAAAAACTGCCGTTTGCAGCCATAAGAAGAAAACAAATGCTACCATTTGCAATGACGTGGATGAAGTGAGACGGTAGTAGGCTCAGTGAAATATTCCAGGCGGAGAAAGACAAGTACCAAATGATTTCACTCATGTGTGGAGTATAACAACAAAGAAACACTGAAAAAAAAAACAGCAGCAGACTCACAGAACCCGAATGTGGAGTAACAGTTACCAAAGGGAAAAGGACTGGGAAGGGTGGTTGGGAAGGGAGGGATAAGGGTGGGGAGAAAGAAAAGGGAGATTAGGATAAGCATGTATAATGTGTGAGGGCGGGGTCGCATGGTGAGTGCTGTACAACACAGAGAAGACAAGTAGATATTCTACAGCATATTACTACACGCTGAAGGACAGCGACTGTAATGGGGTGTGTGTGGGGGTACATCGTGAACGGGTCTACAGCATTCAAATCTGCTAACTGACAGCAACTGTAAGAGGTTTTTGGGAGGGACTTGGTGAAGGGGGAGTCTAGTAAACATAATGTTCTTCACGTGATTGTAGATTAATGATAACAAAAACAATTTTTTAAGTGCAATAAGGGCACAGCTCTGAATCATCAGAATAAAAGGACAGGCTTTGAGTGCTCCAAACAAATGACACAGGGTTAAAAGAAGGGATGAAAACTCAAGACCACCTACGTGCTCCCTTACAGGAGACTCTCTTGTGATCCAAGGACACAGGCAATCTAAAAGCCGAAGGGGTGTGAATAGGTACTCAAAACAGTGAAACTGAAAAACAAACAATCCTAGAATGGATTCTGTTTGAGTCCACAGAGACAGTCTGTAGAAAATACCCCTATCTGGACAACGTGAATTCTTTTTGTTTGGTTTCAGCATTGCCCAGCCATAGATTTAGTGGTACAGCAACGTCTTTCTCATTTTCTCTCAACTCAACAATTGAATTGCTATAAAAGTATACATCTGGACCTTTGAAATCAGTGGATTTTATGAAGTTCTTGAATGTAAAGAAGTAATAACTATATAAAGAGGGAAGTTTGGACACTGAAATAAACACGTCACTCCACAACACACTCTTTGCTCCCAAGTGCTCCTGTCTAGCAACTGGTGTTCCTTTTCATTTGTCGTTCCATCCTATCAGCGGTGATCACGCCGATGTCCCTCAAACATGGTGGTGAGCAAAGCACCAAGTTTATTTTCTGTTAAAAACCGGCCCCGAGGAAGGATACTTGTGGACTTCAGGGAGCCCTTAGTCAATGAATGTGGCTAAATACAGTCAGCAAGTGAGAAGGAGATAAAAGAGGCAGAGGACAGAGACAAGGCTTCAAGTACCTGCACCACAATTTCCTGGTTTTGTAATTTCACGTGGCATACTCGACCTGAAAGTGTCCTGGTGAAACCAGTGCTCTGCCTATGGCCTTGTTAACTTGCAAGATTTTTGGAAGCATAATTTAGGGAAGTGGCATGGGCTATGTGGTAAACTGTTCTGTACACAAGGACAGATGGGGAGAAAAAAAGTTGATTGATTGATTAATAGATAGATAGATAGATAGATAGATAGATAGATAGATAGACAGATAGATAGATATAGGAACATATTGATTAACACAAAGCTATAGCTCATAACCAGGAGAGCAATGGTGAAAGCACATAGCGTAATTAAAAACGAAAAAGAATAATGAAATCCAGTTTAAAAAGTCCACTAAGCAGATATAAAGATAAACAAATCCTTTCATTTGCAAAAACATGGATGGAGCTAGAGGGTATTATGCTCAGTGAAATAGGCCAGGAGGAGAAAGTCAAGTACCAAATGATTTCACTCATGTGTGGAGTATAACAACAAAGAAAAACTGAAGGAAAAAAACGACAGCAGACTCACAGAACCTGACAGTGGACTAACAGTTACCAAAGGGAAAGGGACTGGACAGGGTGGTTGGGAAGATAGGATTAAGGGTGGGGAAAAGAAAGGGGTAATTAGGATTACCATGTATAATGTGTGGAGTGGGGGGTCATTGGGTGGTCTGTACAACATATAGAAGACAATTAGTGATTCTACAGCATATTACTACATGCTGATAGACAGCGACTGTAATAGGGTGAGTGTGGGGGTTATGGTGAAGGGCTTTAGAGCATCCAACTATGCTGATGGGCAGCGACTATAGCTGGATTTTTGGGGGGACTTGGTAAAGGGGGTAGACTAGTGAAAATAATGTTCATCATGTGATTGTATATTAGCGATAAATAAATATTTCATACTGCAGTAACAGCACAGCTCTCAAATATCAGAATAAAAGGACAGGCTTTCAGTACTCCTATCAAAAGACACAGGGTTGGAAGTAGGGATGAAAATTCAAGACCACCTACGTGCTGCCTTACTGGAGACTCCCTTGAGATTCAAGGACAAAGACAAACTACAAGCCGAAGGGGTGGGGACAGGAACCCTGCACAAGTGAAACTGAGAAACAAACAAACAAACATATGGATTCTCTTTGATTACCCAGAGACAGACAGTAGAAAATAGCCATATCTAGCCACCGTGAATTCTTTTTGTTTGGTTTCAGCAGTGCCCAGCCATAGATTTAGTGGTGCAGCAATGTCCTCCTCATTTTCTCTCACCTCAACAACTGAATTGCTGTAATAATATGCATCTGGGTCTTTGAAATCAGTGGGTTTAATGACGTTCCTGAATGTAAAGATGTAATAACCAGACAAAGAGAGAAGTTTGTACACTCAAATATACACTTCACAACAAACTTTTTGCTACCAACTGCACATATCTAGAAATTGGTGTTCCATTTTATTTGTCCCTCTGTCCTATAAGCGGTGTTCATGCCGATGTCCCTCAAATATTGTGGTGAGCAAAGCACCAAGTTTACTTTCTGTGGACAACAGGCCCATTGGATCAATTCTTGTGGTTTTCAGGGAGCACTTAGTCAATGAATGTGGCTAAATACAGTCAACCAGTGAGAAGAATATAAAAGATAATACAGACACAGGTTCAAGTCCCTGCAGCACCATTTCCTGGTTTTGTAGGTACACGTGGCTAACTCGACCTGCAAGTGTCTCGGTGAACCCAGTGCTCTCCCTATGGCCTAGTGACATTGCAAGACTTTTGGAAGCATAATGTAATGAAGTGACATAGGCTATGTTGCTAAATGTTCTCCACAAAAGGTCAGACAGGCATTCTAAAACATGATTGATTGATTGACAGAGATAGATAGATAGATAGATAGATAGATAGATAGATAGACAGACAGATGGATAGATAGATATAGGTACATATCGATTAATGTAAAGATATTGCTAATAACGAGGAGAGCAATGGTGAAAGCACATTGCGAAACTACAGACAAAAGAGAAGACAGAAATCTAGTTTAAAAAGAACAGTAAGCAGCTGTAAGAAGAAAAAAATTCTACCATTTGAACAACGTGGATGGAGCTAGAGGGTATTTTTCTCAGTGAAAAAGGCCATGCGGAGAAAGACAAGTACCAAATGATTTCACTCATATGTTGAGTATAACAACAAAGAAAAACTGAAGGAATAAAACAGCAGCAGACTCACAGAACCCAAGAGTGGACTAACATTTACCAAAGGGAAAGGGACTGGGCAGGGTGGGTGGGAAGGGTTTGATAAATGTGGGGAGAAAAAAAGGGGGCATTAGGATTAGCATGTATAATGTGTGGGTGGGGGGAGCATGGGGAGGGCTGTACAACACAGAGAAGACCAGCAGTGATTCTACAGCATCTTACTACATGCTGATGGAAAGCGACTGTAACAGGGTGTGGGGGGGCATTGTAATGGGTCTACAGCATCCAACTATGCTGATAGACAGCTATTGTAATGGGGTTTTTGGGGGGGGACGTGGTGTACTTGGTGATCATAATGTTCTTTGCGTGATTGTGGATTAATGATAACAAAAAAAATTTTTAAAGTGCAATAAGGACATAGCTCTCAATTCTCAGAATAAAAGGACAGGCTCTTCAGGACTCCAATGAAAAGACACAGGGTTAAAAGAAGGGATGAAAACTCAAGACCACCTACGTGCTCCCTTACAGGAGACTAACATGAGATCCAAGGACGAAGATGAACTACAAGTTGAGGGGGTGGAAACATAGCTCTCAACGCTACTATTCCATTTCAGATAGACCTCACTCACATCTAAATGCGTAAATGCACTGAAATTCCACCTCCACCTTGACAGCAGAGGGGAGCAGTTTCCCCACAAGCTAGCTGAGCTGCCACCTCAGCAATCCATGGGCCACTGGCCCAGAAGAACCCCGTGTGTCACCAAAAGGCAGTTCCCTTAACCAGTGACTACATGCATACTCTCTGAAGATGGGCCACCAAGCAGGGCCACCGAGGTTACATCGGTGCACAGGCAAAAAGACATACTACTGGGCATGTACCTACCACGGACCCGCAGGCCCACAAGGGTGCTCCCTGCGTGTGGCCTCGGATATTCCCTGAAGCTCATGCAGCCGCCAGAGCAGGAACGGCCAAGGGGCAGAGCAGCTGGAGGGCACTTGGCTGCACAGTTTCAAGAGCACAGCCCACCAACCACACTATCCACACCCAGCAGACTCGTGCCACCTACACAGGAGAAGTTCCCACCCAAGACCACTCCTCTCAAGACCCAAACACACAGCTAACTCAGAAAAACAAACACAAGGAATTGAGACTGAGAAGGAAACAGAGGAATCAAAGTGCACCTAGGGACAGAAAGTTGACAAGAGTGAGAAAACAGATATATAGAGAGACAAATGATTGATACATAGATTCGACTGATATACATACATATAGATGATAGATTAATTAGATAGATACACAGATGATAGTAGATAGATGACAGACCATACATAGATAGATGACAGATAGATAGATAGAAAGATTACATAGATAGGTAAAGAGATAGATAGGTAGGTAGATAGGAAAGCATCATACTAAACTAAGCTATCTTTCACTCAAGATCATGTAGGTGCTCCCTTACAGGAGACTCACTTGAGATCCAAGGACATGGACAAATTAAAAGGTGAAGGGGCGGTGACAGGTACCCAAAAAAAGTGAAACTGAGAAACAAACAAACAAACAAATGGATTCTGTTTGAGTCCGCAGAGACAGTCAGTAGAAAAGAGCCCTATCTGGCCACCATGAATTTTTTTTGTTTGCTTACGGCTGTGCCCAGAAATAGATTCCGTTGTACAGCAAAGTCCTTCTCAATTTTTCTCACCTCAATAACAGAATTGCTGTAATAATATGCATCTGGGCTTTTGAAATCAGTGCGTTTTATGATGTTCATGAATGTAAAAAAGTAATAACCACTTAAGAGTGAAGGTTGGACACTCTAATAAACACGTCACTCCACAACACACTCTTTGTTCAAAACTGCTCCTGTCTAGAAATAGGTGTTCATTTTTATTTGTCCCTCCTCCTATCAGAGGTGATCACGCCGATGTCCTTCAAACTTGGTGATGAGAAAAGCACCAAGTATACTTTTCTGACTACAACAGGCCCAGAAGAAGGATACTTGTGGTCTTCAGGGAAGACTTAGTCAATTATTGTGGCAAATTAGAGTCAGCAGTCGAGAAGGGGATAAAAGAGGTCAGAGGACAGAGATACGGGTTCAAGTCCCTTGACAACGATTTACTGGTTTTGTAAGCACACGCGGCAGACTCGACCTGCAATTGTCTCAGTGTACCCATACGTCCTAGTTACTTGGCAATATTTTTGGAAGCATAATGTAGGGAAGTGAAATAGGCAATGTTGTTAAGTTTTCTGTACATAAGGATAGATGGGAAGACAAAAAGATGATTAATTCATAGATACATAGGTAGATGAGAGATTATAGATAGATGATAGACATGATAGATAGATGATAGGAAGATATATAGATAGATAGATAGATAGATAGATAGATAGATAGATAGATAGATAGATAGATAGATAGATAGAAAGATAGAAGGATAGACAGATAGGTAGACAGACAGACAGTTACACAAATTCAGATACATATAGATTAACACAAAGCTATTGCTCATAACCAACAGATCAATGGTGAAAACACATAGTGAAACTACAAAAAGGAAGAATGAAGTCCAGTTTAAAAAGTGCAGTAAGAAACCTTAAGAAGAAAACAAATCCTACCAATTGCAATGACGTGGATGGAGCAGGACGGTAGTATGCTCAGTGAAATAGGCGAAGTGGAGAAAGACAAGTACCAAATGATTTCACTCATGGGTGGAATATAACAACAAAGAAACTCTGAAGGAAAAAAACAGCAGCATACTCACAGAACCCAAAAGCGGACTAACAGTTACCAAAGGGAAAGGGACTGGGCAGGGTGGTTGTGAAGGGTGGGATGAGGGTGTGGAGAAAGAAATGAGAGATTAGGATTAGCATGTATAATGCATTTGGTCAGGAGGGTTTGGATAGGGCTGTACAACACATAGAAATCAAGTAAAGATTCTACAGCATCTTACTACACGCAGATGGACTGCGACTGTAATGGTGTGTGTGCGGTGGTTCATGGTGAAGGGGTCTACAGCATTCAACTCCGCTGATTGACAGCATCTGTAAGAGGTTTCTAAGGGTGCATTGGTGAAGGGGGGAGCCAAGTAAATATAATGTTCTTCACGTGATTGTAGATTAATGATAATAAAAAAATTTTTTATGTGCAATAAGGGCACAGCTCTGAATCATCAGAATAAATGGACAGGCTTTGACTGCTCCAAACAAAAGACACAGGGTTAAAAGCAGGGATGAATATTCAAGACCACCTACGTGCTTCCTCACAGGAGACTCACTTGAGATGCAAGGACAGAGACAAACTACAAGCCGTAGGGGTTGGAACAGGTACCCAACACAAGTGAAACTGATAAACAAACAATCAAAAATATAGATTCTGTTTGTGTCTCCAGAGATAGTCAGTAGAAAATAGCCCTATCAAGCCACCGTGAATTCTTTTCTTTTTTTTCATCCGTGCCCAGCCATAGATTTAGTGGTACAGCAACGTCCTTCTCATTTTCTCTCACCTCAACAACTGAATTGCTGTAAAAATATGCATCTGGGCCTTTGAAATCAGTGGGTTTTATGATGTTCACGAATGTAAAGTAATAACCAGATAAAGAGGGAAGTTTGGACACTCAAATATACACTTCACTCCACAACACACAATTTGCTCCCAACTCCACAAGTCTAGAAATTGGTGTTCCTTTTTATTTGTCCCTCCCTCCTATCAGAGGTGATCACGCCAATGTCCCTCAAACATGGTTGTGAGCAAAGCAACAAGTTTTCTTTCTGTGGACAACAGGCCCAGAGGAACAATACTTGTGGTCTTCACGGAGCACGTAGACAATGAATGTGGCTAAATACAGTCAGCCAGTGAGAAGAAGATAATAGAGGATACAGACACAGGTTCAAGTCCCTGCACAACCATTTACTGGTTTTGTAGGTACACGTGGCTGACTCGACCTGCAAGTATCTCAGTGACCCGAGTGCTCTTCCTACATCCTAGTTACCTTGAAAGAGTTTTGGAAGCATAATGTATTGAAGTGACATAGGAAATATTGTTAACTTTTCTGTACATAAGGACAGATGGGCAGACAAAAAGATGATTGATTCATAGATAGGTAGATAGATGACTGATGATAGATGATAGAAATGGTAGGTAGGAAGTTAAGCAGATAGATAGATAGATAGATAGTAGGAAAGATAGGTAGATAGATAAATTGATAGAAAGATAGATAGATAGATAGATAGATAGATAGATAGATAGATAGATAGATAGATAGATAGATAGGTAGATAGATAGGTAGATAGACAGATAGATAGATATATAGTTACAGATACATATCGATTAACACAAAGCTATTGCTCATAACTGGGAGATAAATGGTGAAAACACATAGTGATACTACAAAACAAAAGGAAGAATGAAATGCAGTTTAAAATGTGCAGTAAGCAGCCATAAGAAGAAAACAAATCCTATTATTTACAATGATGTGGATGGAGCTAGACGGTAGTATGCTCAGTGAAATAGGCCAGGAGGAGAAACACAAGTACCAAATGATTTTACTCATGTGTGCAGTACAACAACAAAGAAAAACTGATGGAAATAAACAGCAGCAGAATCACAGAACCTGAGAGTGGACTAACAGATACCAAAGGGAAAGGTACTTGGCAGGGTGGGTGATAAGGGAGGGTTAAGGGCAGGAAGAAAGAAAGGGAACATTATTATTAGCATGAATAATGCATGGGGTCGGTTGGGCATGGGGAGTGCTGTACAACACAGAGAAGAGAAGTAGTGTTTCTTCAGCATATTTCTACACGCTGATGGACAGCGACTGTAACGGGGCTTTTCGGGTGAACTTGGTGTACTTGGTGATCATAATGACATTCACGTGATTGTAGATTAATGATAACAAAATAATTTTTTTATGTACAATAAGGACACAGCTCTCAATTGTCACAATAAAAGGACAGACTCTGAGTGCTCCAATCAAAATACACAGGGTAAGAGGAAGGGATGAAAACTCAAGACCACCTATGTGCTCCCTTAGTGGAGACTCACTTGAGATCCAAGGATACAGAAAAACTACAAGCTGAAGGGGTGGGGACAGGTACCCTACAAAAGTGAAACTGTGAAACAAACAAATGGATTCTGTTTGAGTACCCAGAGACAGTCAGTAGAAAAAAGCCCTATCTAGCCACCATGAATTCGTTTGGTTTCAGCAGTGATCAGCGATAGATTTAGTGGTACAGCAACGTCCTACTCATTTTTTCTTAAATCAACAACTGAATTGCTCTTATAATATGCATCTGGGCTTTGGAAATCAGTGGGTTTTATGATGTTCTTGAATGTAAAGAAGTAATAACCACCTAAAGAGGGAAGTTTGGACAATCAAACAAACACGTAACTCCACAACTCTCTCATTGCTCCCAAGTGCTCCTGTCTAGAAATAGATGTTTCTTTTTATTTGCCCCTCCTCCTATCAGCGGTGCTCACGCCGATGTCCCTCAAACTTGGTGGTGAGCAAAGCACCATGTATACTTTTCTGTCTTCAACAAACCCAGAGGAAAGATACTTGTGGTCTTCAGTTAGCACTTGGTAAATGAATGTGGCTAAATACAGTCAGGAAGCGAGAAGTAGTTATAAGAGGACAGAGGACAGAGATATGGGTGCAAGTCATTGCAACACCATTTACTGGTTTTGTAAGCACACGTGGCTGAATGGACCTGCAAGTGTCTCAATGAACCCAGTGTTCTCTCTACGGCAAAGTTACTTGCAAGATTTTTGAACGCATAGTGTAGGAAGTGACATAGGCGATGTTGTTAACTGTTCTGTACATAAGGATAGATGGGAAGAGAAAAAGATGATTGATTCATAGATAGATGGATGGTAGATGATAGATAGATACATAGACAGATGATAGACGTGAAAGATAGGTGATAAGAAGATAGATAGGTAGATAGATAGACAGGTAGATAAAAAGATAGATAGAAAGATAGAAAGAAAGATAGAAGGATAGATAGATAGACACACAGACAGATGGATAGATAGATACGGATACATATCGATTAACACAAAGCTATTGCTTATAACCAGAAGATCAATGGTAAAAGCACATAGCGAAACTACAAACAAAAAGGAAGAATGAAATCAAGTTTAAAAAGTGCAGAAAGAAGGCATAAGAAGAAAACAAATCGTACCATTTGCAATGACGTGGAAGAAGCTAGAAGGTAGTATGCTCAGTGAAATAGACCTGCAGGAGAAAGACAAGTACCAAATAATTTCACTCACCTGGAGTATAACAACAAAGAAACACTGAAGGAAAAAAACAGCAGCAGACTCACAAAACCCGAAAGTGGACTAACAGTTACCAAAGGGAAAAGGACTGGGCAGGGTGGTTGGGAAGTGAGGGTAAGGGCGGAGAGAAAGAAATGGGAGATTAGGATTAGCATGTATAATGCATGTGTTCGGAGGGCCATGGGTGGGGCTGTACAACACCGAGAAGACAAGTAGAGATTCTACAGCATCTTACTAAACGATGATGGACAGCGACTGAAACGGGGTGTGTGTGTGGGGACATTGTGAAGTAGTCTACAGTATCCATCTCCGCTGATTGACAGTAACTGCTAGAGGTTTTTGGGGGGGACTTGGTGAAGGGGGGAGCCTAGTAAACATAATGTTCCTCACGTGATTGTTGATTAATGATAACAAAAAAAATTTTTTAAGTCCAAAAAGGGCACAGCTCTGAATCATCAGAATAAAAGGACAGGCTTTGAGAACTCCAAATCCAAAGACACAGGGTTAAAAGAAGGGATGAAAACTCAAGATCACCTATGTGATCCCTTACAGGAGACTCACTTGAGATCCAAGTACACAGACAAACTACAAGCCGTAGGGGTGGGGAGAGGTACCCAACACAAGTGAATCCGAAAAACAATCAATCAAATGGACTCTGTTTGTGTCCCCAGAGGCAGTCAGTAGAAAATAGCCCTATCTGGCCACCGTGAATGCTTTTTGTTTGGTATCAGCAGTGCCCAGACATAGATTTAGTGGTGCAGCAACATCCTTCTCATTTTCTCTCAACTCAACAACTGAATTGCTGTAATAATATGGGTCTGGGCCTTTGAAATCTATGGTTTTTATTATGTCCACGAATGTAAAGAAGTGATAACCAGATAAAGAGGGAAGTTTGCACACTCAAATAAACACTTCACTCCACAACACACTCTTTTATCCCAACTGCTCCTGTCTAGAAAGTGTTTTTCCTTTTTATTTCTCCCTCCCTCCTATCAGGGTTTATCACGCCGATGTTCCTAAAATATGGTGGTGAGCAAGCAGCATGTTTACTTTTCTGTCGACATCAGGCCCAGAGGAAGGACTCTTGTGCTCTTCAGGGAGCGCTTAGTCAATAAATGTGCCTAAATACTGTCAGCAAATGAGAAGGAGATAAAAGAGGAGAGAGGACAGAGACACGAGTAAAAGTCCCTGCACCACCATTTTCTGGTTTTGTAGGTACACTTCTGACTCAACCTGCAAGTGTCTCGGGGAACCCAGGACTCTCCTTACGACCTAGATACCTTGCAATATTTTTGGAAGCATAACGTAGCGAAGGGACATAGTCTATGTTGTTAACTGTTCTGCATACAAGGACAGATGTTCAGACAAAAAGATGTCTGATTGATTGATAGATAGATAGACATGCAGACAGATAGATAAATATAGGTACATATCGACTAACACAAAGGTATTGCTCATAACCAGGAAAGCAATGGTGAAAGCACATAGCGAAAATACAGACCAAAGAGAAGATAGAAATCCAGTTTAAAAAGTGCAGTAAGCAGCCGTTAGAAGAAAACAAATCCTACCATTTGCAACAATGTGGATGGAGCTAGAGGGTATTATGCTCAGTGAAATAGGCCAGGCGGAGAAAGACAAGTTCCAATTGATTTCACTCATGTGTAGAGTATAACAACAAAGAAAAACTGAAGGAAAAAAACAGCAGCGGACTCACATAACCCGAGAGTGCACTAACAGTTACCAAAGGGATAGTGACTGGGCTAGGTGGGTGGGAAGGGAAGAATAAGGGAGTTAGAAAGGAAGGTGGCATTAGGATTAGCATGTATAATATGTGGGGGCCGTTGCACATGGCGAGGGCTGTACAACACAGAAAAGTCAATTAGAGATTCTACAGCATCTTACTACACGATGATGGACAGCAACTGTAACGTGGTGTGTGGGGGGGGACATGTTGAAGGGTTGTACAGCATCCAACAACGCTGATGGATAGCGACTATAACAGGGTTTGGGGGAAGGACTTGGTGTACTTGGTGATCATAATGTTCTTCGCGTGATTGTAGATTAATGATGACAAAAAAGATATTTTATGTGCAATAAGGACACAGCTCTCAATTGTCAGAATAAACGGACAGGCTCTGAGTGCTCCAATCAAAAGACACATGGTTAAAAGAAGGGATGAAAACTCAAGACCACCTACGTGCTCCCTTACAGGAGACTCACTTGATATCCAAGGACGAAGAATAACTACAAGTTGAGTGGGTGGGAACAGGTACCCTAGACAAGTGAAACTGAAAAAGAAAAACAGAAAAAAGATGTGCTGATGGGATTAATGACCCCGGCTCACATGAGAGTGGATGCGGAAACCTGCTCCCAAAATCAAAATCACATACATATGTACTATTTGGAAATAGAACAACTGCATCAAATCGTGGAAGAACAGCAGGGAGGAAAGCTGCTGTGGCAGCCTGTCACCTCAAGGAGAAGTGTGACATACAGCCCTGGAGATGTGCTCTCAGAGCACGAACCTACTGTACATGTGGTGCACACAGGAGGATTGGTAGGATTGGATAGCAAAGAGAGGCAGAAGACTTCGAGAGTCTTGAGGTTCCAGCCACTTGTGGAACAACACAGGGATCCACATCCGGCCGCTGTGGGACAAAAGAAAGGTGGACAGTCTGAGAGACTTCCTAACAGTGAGAGAACTGCTAAAGTGGAAAGGCTTCCACAGGGCTCGCCACTCAGTAGAAAGGACAGGTGCACCAAATTGCATGGGTGCACTCTGCCCGGCAGGCGATGTAGCTTTCAGGAGCTCCGGTTGCTCCATCCCCCTGGCTGCCCTCGCAGCTCTGAGGCCCCTTACTGTGCTGTAACTGGTACATGGCCTGACTCCCCGCCGTCACTGGCCTGCAAAACGCCACCCCCACCTACGGTAGCTTCTCCCTGCATGCTCCACACTCTGGCCCTGGCAGTGGAGATGGGCACTGCGGCTTGGACGCAGGAAAGACCTCTTACCTCCCAGCGGTTCTGGGCACCGGTACCGCGCCCCTAGGACCCCTACCATCCAACCATGGGCTGTGCATCTCCAGAGACTAAAGCTTCTGGTAGCTAGAGTGCACCACCTACAAATATGAACCTTCAAGGAACGTGGTAACTGAACTCAAATCAATCTTCGTGAGAAAGAGATCTCAAAATTAACATCAGGAGCATGCTCAGGGAGCTACAGAAAATAAAACAGTCAATGTCACTCGAACGAAATTCTCTCTCTCACTTTCTCCCAAGAGAGCTGCTGAGGCCCTGTTCTGAGAGGGGTGCTGTGACTGCAGAACAGGAATTGCACAGATCTCGGGTCCACCCCAGCCAGTGCCAGGACACTCCCACATGGGCTCTGACTGAACTGCAAAGGGGGGACGCCACACGTCTAACTCCGCAGAAAAGACAATAGTGCCGGATGCTAGCTTTCCCATCAATGGCTAGAGGCTACATGGCTCCACCGATACCAGGTGAAATCAACACCCCGGGATTCATCTCCTTGGCAATTTTTTTTACCTATGACCCTTGAAAGCAGCACATGGAAAGATACAACCTACCAGTCTCCACAAAACCTCACCTCTCAGTTTTACGCTAGATGTTCCTGCATCACAGCTTCTCTTCATTCCAGTTTTCTCGGCTCGTTGGTGTTAAAAAAAAATTAGTTAGATTTGGAATGAAGTGGTAGGGGGTTTAGTAAGATTCTCTTTGACCACCATCAGTAGAACCAAAAGACATCCTTCAGTATGGGAGAATATATTCACTGAAGACAGATTTGATAAGGCATTGCCATCCAAAACATGTATGAAGAGCTCATGGACCTGAACATACAAAATGCAAATGAATCCAATTACAAAATGGGCAGAGGATCTGAACAGACACTTCTCCACAGAATCAATTTCAAGTGGCCGACAGGCACATGAAAAGACGCTCCACATTGCTAACCATCAGAGAAATGCCCATTAAAACCACCATGGGGTATCACCTCACAAAAGTTAGGATGGCCACCACCCAGAAGACAGACAACAACAGATGTCGGCAAGGGTGTGGAGAAAGGGGAACCCTCCTACACTGCTGGTGGGAATGTCAGTTAGCTCAACCATTGTGGAAAGCAGTATGGAGGACTCCCCCCCAAAAAAAGAACAAATACCATCTGACCCAGAAATTCCTCTCCTAGGAATTTACCCTAAGAGTGCAGGAGCCCAGTTTGAAAGAGACAGATGCACCCCTATGTTGATCGCAGCACTCTTTACAATACCCAAGAAATGGAAGAAACCTAAGTGTCCATCAGGAGATGAATGGATAAATGCCCCGGCCAGTGGGGAGTTCAACAAGGGCTCGAGGGGAAGTTAAACTGGATGAGAGACAAACCAGACACAAAGAAGGAGACCAAGTCGAAAGTCTTATCAAGGTCTCAATGTTTATTGTTACAAGGTAGATTATATAAGAGCTGGGAGGAGGAAACTGCCCCCGCTGAAGTGGCAAGGATTATCTAGGTTGCTAGGATACCTAAATGAAGAATGTTCTCTGGAAAAGATCATGTGTGGGGGATTACTGAGAAAAGACAGAATGTTTTACTAAGGAGGAGATGTTATCACAGCAGCTGCTTAATCTCTATCCCAGTGTCTAATCTCAAGCTGGTCAATTGATCTTTCCTAAACGGGGCAGGCTTGAGAAACTGGAGGCCTAGGTGAAAAGGGCGAGACCATTGTTTCTATCGCCTACGGTTCCGACATCTCCTCCCTTCTTTTATACAAAAGAGTGGGAGGCCCGCTATTTAGCGGTGGGCATTAACCAATTGGGGGAGTAGTTACCTGGCTCCTCCGAGACTCCCCATTGACGGGGGTCAACTTTGACCCTTGGTATCTTTTGTTTAGGGGAAAAACGGCGTATTTATTTTAGATACCAACCTCCATGCAAATTAGGTTTTTCTCTCAGGGAATTCAGAGGCGGTTTACGGAACTTCCCTTGCGATGCTTACCTTCGCACCCACATTGGTGCCCATATCGCACTCACTTTATTGTGAGCCGATATGCATAGGTCTGAATCCTATGCAGCTTCTAAAGGAGGGGCGTCATCTGGCACATCTTAGCCTTAGTACGCCAGGTCAAGCCAGTGATAGTGGACTTGTATCTGTCTTCAGAGGGCAGTATTGATCTGTTCTCTAATGAAGGTGGTATTTGTCAGGAAGGCCCAAGTTTCAAGGGAGAGCACAAGCATAAGACTAAGGAAGGGTCCTAGTATAGGGAGAAGATAAGGACGAAACCCGCTCATCCCAGTCCATAGGGGATTTTCAAACAATTTTTTCTTTCTTTGCACGAGATCTTCTCGAAGTCTTTTTATTTTGTCACGAACTACTCCGGACTTGACTGCATAGAAGCAGCATTTCTCTTCTAAGGCTAAGCAGATTCCACCTTGTTCCGTGGTGAGAAGGTCTAGGCCACGCCTGTTCTGTAAGACTACTTCTGCAAGGGAATCTATTTGGTCTTGAAGATCTTGTAAGGTTCTGCGAAGAAGGTGAAAACGCGAGAGTTGATGGGCTTCATCTTTTTATAAGTTGCTGTTAAGAAGTGTGAATATGCCAAAAAGGATCCAGTAAGTGGTAACAAGAATAGTCTGCTGTACAAGGGTCCACTGGGGAGGGGTGGAGGCAGCAAGTCCTATGCCTAAGATAAAGGAAAAGACTAAACCGGCGGCCAGAATCTATGGAGAGAAGTAAAAGGATATCTCGGGGGGTGTCACCACCCTGAACATTTGGATAAGATTTTTAAATATCTTCTGGTAAATCTATTGGTTTATTCAACCACTCTGGCAGCCAGTGAGCAGCTCCTTCTCTGGTGACGAAAACACAGGAAGATCGCCAGCCCCATATTAGTATGGGATCGGGGCCATTCCAATGGGAAGTGAGGGGATCTCTCCACATGACAGTGACATAGTTTTAACAGTTTGTGGGTGCCAAAGGCGATCAGCTGCAGATTTGCCATGAGCATCCAGAGTTAGAAAATTAAGAATAAACAAGGCATGATGAAGAATATTTCTTGGAGAGCCTTTCATGGGATATAAATCTCCCATTTTTAATTTGTGGAAGGTATCTTTAATAGTTAAACGGGCTCGTTCGACAATCCCTTGACATTGGGGATTGTATGGTATGCCTGTAAAATGCTTAATTTGTAATTGGCGACAAAATTCTTGGAATTTTTTTCCAGTCTATCCAGGACCATTATCAATCTCGATAATCTCAATTTTACCCATGACACTAAGACAATTGAGTACATGAGCAATAACATTTTTTGAAGCTTCTCCAACATGGAGGCTGGCAAAAATAAATCCACCAAAGGTATCTACAGTAACATGAAGATATTTAAGATTTCCGATGAGGGGACGTGTGTTAAATCCATTTGCCAGATCTCATTGGGAACTAGTCCCCTAGGGTTCACACCCAAGTGAGGAACAGGCAGGAGAGTGACACAATTTGCACATTGTTTAACAATCTGACTGGATTGTTCTGTAGTAATTATTAAAAGAACACGTAAGGTTTGAGCATTAAGTTGGTGTAAAGAGTGAGCTTTTTTGGTTTGAGCCGCAGGGACAAGCTCAGCGAGAAGGGCAAGTTGGGTAGCTTTATCAGTCACAGCATTGCCTGTGCCTAGAGGTCCAGGAAGACCAGAATGGGCACGAATATGGCTTATATAAAATTGATGTTGCCTGGAATGTATGCACTGCTGGATGGAAAAAAACAGAGGGGTGGCGTTTTTAGTGGGTTTTATATAAGGCACGGTCTCTAAAAGGGGAATGGATTGAGCAATATAAGCACTGTCAGTGTATAGGTTAAAAGGAGTATTTGGGAGTTGTTGAAAAACTTGTAAACTTGCAAAGAGTTCAACCAATTGAGCGGAGTGGAATGGGGATTGTAGGGAAGTGGTTCCATTATCTATGGGTAGGCTGCCACTCCGTTGGAGGAGCCATCAGTGAAAAGTAGGGGACCATGTGGAAGGGGTTGGGAGGAGGTCAATGTAGGGACAACAAATGGTTGGGTCCTTAAAAAATGGAGAATCTTCTTAGCAGGGTAATGATTGTCAATGGCTCCCTGAAAAGAGGTGCAGGATGTTGCCCATTCATTGTCATTCTCTATCAACCACTGGATTTGGGTAGGGTAGGATAATTTTGTCGGCGTCTTTACCGAATACTTTCCTGCTGTGGTGGCGTCCGATATTTATCAGTTCAGCCACCCAGGAGGTATAGGGGATAAGACTTTGGGTGGGGAGGCAGGTAAATGGACCCAGAAAAGGGGCCCCTCTTGCCAGAACACTCCGGTGGGTGTAAAATCAGTAGCACAATTGACTAGGAGAAGAGGCTTCTCGTAAGAGATAAAGGTGACCGTTTGGTTTAGAATTGTGGCTTCCACTGCCTTTAGGGCTTCTAGGGCGGGGGCTGTTAATGAGCGACTGGAAGTAGGATCTGGGTCCCTTTTAAGTATATCAAACAAGGGGTTAAGCTCTCCAGTAGTTAGCTTGAGATAAGGCGTGAGCCCATTATTTTCTCCTAGAAATTTTTGAAAATCATTTAAAGTTTTTAAGCAATCGGTTTTAAGTTGAACCTTTTGTGAAAGAATCTTTTTATGAAAGATTTCAAAGCCTAAAAACAAGTAAGGGTTTTTTAATTGAATTTGATCTGTGGCTATCTGAAGACAGCTCTGGTAAGGGTCCTAGAAAGCTATTGGGAATAAGCAAGGAGTTCAGTGGGGTTAGGACCAGCCATGAGGATGTCGTCCATGTAGTGAATTAAATATGTAGAAGGCCATCTTTGTCTAAATGGGTCTATAATTTGAGCTACAAATTTTTGGCACAGCGTAGGGCTGTTTGCCATTTCTTGGGGCAGAAATTTCCATTGGAATCTTGGCATCAGGCCTTAAAAATTAATCACCGGCAAACTAAATGTAAATTGCTTGCGATCTTTAGGATGTAGGGGGTTTGTGAAAAAGCGATCTTTTAGGTCAATAATGATTTTACAGTATCCCCCAGAAATCACCACAGGAGTGGGGAGGCCTGTTTGAAGGGCCCCCATAGGTACCATAGCTTTATTAATTTCTCTAAGATCTTGAAGTAACCTCCAATTTCCTGATTTTTTCTTTATGACAAAAATAGGAGTATTCCAAGGTGAGGTCGTGGGCTCGATATGGCCTGCAGCAAGTTGTTCCTTTACTAACATTGTGGCTGCAGCCAGTTTTTCAGAAGTTAAGGGCCATTGTTCAATCCATACAGGCTCTGTTGTTTACAGGATATTTTATCTGCATGGGGTACAGGTATGTCAACGGCCGTTAGGGTAAATTTTCATAGCCAATTCCAGCATGATCAGTTTTTATGGTGACCGGGACTGGCTCTTTTGGGCCCTGAGAGTGTTTGCCCAACCTTTGTCCAGGGCGATAGCCTTGATTGAGCATCTGGTGAGTGACCAGTTCATTAGGGCTGCACATAATAAGCTTCACTTGAGAGAGAATATCTCTGCCCCAGAGGTTGATAGGTAGGCCTGGAACCACGTAGGGCTGGACAGTACCGTTATTGTCTTCTTCATCTTCCCATTGAATAACTTTGGAGCTTTGTAGGGGGTTGGAGGTCTGTCCAATACCTCTAAGGTGAGTCATGTAAGCGGTGAGAGGCCAAGATGTAGGCAATCCTTACTGGAAATAATTGTGGCATCTGCGCCAGTATCTATAATGCCTTCAAAGTTTTTTCCTTTTAATTTTAACTAAGAAGGGGTCTTTTTTGAGTGATCTCTTGTGTCCGATAAACATCTGATGATCCAAAAGCATGGGGGCCTCTCTTTTGCTTATAGCAAGGATTTTTTTCATCGAGGGGGAGTAATATTAAGAGAGCAATCCATTGGCCAGAGGAAATGGTAATTGGTCCCTGATAGGCTGTAGCCATAAGTTCAATTTCTCCAGTATAATTGTTGTCAATGACTCCTGGAGAAATAGTGAGGCTCTGAATAGTGGAGCTGGCGCGACACAGAATAAGACCAAAGGTGCCTTGTGGCAAAGTGCCAAATATCCCCGTTGGAAGAATTGGCTCCCCATTTCTGGGGTCAATATTGACTGGGAGTTGGAACAGAGGTCCAGTCCTGTGCTACCGGCGGTTGCTCGAGAGAGGATAGTGACGCTGGATTTTTGACTGACTGGGAGAAGAACCTGACGACCCCAGGGTTCTGTCCCGGGTAGGTATTTTGGGCCCTGGGGTGGGTCCTGTAACAAGTTTCCCTGCTTCGGAGGCAGAGGATTACCCTGTATATCAGCGTTGGAGCCGTATTCGGAGGCCCAATGTTTACCCCGTTTGCATCGCAGGCACAGGAATGATGGGAGCAATCGTTCGGTCCTAGGGGCTGTGCACTCCCTTGAAAAATGACCTGGTTGCTTGCAATTAAAGCAAGTCTTGGGCCTGACTCCCTGAGTAAACTCTTTAAGAGCTGTTCCTATGGCTATTCCGGTATTGCGAGAGGTTTGGTCATCGGCACAAAGTTTTAAAAAAACAGAGACATTTTTGCTGCGGTGATCATGACGCATAACCGCCGCATGGCAAGCTGGGTTAGCATTTTCAAAAGCAAGATGCTTAATGAATTCATTATCTGTTTCCTCCCTTCCCATGAGGCGTTTGGTGGCCTATGAATTCACTGTAATGTTCCTGCGGCCCCTGTCTAACCTCGGCAAGAGAGGTGACAGCCGACCCGTTAGAAGGGAGGCTCTTCCAGGCCTTAAGGGCTGCATGTTGGATTTGTGTGAGTAAGCCTGGAGAAAACTTAGCCTGTTTTTCATTTGTGTCATAGGGGCGATTGCCCAGAAGTTTGTCTAAAGTCCAGGATTTGGAAGGACTGCCAGCAGCCATATTGTGGTGGACAGTATCCTGGCATCTTTCAGTGTAACCAGCTTTACATAAGAGAAAGTCACCTCTTCTTAAGATGGCTTTAGTTAACATGCTCCAATCATTAACTGTAAGCCAGTCTTCGCTTAGAGACTCTAACAATGAAATAGTAAAGGGGGCAACAGGGCCATATGAGGAAACAGCATTCTTTAAATCTTTTATACTTTTAAATTTAAGGCAGCGGTTCAGCTGAGTCCTAATGGTTGAAGTTGCATTCTCGTCCTCTCCCTAAGTGTTTTCTGACTCAGGCTGAGCTATAGGATCTTCTGCATCCGTATCTGTCCCTTCTGATTCTCGTGGTTCAGCCTCATTTGACTCTCCCTCAGTCGGTTCTCCCTCGGTCAGTCTAGTTTGGGATCGGGTCACCGGGAAGACATGAAGGGTTATAGTTTCGGTTTTAACTTTCTGAACGGGGGGAGCAGAGGGGAACTTACTTTTATTTTCTGAACAGGGGGGACGGGGGGTAGCTTATTTCTAAGTCAAGGACACGTAATTGCCTAAGCATTTGTGATATCTCCCTATTGATGTGAAGCAGTGCCTCAAGGGACTGCACCTCCCGAGAGAGTTTAACAGTGGCTTGTTAAAGGGTGTGGTATGTTATAGGGCGTGGTATGTTATAGGGAGGTGGACCTGCACCTAAAGGTGATTGAGGGGGCCAATCAAGATTATGCAGCTTAGTGGCGGCATCTTTTAGTTCGGCCTCCTCTTCAGGACAGAGGGTATCATCATCAGGGATGTTGGACTTGAGACCGGACAGGACTGGGTAAATAGATTTTGGGGGGTCCGCTAGACGGCAGATCATTCTTAACCTCGGGCATGGGAATGGAGACAGAGGGACAATAAGAGGCTGGAGAGGAGGGATGAAGTTCCTCGGGGACCTCCGTTTTTGGAGAGTAGTCTGACTGGTTTTAAACTTTCCCTTCAGATAATTTTCACTATCATCAACAATCTTTGAAACATCTGGGTGACAGTGGCGGACCTGCAACACATCGTTCATGAGATTCCAATAAGAAAATGCCTGTACTGGGACCTTCTCAGGGCCAAAGGAATGATAATAATCATTGTGGCAGTTGCCAACTCGGCGTCACTGTTTTTCATCTATAGTTCCTTCCTGGGGGAACAATGGGCAGACATCCTCTAGCAACATAAGGAAAATAAACTAAATCTTTTTTCTTAACCCGTATTCCTCATGTCTTGAGAGAAGCCTTAAGTCCCTTAACAAATAACTCATGCTTATTTAGTGTTTGCCCCATGATTGCGTCGCTTTCCTTACCTTTATCAATCTGTGTCACAGGCGTGTAATCCTGTGGTGATCTTCATGCGGATCTTCACTCACCGCTGGTGTGCCGATCCAAAGAAAGAAGGACGGCCGTCCATATGACGACGTCCAGATCAGGCTTCGTACCTCGAGCCCCATGTTGGGCGCCACATGCCCCGGCCGGTGGGGAGGTCAACAAGGGCTCGAGGGGAAGTTATCCTGGATGAGAGACAAACCAGACACAAAGAAGGAGAACAAGTCGAAAGTCTGATCAAGGTCTCAAAGTTTATTCTTACAAGGAAGATTATATAGGATCTAGGAGGGGGACAAAGCCCCAGCTGAAGTGGCAAGGATTATCTAGGTTGCTAGGATACCTATCAGAAGAATGTTCTCTGGAAAAGATCATGGGTGGGGGATTACTGAGAAAAGACAGAAGGTTTAACTAAGGAGGAGATGTTATCACAGCAGCTGCTTAATCTGTATCCCAGCAGTCTAATCGCAAGCTGGGTCAATTGATCTTTCCTAAACGTTGCAGGGTTAAGAAACTAGAGACCTAGGCAAAAAGTGCGAGACCTTTGTTTCTATGGCCTACATCTCTCGACAGCTAAAGAAGAGATTGTATATACACACAATGGAATATCATTCAGCCATAAGAAGAAAACTAATCCTACCACCATTTGCAACAACACGGACGGAGCTAGAGGGTGTTATGCTCAGTGAAATAAGCCAGGTGGAGAAAGACAATTATCCAATTATGTCACTCCTCTGTGAGGTTTAAGAACAAAGCAAAAATGGGAAGGTAAAAAACAGCAGCAGACTCACAGAACCCAAGAATGGACAAACAGCTACCAAAGGGAAATGGACCTGGGATTATGGGTGGGAAGGGTTGATACAGGGGTAAAGGGGGCATTACGATCCACACACATAATGTAGGGTGTGGGGTCCACGGGGATTGCAGTATAACACACTGAAGACAGGTAGTGTTTCCATAGCATCTTACTACATTGATGGACAACGACTGTAATGGGGTGTGCGGAGTGGACTTGCTAATGTTGGTAGGGGGGATTAGGGGGAATCTAGTAAACAAAATGTTGCTCATGTAATTGTACATTACTGACACCAAAAAAAAAAGTGATACTTCTTGAGTGCCCAGAGAGACAGTCAGTAGAAAATAGCCCTTCCTGCCACCGTGGATGCTTTCTCTTCGGATTTGGCAGTGCTGTCATAGATTCAGTGGTATAGCGAGGCCCTTCTCATTTTTCCTCAGCTCAACAACTGAATTGCTGTAACAATATGTGTCTGGGCTTTTGAAATAAGCGGATTTTATGATGTTTACGAATGTAAAGAAGCAATAACCAGATACCGAGGGAAATTTGCCGAAGGGGCGGGGACAGGTACCCTACACAAGTTAAACTGAGAAACAAACAAACACACAAATGGATTCTGATTGAATCCCAAGAGACAGTCAGTACAAAATAGCCCTATCTAGTCACAATGAATTCTTTTTGTTTGGTTTCAGCGTTGCCCAACCATAGATTTAGTGGTACAGCAATATCCTTCTCATTTTTTCTAACCTCAATAACTGAATTGCTGTAATAATATGCATCTGGGCTTTTGAAATCAGTGCATTTTATGATGTTCATTTATGTAAAAAAGTAATAACCACCTAAAGACGGAAGTTTGGACACTCAAATAAACATGTCACTCCACAACACACACTTTGTTAACAACTGCTTTTGTCCAGAAATAGGTGTTCCTTTTTATTTGTCTCTCCTACTCTCAGCGGTGATCACACAAATGTCCCTCAAACTTGGTGGTGCTAAAAGCACTAAGTATTCTTTTCTGTCTACAACAGGCCCAGAGGAAGGATACTTGTGGCCTTCAGGGAGGAATTAGTTAATGAATGTGGCTAATTACACTCAGCAAGCGAGAAGGAGGTAAAAGAGGACAGAGGACAGAGATACAGGTTCAAGTCCATGCATCACCATTTACTGGTTTTGTAAGCACACGTAGCTGATTCGACCTGCAAGTGTCTGAGAACCCAGTAATCTAACTATGGCCTAGTCACTTCACAAGATTTTTGTAACCATAATTTAGGGACGTGACGTAGGCCAAGTTGTTATATGTTCTGTACATAAGACAAGATAGGCAGACAGAAAGATGATTGATTCATAGATAGATAGATAGATGACAGATAGATAGATAGATACATAGAGAGATAGGTGATAGACATGATAGACAGATGATAGGAAGATGGATAGATAGACAGATAGATAGGTAGATAGATAGATACTTAGATAGATAGAAAGATAGAAGGATAGATAGATAGAAAGAAAGAAGGATAGATAGATAGACAGTCAGACAGACAGATAGTTAAATAGATACAGATACATATTGATTAACAAGAAGCTACTACTCATAACCAGGTGTTCAATTGTGAAAGCACATAGTTATACTACAAACAAAAAGGAAGAATGAAATCCAGTTTAAGAAGTGCAGTAAGCAGCCATAAGAAGAAAACAAATCCTACCATTTGCAATGACGTGCATGGAGCTAGATGGTAGTATGCTCAGTGATATAGGCCAGGCAGAGAAAGACAAGTACCAAATGATTTCACTCATCTGTGGAGTATAACAACAAAGAAAAACTGAAGGAAAAAAAACAGCAGCAGACTTACAGAACCCGATAGTGGACGAACAGTTACCAAAGGGAAAGGGACTGGGCAGAGTGGGTGGGTAGGGAGGGATAAGGTCGGGGAGAATGTAAGGGGATACTAGGATTAGCACGTATAATGCGTGGGGTCGGGGATCAAAAGGAGAGCTGTACAACACAAAGAAAAGTAGACATTGTACAGCATCTTACTACACGCTGATGGACAGCGACTGTAATGGGGTGTGTGGGGAGGGACATGGTGAAGGGGTCTACAGCAAAGAACTATGCTGATGGACAGAGACTGTAAGAGGTTTTTTGTCGGGCTTGGTGAAGGGGGGAGCCTAGTAAACATAATGTTCTTCACATGATTGTAGATTAACGATAAGAAAATAAATTTATTAAGTGCAATAAGGGCACAGCGCTGAATCATCAGAATAAAAGGACAGGCTTTGCCTATTCCAAACAAAACATACAGGGTTAAAAGAAGGGATGAAAACTCAAGACCACCTATGTGCTCCCTTACAGGAGAATCACTTGAGATCCAAAGACACAGACAAACTACAATCCGAAGGGGTGGGGACAGGTAACCTACACAACTGAAACAGAAAAACAAATAAACAAATCGATTCTGTTTGAGTCCCCAGAAAAAGTCAGTAGAAAATATCCCTATCTGGCCACAATACACTCTGCACGGAAGGCAGGGGAGCTTTCAGGAGCTATGGGCGCTCCATCCCCCTGACTGTCCTAGCAGCTCTGAGGCCCCTTACTGTGCTGTGACTGGTACACGGCCTGCCTCCCCACTGGGACCGGCCTGCAAAACGGCTGACCCCAGCTATGGCAACTTCTCCCTGCATGCTTAGCAAACTGGCACTGGCAGTGGAGACCGGCACTGCGGCATGGAAGCAGGAAAGACCTCTTTCCTCTTGATGGGTGTGGGCACCGGCACCGCTCCCCTGTGACCTGGACCACACCCCAAGGGCTGAGCATCTCCAGAGATTAAAGCTCCTGGGAGTTAGAGGACACCACTTACAAATATGAACCTTCAAATGAACCTGGTAACTGGACTCCAATCAATCTTCCTGAAAAAGAGATCTCAAAATAAACATCAGGAGCATGCTTAGGGACCTACAGTAAATAAAACTGTCCCTGTTTCTTGAGCGCAATTCTCTCTCACTCTCGCTCTCCTGTGAGCGCTGCTGAGGCCCTGTTCCAAGATAGGTGCTGCGACAGACCAGCAGGAATGGCACAGCTCTTGGGTACACCACTTCCGGTGCCAGGACAATCCCACACGCGCACTGACTGAACTGCAAACGGGGGATGTCGCCCATATAACTCTGCAGGAAAGGCTACAATGCCGCATGGTAGCTTTCAAATCAATGGCTAGAGGCTACGTGGCTCCACCGATAACAGGTGATGTCAACACCCCGGGCTTCATCTCCTTGGCAATCTTTTTTCCCTATGACATTTGAAAGCAGCACATGGAAAGATACAACCTACGATTCTCCACAACACCTCACCTCTCAGTTTTACGCTACATGTTCCTGCATCAGAGCTTCTCCACTTTGTTCCAGTTTTCTCGGCTGGTTGGTGTTCTGGAAAGAAAATAAAATTACTCAGAGCTGGAATGAAGTGGTGTTGGGTTCAGTAAGATTCTGTTTGACCACCATTAGTAGAATCAAAAGACATCCTTCAGTATGGGAGAATATACACACTGATGACATATTTGATAAGGTGTTGCCATCCAAAATATGTATCAAGAGCTCAAGAACCCCAACACACAAAAAGAAAATGAATCCAATTACAAAATGGGCAGAGGATCTGAACAGACACTTCTCCACAGAAGCAATTTCAGGTGGCCGACAGGCACATGAAAAGACGTTCCACATCGCTAACCATCAGAGAAATACACATTAAAACCACAATGGGGTATCACCTAACACCAGTTAGGAAAGCCACCAAACAAAATACAGAAAACAGCAGATGTCGGCAAAGGTGTGGAGAAAGGGGAACCCTCCTACACTGCTGGTGGGAATGTCCGTCAGCTCAACCATTGTGGAAAGCAGTATGGAGATTCAACAAAAAACCAAAGAACAGAAATACCATTTGACAAAGGAAATCCTTTCCTAGGAATTTATCCTAAGATTGTAGGAGCCCAGTTTGAAAGAGACAGATGCACCCCTATGTTGATCACAGCACTCTTACAATAGCCAAGAAATGGATGCAACCTAAGTGTCCATCCGGAAATGAATGGATAAAGAAGAGGTGGTACATACACACTATGGAATATTATTCAGCCATAAGAAGAAAACAAATCCTACCACCATTTGCAACAACACAGACAGAGCTAGAGGGTGTTATGCTCAGTGAAATAAGCCAGGTGGAGAAAGAAAAGTATCCAAGGATTTCACTCCTCTGTGAGGTATGTGAACAAAGGAAAACGGGAAGGAACAAAATAGCAGCAGACTCACAGAACCCAAGAATGGACTAACATGTACCAAAGGGAAAGGGGCATGGGAGGATGGGTGGGATGGGAGGGATAAGGGGGTAAAGGGGGCATTACGATCTGCACACATAATGTAGGGGGTGTAGGGCCACGGGGATTGCAGTATAACACACAGAAAACAGGTAGTGATTCTATAGCATCTTACTACATTGATGGACAGCGACTGTAATGGGGTTCGGAGAGTGGACTTGATAATGGGGGGGAGGGGGAGGCAGAGGGAGACTAGTAACCGTAATGTTGCTCATGTAATTGTATATTACTGACAACAACAACAAAAAAAGTGATTCTGTTGACTGCCCAGAGAAAGAGTGAGGAGAAAATATCCCTTCCTGCCACCGTGGATGCTTTCTGTTTGGTTTTGGCCGTGCCCAGGCATAGATTCAGTGGTATAGCAATGCCCTTCTCATTTTTTCTCACCTCAACAACTGAATTGCTGTAATAATATGCATCTGGGCTTTTGAAATCACTGGATTTTATGATGTTTACGAATGTAAAGAAGCAATAACCAGATACCGAGGGAAGTTTGAATGCTCAACCGAACACATCACTCCACAACACACTCTTTGCTCCCAACTTCTCCCATCTAGAACTCGGTGTTCCTTTTTACCTGTCCCTCCTCCTATCAGCAGTGACGCCGATGTCCCTCAAACATGGTGGTGAGGAAAGCACCAAGTTTACTCTTCTGTCTAATACAGGCCTGTGGTACAGGTCCTCCCAGAGGAAAAGCAGTAGCAGTGGGAGAAAACCCAAAGACGTAGAAATACAAGATAGTACTGTACAATGAAAACTGACACAAGGGACTTCCGAGACCCATACTTAATTCCATCAGAGACGCGAAAGGAACCGCCCCCATACAACAAAACTACACCACTACGGAGAAAGCACAGGCAAAGAACAAGAAGAGATCTGGAATCTTACCCCACTGGGCCAGAGAGAGGAGTTTTCACAGCAGCAGCAGCAGTAGCAGTAGCTGGGGCCTGCCCCACACGCTCTGCGCTCATCGCCGTTAAAGATAAGTTCGTGGGCTTGGCTCGCCGAGCCTCTCCCTAAGCACCCAGAGGCATACACAGTGGGGACTGAGGGGTCATCGGTGGCATCTCGCCCACATTTATGTTCCGCATGGTTTGGAACATAACGAACAGTTGGTGGGCGTGCGATCAGCACCAGGTACAACTGAACGGGCAGCTGAGCTTTGAAGCTGAGTACAGTCATTCACTGTCACCACAGTTCAACAGATCCCGTGACCCGAGAAGTGATGTGCACGAGCTGACACACTCACATTTGATAATTGAGGTTCTCACCAAGGATGGAGAATGGAGAGGAGGGCACGCAAGTGAGAGTGCACGGGAAGCCTCCAAGAGGATTTGAATAGAGAGGTGGGTCTTCAACGATCCATGTTCTTCTGCTGGGGTGAAATGTCTTAAAAACCAGAGGCAAGAGGTGGAAACCCCCAGAGGAAATAATTCAGAGGCAAAAAGACACGAGACAGGATCTTTTCAAGGAGCAGGGAGGTTGGCTCATAGGGATGGAAATGTAGACAATGTGAAGACCTGACCCTGAGTTGGGGCTGGAGAATTTCACATTTTATTCTGTAACAACGTCAGTGCTTCCACAGTGAAGCAGTGAGCAAGCAGGGCTTAGGTCCAAAAGGAAAGACCTGAGAACTAGAAGCAGGGTTACTGACACGGGACACGAGCTTCATAGGTTATAACATAAAGGATGAACAGTCAGGATCGGAAATGGACAGGCTGACTACTGAGAGGAGGCAAGGTTGCCCCACAAACTTCCAGCTTGGCTGACGGGCAAGAAGAACGATGCCATCAAGACCAAGAGACAAAAGGAGAAGTATTTTAAAAATAAAAGTGTTTCCCAGTTTTCTGTGTTGTGTTATTTACGTACGAGACACAGGCCCCCAAAACTAGATCAGAGAGAAAATCTGGGTGGCCGGGCCCAGTCAGAATGCGGGATGTGTCTATGCTGAGACCCGTTGGTCCCCGACCTACGCTTTCTGTGAGAAGCAAAGAAAGAACCTGCCCGCTAGCTAGAAAGGCAAGTTATGGGGTCTGCTCCTTCCTCAGAAGTCAGCCACATGGCTGGCCATGGCCGAGAAGGCTTGCCTGGCTCCAGGTGTCCCAGAGAAGCAGGGAAGGCCCGTGAAAGGGTGGGCCGCGCCCCGCGCAGCCTCTTGGTGGCTCCATGCCGGGCTGTGTTCAGGACATGGTCACCGCGAGCAAGGGGGAGTTGTGGAGGCAAGGAGCTTGCTGCCCGCAACACCCCGGGTGCTGAGCCCATGCAGAGCTGGCAACCGGGCAGGCTGAGTTCTGACAGACACGGGCACTGCAGCCCTCGACTGTCCACATGGTGGCCTCGTTGGTCCGAACACCTGCACTTCCCTCAGCGGGCAATTCCGGGGGCTAGGGATTCTTCTGGGGTTCGCCTTGGGGACGCACCGTGGCTTTGGCCCAGTGTCTCCTCTGGGTGTGGCCAGTGTGCTTAAGGCAATGGGGGCGTTGTGCAGCAGCCCCTGGGTGACATCACAGCGGCCCAGGGCTCTTTGTAATGCATCCCCTGGCTGACATACATACCAGGCTCACCCTACCTGGGCAGCTCAGTGCGTGCTTGGTCTGAGAAAGAGTTAGTGGCAAAGGAGACCCTCTCCCTAGATTCAGACCCTTTCTTCATATCGTTTGGCACACACCACAAACCGTTTTTCCGTGTGGACAGTTTCCTCCTTCCTTTGGATCGTACCCCACCCCGCCGGCCACCTCCCCAGCCCCACCTTCTTTGCCCGCCGATACTTCCGGTCCTCGGGGAGCTGCTCCCTATCCCTCCTGCCAGGGAGAACCATGTACATGCCCGTTGCCCGTGTCACAGGCTGTTCCACCAGGATCCTGTGCCTTTAGCAGCTGGCTTTTCCCACTTTAACCAGCAGAGATCCCACTACCACTTGGAGCAGTCCTGAGCCTCTTGACCATCCTAGGCTCCCGGCAGACGGCTGGAGAGAGACCACCCAGACGAGCTCCTCCTCTCCAGGGCACATGGGAACCACTACCAGCCCGCCTCGAGGTGTCCTATCTCTGCAAAACCGCCATACAGAGTCAGTCAAAAGACCAGGCCTTTTGCAGCACAAGCACCGGCCCGATGGCTGGCTCTGATGCTCTGGACAAGCCGATAGACACGACTACACCACCGCTAGCCATCGTCTTCCGGTTCCCCTAGGCACCGCACGAGACCATGGGCAGCAACACCGCCGGCCTCCTGTGGGCCTCAGACGACCACCACGTGGGCGGTCTTCATCTGGTCTTCCCTGGCCCCATACGATGCCGTGGGAGGCACAGATGATGGCCTCGGCTCTCCCCGCAAGGTGGACGATGACCCGATCTGCAAGCCACCGCCTTCGGGAGAGGCACCTACAACTGCCCCCTGGCCCTGGACAAGTCCGTGGGCTACACAGGCGCCATTCTGAAGGCTGATGCTCAAAACGAGCCAATGGACATGATACCATCCTCGATGGCCGTCATCTTCCATTAGCCCCTGACCACACATGAGGCCGTGGGCAGCTCCACCTTCAGCCCAAGGGCCGGCAATGACGCTCAAGGTAAGCACATTCACACGACAACACCCTCGATAGCCGTCATCCTCCGTTGGCAACGGCTCTGCAAGGGACTGTAGGCAGAAAAACCTCCGGCCACCTGTGCACCTTAGACAACTACCGCATGAGCGGTCATCGTCTGGTCTCCCCTGGCCCCATATGATGCCATGGGAAGCACAGAAAACTACCTCGGCCCTACCTGTAAGTCAGCCTCGGACCGGATGGGCACTCCACTGCCCTCAGGAAAGGCACATATAACTGCCCTCCGGTCCCAGACAAAGCACAAGGCAGCACAAGCGCCTGCCCGAATGCTGACACTGATGCTCAGGATGAGCCGATGTGACACAACACCTCCCTCAATGGCTGTCATCTTCCGGTCACCCCCCAGCCCCACACGATTCCGTGGGTAGCTGCACCGCCATCGTCCTGCGCACCTCAGACTCCCACAGGATGGGGAGTCATCCTCCCGGCTCCCCTGGACCCACAGGGTGCTGTGGGAGGCACAGACGATGGCCTCGGTCCTACCCGCAAGGCGGACTAGGACCCAATGGCATTCCACCACCATGGGGAAAGGCACCTACTCTATCCCCCGTGCCC
The DNA here is from genome assembly GCF_030020395.1 of Manis pentadactyla. Taxonomy (NCBI): domain Eukaryota; kingdom Metazoa; phylum Chordata; class Mammalia; order Pholidota; family Manidae; genus Manis; species Manis pentadactyla. The sequence goes on from NW_026645110.1 coordinate 499,926, forward strand.
CCAGATGACGCAGTGGGCAGCACAAATGCTGTCACGAAAGCTCACTCAATCTCTCTATACAAGCCAATGGACACGAAGCCACCATCACTAGCCGTCATCTTCTGGTCCCCACCGGGACCCACACTAGGCCATGGGCATCACTACCGCTGGCCTCCTTTGCACCTGAGAAAAACACCACGTGGGCGGTCATCATACGGTCAGACCTGGACCAATACGATGCCATGGGAGGCACAGCCGAATAACTCGGCCCTACACCTAAATCGGCCTCTGACCCGGTGGACACGCCGCAGACCTTGCCAATGGCACCTACAGATCTCCCCTGGCTCCAGACAAGGCCTATGTCCTCCTATTTATTTAACAAAATCTTTCCCACAATATGTGTGTATATTATATACTCACACTAAACCCTGCTCTTGCTAGTATGCCTCTGCTCTGTTTACTCTTTGACCCGGGGACAGTGGAAGAACATACATACATGAGTGATAATGTTCTGAGCCACACTTAAATATGCAACATGTTCCATGCCCCAGTGACTGGGATGTGGAAGTAGCCGCGTTTTATGACTGTGCGTGCTCACCGTGAGGTCTGCGTGCTGAGCGTTTAATGGATGACCACACAGGGGGAGGCAAGCCCAGAGGAAGGAGACCCGGTTGGCTTATGTGGCCCCTTCCCTCTCCTCTCCCACTGCTCTGAGATCACTGGAGGCAAGGGAATCCTGGCTGTGACACAGGAAACCACTCTTATCATTTTGGTTTTTAAACATGCTTAATTCTGTATGTGTGTGCCTTGTGTAACTTAAGACTTTGGCTGATCTTCCTCACACATTCCCACTTCCCATTGAGAGATTGGATTTGGCATCCAGGTCCTCAAGGCTGGAGGAATGACAGAAGGAATTGTTTCTCACTGCTGTGTGAGAATTGAAATTTTAAGCTTAGAATTTATCAAGTAGCTTAGTAATATCAGAAAAGGCCCTCCTTAATAACTGCCTGGCCTGACTCTAACCTATACTGCTAACATGTCAAACCACTTTGAGTTACAACTGTGCCCACTTCTCGCTGATCCTAGAGTCTGCAGGGTCTCCACCAGACTTAATACACGCAGAATTATTAACCTCTGAAGACCACGTTCTAGTTGGAGGGGAGGAAAGAGACTATAAACATCTGTAAGTTCTCTGGTAGCTAAGCCAGTAACAAACACTATGAAGAATAAAAAGCAGGATATGGAGGACTGAGATTATAGGCAGAGAGAAGCAGGGCTTTCAAAATAAACAGTGGACAGGGTAAGCCTCACCAGGGAGGTGGGACTTGAACAGTCTAGAAGGAGGTGACAGAAGCAGGTATCTGAGCGTAAAGCATTCCATACAATGGGATAAATTACTGAAAAAGTCAAGAGGAAGGATGCTTGTGGTCTTCAGGGAGCAGTCAGTCAACAAATGCGGCTAGAATACTGTCAAAAAGGTGGGAAAAGAAGACCGGGGACAGAGATATGGGTTGAAGTCCCTGCACCACCATTTACTAGTTTTGTAGTCACATGCTGTTGATACGATGTGCAAATGTCTCAGTGAACCCAGTGCTGTCTGTCTCTAAGTCCTAGTTACCTTGCAGGCTTTTGGAAACATAAGTAGGGAAATGACATATAAACCATCTTGTGAACTGTTCTGTGCATATGGATAAATGGTTAGAAAAAAAGATATTGATAGATAGGACAGATAGACAGATAGATGACAGATTAGATAGGATAGATGATAGGTATAGATAGATCGAATAGATAATAGATAGATAGATGGATAGATAGATAGATAGATAGATAGATAGATAGATAGATAGATAGATAGATAGCCATAATAGATAGCCATGTTGTTAACTGTGTGTAAGGCTGGGGTTACTGATGGGAGGAGCAAGCACATCGGACACTGATGATGTGCCAATGTCTCCGGCTGCTGCCTCCTCCCACATGGGACACTGATTATGTGCCCAAGTTCTTGGCAGTTGACCCCTCCCAACCTGAAAAATATGCTTTGGGCTAGCAAATCCTCATGCTGCTGTAAATCTTTAGCTCTGCCTCCCCCTACCTTCTTTAAAATCTTGCTGCCTGTCTACTTATGTGTGAACTCCCCAGCCTTAAATGCTATAGACTGGGGAAATCTTGCCCAGGTATTTGCGTTCAAATAAACTACCGGGCCCTTTGTTGCCTCTCTTCACCTTCTTATTTCAGCTAGAATTTATCTTACACTGTTCTGTACATAAGGATAGATGGGTAGACAAATGATGACGAAAGGTAGATGACAGACAGATGACATGTGATAGATTGATTGGAAATAGATACATTAGATAGATGTTAGATATTCATAGATTAGAAGAATAGATTGACAGAGATGACAGATAGATAAGATATATAAAGATGACAGATGATAGACTAGATTGGATAGATGATATATGTAGGTTAGATTAGACAAATAGATGATATATAGATACAGATTTATGAACTGAATTTATGGGCCCTCACCTCACCATCTTTCGCTCCTCATAACACCCCACAGCCACCACACACACACACACAAGTTCATATTTGAACGAAGTCAGGGTTGAAGCCGTAACCCCCACTGTCATGGTATTGGGAGGTGAGGCCTTTGGAGGTAATTAGGTTTGGAAGATATCATGAGGGTGTGGGTGGAGATGCCATTATGCAATCAGTGCTATTTAGAGGAACAGAGGACAGAGCTTTGTCCCTCGACCCTGTGAGGACACAGCAGGGATGCAGCCATATGCAAGCCAGAAGAAGGGACCTCACCAGGAACTGAACCTGACTTGATCTAGGACTTCTGCTTACAGAATTGCGAGAAATCAGTGTCTATCGATTAAGCCCCCACTCAATGACACTCTGGTTATCAGCTTGAGTAGACTAACATAGATATGTAGGTAAACAGAGATGCAATGAGATGATGGATGGAGAGAGCCTATGCATAGATATCTGTGCTTAGGTGCCTGCATAGGTATCTGTGTTTAACCACGTCAGCACTTTGAAGTCTGCTCCCTTTGGGGGGAACACCAGGTGCACAACTTATGCACGTTTCTTTTTTAAAGTGTGGGCTGCAGTTTCCAATAACTTGGGTCTCCGTTAACTCTCAGCCGTGTATATGTGTCTGTGAGTGCGCTTGTGTGTGTGTACACCACTGCCCCTATAGGTGTACTATCACAGGAGTTTCAAAAGTAACAAAAGAACGCATAATAGGGCAAACATCTTGCAAACTATGACCAGAAAGAGTAAAATTTTTCCACTAGACTCTGGGGATATCTTTGCCAAGTGTTTCTATGCGATTTTAGAAAGATCTTGCTGGAAATGTTGCTGGGACCACCCTGAACCGTCAAGTTAGTTAAGGTAAATAGCGAGAAGAGGAGAGCAGCAAAGATCACCCTCGGTGTGTCTCCTATGCATCAGGCCAAGGTGTACAGGATTTAATTCTACTACACCACTTCATCTCACTATGGCTGACGTGGGATGACCTTATACATCACCTTCATCCGTTAGTAAAAAGTTACTTCAGAATCACCTCCCTTAACAGAAATTAAATAAGTGCGGGGACATAAACATTCCTAGAATTCCTGCCACCATCACCCAACTCTTTATACTCAGTACCCTTTTCATATGAACAGAAACATAGCTCTCAACGCTACTATTTCATTTCAGATAGACCTCACTCACATCTAAATGACTAAATGCACTGAAACTCTACCTACACCTTGACAGCAGAGGGGAGCAGTTTCCCCACAAGCTAGCTGGCCTGCCACCTCAGCAAGCCCATGGGCCACAAGCCCACAGGAGCCCTGCATGTCACCAATAGGCAGTTCACTTAAACGGTGACTACACGCATGCTCTCTGGAGATGGGTCACCAAGCAGGGCCTCCGAGGTGACATCGGTGCACAGGAATGAAGACCTACTAATGGGCATGCACATGCCCTGGAACACGCAGGCCAGCCATTGTGATCCCTGCGTGGGGCATCGGATATGCTTGGCAGCTCACGCAGCCGCCACAGCAGGAATGGCACAGGCAGAGCAGCCGGAGTGCCCTGTCTTGCACAGGTTGAAGAGCGCAACCCGCCAACCACACCAACCACACCCAGGAGTCTTGTGCCACCTACGCAGGAGAAGTTCCCACCCAAGGCGAATCCTCTCAAGTCCCAAACACACAGCTAACTCACATAAACAAACACAAGGAATTGAGACTGAGAAGGACATAGAGGAATCAAAGTGCACCTAGTGAAAGAACGTTGACAAAAGTGAGAAAACAGATGAACAGACAGATGATTGATATATGGATTGGATTGATATACATACATATAGATGATAGATTAATCAGATAGATACACAGATGATAGTAGGTAGATGATAGATCATAGATAGATAGATGACAGATAGATAGATAGGCAGATAGATTATATAGATAGTTAAAGAGATAGGTAGGAAGATAGATAGGAAAGCATCATACTAAACAAAGCTATCTTTCACTCAAGATCATCTATGTGCTCCCTTACAGGAGACTCACTTAAGATCCAAGGACACAGACAAACTAAAAGCTGAAGAAGCGGGGACAGGTACCCTTCACAAGTGAAACTGAGAAACAAACAAACAAACCAATGGATTCTGTTTGAGTCACCGGAGACAGTCAGTAGAAAATAGCCCTATCTGGCCAACGTGAATTTTTTCTGCTTCGTTTCAGCAGTGCCCAGCCATAAATTTAGTGGTGAAGCAACATCCTTCCCATTTTCTCTCACCTCAAAAACTGCATTGCTGTAATAATATGCGTCTGGGCCTTTGAAATCAGAGGGTTTTATGATGTTCACGAATGTAAAGATGTAATAACCACATACAGAGGGAAGTTTAGACACTCAAATAAACACGTTACTCCTCAGAACACCCTTTGCTCCCAACTGCTTCTGTCTAGAAGTTGGTGTTCATTTTTATTTTTCCCTCCTCCTATCAGCAGTGATCACACCGATGCTCCTCAAACACGTTGGTAAGCAAAGTACCACGTTTACTTTTCTGTCTACAACAGGCCCAGAAGAAGGATACTTGTGGTCTTCAAGGAGCACTTAGTCAATGAATGTGGCTAAATACAGTCAGCAAGCGAGAAGGAGGTAAAAGAGGACAGAGTACAGAGATACGGGTTCACGTCCCTGCACCACAATTTACTGGTTTTGTAAGCACACTCGGCTGACTCGACCTGCAAGTGTCCCAGTGAACCTAGTGCTCTCCCTACGGCCTAGTTACTTTGCAAGATTTTTGGAAACATAATATAGGGAAGTGACATAGGCGATGTTGTTGACTGTTCTGTACGTAAGTATAAATGGGAGGACAAAAAGATGAGTGATTCATAGATAGATAGATAGATGACAGATGATTGATAGATGATAGACGTGATAGATAGATGAAAGGAAGATAAATAGATAGATAGATAGGAAGATAGAAGGATAGATAGATAGATTGATAAATAGAGAGAGACACAGACAGACAGATAGATAGATTCAGGTACATATCGATTAACACAAAGTTATTGCTCATAACCGGGATATCAATGGTGAAAGCACATAGCGAAACTACAGACAAAAACGAAAATGAAATCCAGTTTAAAAAGACAGTAAGCAGCCATAAGAAGAAAATAAATCCTACCATTTGTATTGATGCGGATGGAGCAAGATGGTAGTATGCTAAGTGAAATAGGCCAGGTGGAGTAAGACAAGTACCAAATGATTTCAATCATGTGTGGAGTATAACAACAAAGAAACACTGAAGGAAAAAAACAGCAGCAGACTCACAGAACCCGAGAGTTTACTAACAGTTACCAAAGGGAAAGGGACTGGACATGGTGGGTGGAAAGGGAGGGATAAGGGTGGGGAGAAAGAAAGGGGACATTACGTTTAGTATGAATAATGCGTGTGCTCAGGGGGTATGGGGAGGGCTGTACAATACAGAGAAGACAAGTAGAGATTCTACAGCATCTTACTAAACGCTGATGGAAAGCGACTGTAACAGGGTGTGTGGGGGGGACATGTTGAAAGGGTCTACAGCATACAACTATGCTGAAGGAGAGAATCTGTAAGAGGTTTTTGGTGGGGAATTGGTGAAGTTGGGAGGAGCGTAAACATACTGTTCTTCACGTGATTGTATATTAATGATAACAAAAAATCTTTTTTTAATTGCAATAAGGGCACTGCTCTAAATCATCAGAATGAAAGGACAGGCTTTGAGTGATCCAAAGAAAACACCAGCTATGTGCTCCCTTACAGGAGACTCACTTGAGATCCAAGGACACAGACAAAATACAAGCCAAAGGGGTGGGGACTGGTACCCTACACAGTGAAAGTGAAAAACAAACAGTAAAACAAATGGATTCTGTTTGAGTTCCCAGAGTCAGTCAGTAGGAAATAGCCCTATCTGGCCACCGTGAATTCTTTTTGTTTGATTTCAGCAGTGCCCAGCCATAGATTTAGTGGTGCAGGAACATCCTCCTCATTTTCTCTCACCTCAACAACTGAATTGCTGTAATAATATGCGTCTGGGCATTTGAAATCAGAGGGTTTTATGATGTTCACGAATGTAAAGATGTAATAACCACATACAGAGGGAAGTTTAGACACTCAAATAAACACGTCACTCCTCAGAACACTCTTTGCTCCCAACTGCTTCTGTCTAGAAGTTGGTGTTCATTTTTAATTTTCCCTCCCTCCTATCAGCAGTGATCACGCTGATGTCCCTCAAAGATGGTGGTGAGCAAAGCACCAAGTTTACTTTCTGTTTACAAGAGGCCCAGAGGAAAATTACTTGGGGTCTTCAGGGAGCACTTAGTCAATGAATGTGTCTAAATACAGTCAGCACGTGAGAAGAAGATAAAAGAGTACAAAGACACAGGCTCAAGTCCCTGTACCACCATTTACTGGTTTTGTATGTACACGCGGCTGACTTGACCTGCAAGTGTCTTGGTGAACCCCGTGCTCTCCCTATGGCCTACTTACCTTGCAAGATTTTTGGAAGCATAATGTAGGGAAGTGACATAATCTATGCTGATAACTCTTCTGTACACAAGGTAAGATGGGCATACAAAAAGATGATTGAATGATTGATAGACAGTTATATACGTAGATAGATAGACAGAAAGATGGATAGATAGTTATAGGTACATGTCGATTAACACAAAGCTATTGTTCATAACAAGGAGAGCAATGGTGAAAGCACAGAGCGAAACTACAGACCAAAGAGAAGACAGAAATCCAGTTTAAAATTTGCAGTAAGCAGCAGTAAGAAGAAAACAAATCCTACCATTTGCAACAACGTGGATGGAGCTAGAGGGTATTATGCTCAGTGAAATAGGCCAGGCAGAGAAAGACAAGTACCAAATGATTTCAATCATGTGTGGAGTATAACAACAAAGAAACACTGAAGGAAAAAAACAGCAGCAGACTCACAGAACCCGAGAGTTTACTAACAGTTACCAAAGGGAAAGGGACTGGGCAGGGTGGGTGGGAAGTGAGGGATAAGGGCGGGGAGAAATGAATGGGGCATTAGGATAAGCATGTAAAATGTATGGCGTGATGGGAGCATGGGGAGGGCTGTACAACACAGAGAAGAAAAGTAGAGATTACACAACATCTTACTACACGCTGATGGACAGCAACTCTAACGGGGTGTGTGGTGGGGGACATGGTGAAGGGGTCAACAGCATTCAGCTACGCTGATGGACAGCGACTCTAACGGGGTTTTTGATGGGGACTTGGTGTACTTGGTGATCATAATGTTCTTTATGTGATTGTAGATTAATGGTAACAAAAAAATTATTTCAGTGTAATAAGTACACAGCACTCAATTGTCAGAATAAAAGGACAGGCTCTGAGTGCTCCAATCAAAAGACCCAGGGATAAAAGAAGGGATGGAAACACAAGACCACCTACGTGCTCCATTACAGGAGACTCACTTGAGATCAAAGGGCGAAGACCAACTACAAATTGAGGGGGTAGTGACAGGTACCCTAGACAAGTGAAACTGCAAAAAAAAAAATAGATGTGCTGATGGGTTTAAAGATGGCGGCTCACGTGAGAGGGGAGGCAGAATCCTCCTACCAAAATGAAAACCACATACATACATACCATATGGAAAGAGAACAACTACACCAAATCCTGGAAGAGCAGCAGGGAAGAAAGCTGCTGCACCAGGCTGTCACCTCAAGGAGAAGTGTGACATACAGTCCTGGATATGTGCTCTGGAAGCACGAACCTACCATAAAAGTGCTGCTCTCTGGAGGACCAGTGGGGTTGGAATGCAAAGACAGGCAGGAGACTTCGAGAGACGAGTTTCCAGCCACTTGTGGGACAACACAGGGATCCACATCCAGCCGATGTGGGACAAAAGAAAGGCGGACAGTCTGTGAGACTTCCTAACAGCAAGAGAACTTCTAAAGGGGGAAAGCTTCCACAGGGCTTGCCACTCAGGATAAAGGACAGTTGCGCCAAACTGCCTGGGTGCACTCAGCCCGGCAGGCGGGTGAGGTTTCAGGAGCTCCAGGCACTCCATCCCCCTGGCTGGCCTTTCAGTTCTGAGGCCCCTTACCGTCATGTGACTGGTACACGGCCTGCGTCCCTGCCGGGACCAGCCAGCAAAACGGCCGCCCCCACCTATGGCAGCTTCTCCCTGCGTGCTCCACAAACTGGCCCTGGGAGTGGAGACAGGCACTGTGGCCGGGAAGCAGGAAAGTCCTCTTTCATTCCGGCGGGTTGGGCACTGGCACCACACCCCTGGGATGCCTGCCATCCCCCCAAGGGCTGAGCATCTCCAGAGAGTAAAGCTTCTGGGAGCTAGAGGGCACCACCTACATAGATGAACCTTCAAAGGAACCGGGTAACTACACTCAAATCAATCTTCCTGAGAAAAAGATCTCAAAATAAATTCAGGAGCATGCTCAGGGAGCTACAGAAAATAAAACTGCAGCGTGGATGCAACATGGCAGCATGAGTAGGACATTGGGAATCTCCTCCCAATAACATATATATTTTTGAAAATACAACAAATACAGCTAATCCTAAAAGACAGACCAGAAGACACAGGACAACAGCCAGACTACAACTACACCAGCGAGAACCCAGTGCCTGGTGAAAGGGGTAAGATAGAAGCCCCAGCCCAGCAGGACCCGAGTGCACCTCCCCCCAGCTCCCGGCGGGAGAAGAATAGGAAGAGCGGGAGGGAGACGGAGCCCAAGACTGCTGAACACACGGCTCCAGCCACCCACACCAGAGCACAGAGACAGTGCATGCACGTGATCTCTGGAAACTAGGGAAACAGGGCAGCAAGACCTCTGAGGACATGCTGAAGCTGATGCACCTGTGACAAAAAAAGCGGGGGCTTTATGAAAGTCTTAAAGGGACAGGTACTTAACAGCTGGACGGAAACAACACAGGCCACCGCCCAGCAGATGGAATGTACAGGGAAATCCAGGCGCACTAACCCCCTGGGCAGCAGCTCTGAGACACATCACAGAGGTAAACCACCAAACAGCCCCCCGTCCATTACCCCTCTGGGCGCTGTGAAAGCATAGAAGCAGCCTAAGGCAAAAGGCCCACAGAAAGGGAAGTTCCTCCATTCTGGCCAGGCAAGACAGAAAGAACCAGTCTACACGCAATTACCCAGCACAAGCCACTAGGGGTCGCAGTTGCCAAGTAAAGAAAGGCCAGTAGCATGTGAAAAGTTTGGCCCTCCCAGCTGACAGTCAATAGCACCTGTCAACATGAAAAGGCAAGAAAACATGATTCAGACAAGACTAACCCAGACAGCTTTGGCAACTGCTACATCTTCCCCTGAGAAGGAACCTGGGGAGATAGATTTAGAAGGTCTTCCTGAAAAGAATTCAAAACAAAAGTCATAACCATGCTGATGGACTTGCAGAGAAATATGCAAGAACTACAGAAGGAGAATACAGAAATAAAAAAAGCTCTGGAAGGACTTCAAAACAGAATGGACGAGATGCAAGAGACCGTTAATGGACTAGAAAACAGAGAACAGGAACACAGAGAAGCTGATGCAGAGAGAGATAAAAGAATCTCCAGGAGTGAAAGAATTTTAAGAGAGCTGAGTGACCAATCAAAAGGAATAATATAGGCATTATAGGAATACCAGAAGGAGAAGAGACAGAAAAAGGGAGAGAAAGTGTCTTTGAAGAAATAATTGAAGAAAACTTCCCCAAAGTAGGGGAAGAAATGGCTTCTCATACCACAGAGGTACACAGAACTCCCATGACAATGGATCCAAAGAGGGCAACACCAAGACATATAATAATTAAAATGGCAAAGATCAAAGACAAGGAGAAAGTATTAATGGCAGCCAGAGAGAAAAAAAAGTTTAAGTACAAAGGAAAACCCATCACGCTATCATCAGACTTCTCAACAGAAACCCTACAGGCCAGAAGAGAATGGCATGATATACTTAATACAATGAAACAGAAGGGCCTCGAACCAAGACTACTGAATCAAGCACAATATCATTTAAATATGAAGGAAGGATTAAACAATTCCAAGACAAGCAAAAGTTGAGGGAATTTACCTCCCACAGACCCCCTCTTCAGGGCATCCTACAGGGACTGCTCTAGATGGGAGCACTCCTAAAAGGAGCACAGAACAAAACACCCAACATATGAAGAAGGGAGGAGGAGGAATAAGAAGGGAGAGAAATAAAGAATCATCAGACCGCTTTTATAATAGCTCAACAACTGAGTTAAGGTAGACTGTAAGATAGTAAAGAAGCTAACCCTAAACCTTTGGTAACCACAGCCTTAAAGCCTGCAATGCAATAAATTCATACCTTTCAATAATCACCCTAAATGTAAATGGACTGAATGCACCAATCAAAAGACACAGAGTAATAGAATGGATAAAAAAGCAAGATCCATCCATATGCTGCTTACAAGAGACTCACCTCAAACCCAAAGACATGCACAGACTTAAAGTCAAGTGATGGAAAAAGATATTTCATGCAAAAAAAAGAGAGAAGAAAGCAGGTGTTGCAATTCTGGTATAAGACAAAACAGACTTCTAAATAAAAAAGTAACAAAAGACAAAGAAGGACATTACATAATGATAAAGGGCTCAGTCCATCAAGAGAATAAAACCATTTTAAATTTATATGGACCCAATACAGGAGCCCCAACATACCTGAAACAAAAATTAACAGAACTAGAGGAGGAAATAGAATGCCATGCATTCATTCTAGGAGACTTCAACACAACACTCACTTCAATGGGAGAGGGAATGGGTAGGATGGGTGGGTAGAGAGGAAAAATGGGGGAGTAAATGGGGGGTGTTAAGATTAGCATCTTCCGGGGGGTGGGAGAAAGGGGAGGGCTGGACAACACAGAGAAGACAAATAGTGATTCTATAACATTTTGCTACGCTGATGGACAGTGAATGTAAAGGGGGGACCTGGTATAAGGGTGAGCCTAGTAAACAAAGTGTTCATCATGTAAGTGTAGATTAATGATTAAAAAAAAAGCAGGTGTAGATGCACTCATTGCACCAATTCCTGGAATTGTCATGGGAATGAAGAAGGAGATATCTAAGCTGGCCTGTGCATACAGTAAAACAACAAATTTGACTGGATCTATTCTGTTGGAACTCAACCAAGAATTAGGAGAAGTGCAAGTTGTAGCACTCCAAAATCTTACAACTACAGACTATTTACTGTTAAATGAACATATGGGATGTGAACAGTCCCCAGGAATGGGTTGTTTTAATTTGTCTGATTTCTCCCAGACTGTTCAAGTTCAGTTATACAATATCCACCATATCATAGATAAGTTTTCACAAATGCCTAAGGTGCCTAACTGGTTTTCTTGGTTACACTATAGATGGCTGATAAATATAGGTCTGCTTTGGGTATGTAACTGTACCCATATTATGTTAATGTGTCTGCGCAATTTAATTAGTAGTTTAAAACCTATACATGCTGAAGTTACACTACAAGAAGATATGTCAAAGAAATAATCAATCTTCCCATGTTTTCTTCTGCCTGCTACTTCTATAGCATTTCTTCTTCCTTCCTAATTACAAACCTTAAATAGAATTCCTGTCTCATATCAAATTTACCGAGTATCATAATTCCTGCAAGTGCTAAAGATACCTCAAGAAAAATGCTGGGCATAGAAGACACAAGGCATAAATCTGCATAGAAGTAAAAAGCTAACCTTTTCAAACGATAAGGCTTCTCTCTCTCTTACCAAATTTACATCTCCCTGTATGACCCCAGAAGATGACTCGTTAGCCAGAGACGGGTAAGATTCCTCACGGGAGGAACAACCTAAGACAGGCACAGTCGCAGGGGGGCCATCAGGTGAGAAATTGGGGATCAACAGAGGTGAGGCTGAGAACCTCAACCCCCCTGTTCTGAGAGAAATCTTCTGCATCCGTGGATATTTTATTGCCCTTGTCTCGCTTTTATTAACACATAGTCTACAGGCACACACCCGATCATCTTCATTCGCTCTCTTACAACAGTAAACTGTTCTCTACCTTTATCTTGCATCAACCTACCACTTCAGCTTTTTATTTAAAATAATAATAATAAGGAGAGAAATGTGGTATCCAGCTATAAATCAAGTATAAAAATCAAACGAATATTCATATTTGAACTGATTGTTTATAGTTCATAATGCATGAGCAAAACCGAAAGTTTCTGTGATGACTGCCCTTGTACTGTTCACCATGTAACTTATTCACTATGTAAGAATTTGTTCTGCATGTAAGAACTTGTTTGTTATGCTTCAGAAGATTGGACACTGACGAAAATTAGGCTTGGTGTGGATTCATGATTGGGCATTGAGCACTGAACCCCCTATACAGAATTTTATTTTTATTGTTAACAACCATTTGATCAATAAGTGTGAGAGATGCCCTCTCAAAAAAAAATAAAAAATACAGACTTCCAATTGTAAAATAAATAAGTAACTATGATGTAATGTGTAGCATAAGGAATATAGTCAAAATATTATAACAACTTTGTATGGTGATAGCTGGTATCTAGAATTATCATGTATATAAATGTTGAATCACTGTGTTGTACACCTGATACTAATGTAATACTGTGTGTCAACTACCCTTCAATAAAAAATAATTATCTACAAAAAATAAAATAAATAAAATACAAATATAAATAAAAATAAAAGACCCAACACAGTCCTGATTTGGTTGAAAGCAATCATGCAGTCCTACTATTCCCATGTCTACCAAAAACACCTTCTAACAGCAAGCAAAGTTACCGGTGGTGCACGTGGTTTCTGTCCCAGTGACACACCAGGTACGCAGGTGTGTGCTGAGTACCACAGAAGCTCCAACATGCACCTACATCATCTTCCACTTGTTTTCCCTAAGGTTCCACTTATTTATTTTTAAAAAGTCAGTTACTGGATTGTGTTGACGAGAAAATTCACATTAGCAGTACCATTGTAAATGTAATGAACAGAGATATCGGGAATCAACATAAAATGATAAACTTAACCCAGAGGCCAGATTTAAATCTCACCTTCCTGACCTGCCAGATGTAAAAGTGGAAAGGAAACCTCATTTCCAACCCCTGCTGACTCCTCAGAGGTGCTTCTCCGTGGGCTCAGGGGCGGGGCAGGTGTTTGTGGGCCGCCCTACTCAGGGCCAGCCGAGGTCGGACACAGACGAGGAGCACACCGGCCATCCCTAGGGTGGCCCATGGTCAGCTGCTAGCTACTGGGACCAGGACAGGATTTACCAGTTGTCTTGTCTCTTGATTCTCCCCCTGAAAGGCAGGGAAGTAGAAAATTTTATTTCTGGCAATACCTGAATCTACCAAAGTAACATACTTGATGATTTTCTTCCTGAAAATTATGAGTGAAAAGGCTTCCTTTTCTCTTGGGTAGGAACATGGTGGGCCCACTACTGGCCAACCAGCCACAAGAGGAAGTGGGTCCTGCCAGGGTTTCCTTGCCTTCCAATTTCTCAAAAAAAGGGAGAAATCTGTATTTTAAATAAAAGCAACCCACTTAAATTACATTAGAATTCTGTGCCAGACAAACACCCAGAGCCAATATGGCCTGTGTTCTGTGACCACCTACCTCCTGCCCTGTCCACTTCTGAGAACTGCCCCACGCCCACACAGGGCCTGCAGGCCATGAGATGCTCTGTCCTGCCTGTGTAGGGGCAATTATGCACACTCATGCTATCTGTATCTGTCTCTGGGTGGGCTTTCTGGCCCTCTCACGTGTATGTACTGCAGGGAGGGTAGGAAAGGGGCTCCACCTTTCAGAGCCTGTAGCTGCGAGTGCTGCCTGGGCCTCACAGGGCAGGCTCAGAGTGAGCGATTTCCAGGACAAAAAATGAACAACAAGATGGGATAAAGCAGAATGGTTCTGAACGGGAGGCTCAAACGCTGCCCCATGGACTTCCACCCTGGCTCAGGATGAACATCTCAGACACTGGAAAATGGTAGGCTGAATCCGTGGGTACCCCCATGGAGCTTCTGTTTCTGAATGGTCAAGTGAAATCAAGAAAACTAAGTTAAATACTAGGATCCACTTTTTATAGATCAACAGTTTCCAGAGAAATTGCTGATGTAATAAATATATATATTTGAGAGGGCATATATTTTATTTATTGATCAAATGGTAGTTACCAACTATAAAACTCTGTATAGGGGACTCAATGCACAATCCTCAATCAACCCGAAGCCTAATTCTCAACAGTCTCCAATCTTCTAAAGTATAATGAACAAGTTCTTACATGGTGAACAAATTCTTACATAGTGAATAAGTTCTTACACGGTGAACAGTGCAAGGGCAGTCATCACAGAAACTTTCAGTTTTGATCACACATTATGAGCCATAAACAATCATGTGAAATATGAATATTCGTTTGATTTTTATACTTGATTTATATGTGGATCCCACATTTCTCACTTTATTATTATTATTATTATTATTATTATTATTATTATTATCATTTTAAATAAAATGCTGAAGTGGTAGGTAGATGTAAGATAAAGGTAGAAAACTTAGATAAGTGTTGTAAGAGAGCAAATGTAGATGATCGGGTGTGTGACTGTAGACTATGTGATAATCCAAGCTAGACAAGGGCAATAAAATATCCATGCATGCAGAATATTTCTCTCAAAACAGGGCGGGAGAGGTTTTAAGCCTCACCTCTGTTGATCCCCAGTTTCTCACCTGATGGGGCCCCTGTGACTGGGCCTGTCTTAGGTTGTTCCTCCCTTGAGGAATCTTACCCGTCTCTGGCTAACCAGTCTTCTTCCGGGGCCATACAGGGAGATGTAAAATTGGGAATTGAGAGAGAAGTATAACTGTTTGAAAAGGTTAGCTTTTCACTTCTATGCAGATTTATGCCCTGTGTCTTCTATGCCCACCATTTGTCTTGAGGTAGCTTTAGCACTTGGAGGAATTATGATACTCGGTAAATTTGATAAGAGACATGAATTCTATTTAAGGTTTGTAATTAGGAAGGAAGAAGAAAAGCTGTAGAGGTAACAGATGGAAGAAAACATGGGGAGATTATTTCTTTGACATATCTTCTTGTAGAGTAATTTAAGCATTATAGGTTTTAAACTACCTATTAAATTGCACACACACATTAACATAATAGGAGTACAGTTACATAACCAAAGCAGATGTACAATTACCAGCCATCTCCAGTGAGCCAAGAAATCCAGTTAGGCACCCTAGGCATTTGTGAAAATTTGTTTATGATATGATGGATATTGTCCAACTGTACTTGAACAGTCTGAGATAAATCAGACAAATTAAAACAGCCCATTCCTGGGAACTGTTCACATCCCATATGTTCTTCTAACAGTAGATAGTCTGTAGTTGTAAGATTTTGGAGCGCTACAACTTGCACTTCTCCTAAATCTTGGTTTAGTTCCAACAGTGTAGATCCAGTCAAATTTGTTGTTTTACAGTATGCACAGGCCAGCTTAGATATCTCCTTCTTCATTACAATGGAAAGTCCGGGAACCAGTGGGATGAATGCAGCTACAACTGCAGCATCGCCTGGGTCCTTGTTGAGGTTTTTTGATCATCATCTTCTTGTATGACTCTTCCAGAGAGTGATGTTGGAAGTTCGTCTTCACATCGTATCTCAGTTAATTTACTGGGTAGACACATTAGGCTTTGATACTCTGCATAAATACAAACACACCCTTTTCCCACACTTTGATCTGCCCTTTATACCATTGTGTGGAACACATTGGAGGTCACCAAACAGGAACTGCTATTTTTTTTAAGAGAAAAGTATATTATCGCAAAAGTGTACCTCCATAGCCAATCATCTGACACACTTTAAGTGATCAAAGTTAAGGATATTTAAACCATGCATTAATTGTTGATTTACAGTTAGTTTTATCCTGTCATGGAATAATCCCCCTTTTCTTTTTTTTTGTTATCTTTAATCTACACTTACATGAAGAATATTATGTTTACTACGCTCTCCCCTATACCAGATCCCCGCTATAAACCCCTTTCCAGTCACTGTCCATCAGCATAGCTAAATGTTGTAGAATCACTACTTGTCTTCTCTGTGTTGTACAGCCCTCCCCTTTCTCCCACCCCCCTATGCATGCTGATCTTAATACCCCCCTTCTTCCTCCCAACCCTTATCCCTCCCTACCCACACATCCTCCTCAGTCCCTTTCCCTTTGATACCTGTTAGTCCATTCTTGGGTTCTGTGATTCTGCTGTTGTTTTGTTCCTTCAGTTTTTCCTTTGTTCTTATACTCCACAGATGAGTGAAACCATTTGGTATTTCTCTTTCTCTGCTTGGCTTATTTAACTGAGCATAATACCCTCCAGCTCCATCATGTTGCTGCAAATGGTAGGATTTGCCCTCTTATGGCTGAGTAGTATTCCATTGTGTATATGTACCACATCTTCTTTATCCATTCATCTACTGATGGACATTAAGTTGTTTTCAATTCTTGGCTTTTGTAAATAGTGCTGTGATACACATAGGGGTGCATCTGTCTTTCTCAGACTTGATTGCTGCGTTCTTAGGGTAAATTCCTAGGAATGGAAATCCTGGGTCAAATGGTAAGTCTGTTTTGAGCATTTTGATGAACCTCCATACTGCTTTCCACAATGGTTGTACTAGTTTACTTTCCCACCAGCAGTGTAGGAGGGTTCCCTTTCTCCACAGCCTCACCAACATTTGTTGTTGTTTGTCTTTTGGATGGCAACCATACTTACTGGTGTGTGGTGATGCCTCATTGTAGTTTTAATTTGCTTTGCTCTGATAATTAGTGATGTGAAGCATCTTTTCATGTTTCTGTTGGCCATCTGTATTTCTTTTATAGAGAACTGTCTGTTCAGTTCCTCTGCCCATTTTTTAATTGGATTATTTGATTTTTGCTTGTTGAGGCGTGTGAACTCTTTATATATTTTCGACATCAAGCCTTTATCTGATCTGTCATTCACAAATATATTCTCCCATACTGTAGGGTTACTTTTTGTTCTATTGACGGTGTCTTTTTCTGTGCAGAAGATTTTCAGCTTAATATAGTCCCACTTGTTCATTTTTGCTGTTGTTTTCCTTGCCCGGGGAGATATGTTCAAGAAGAAGTCACTCAAGTTTATGTCTAAGAGGTTTTTGCCTATGTTTTTTTCCACGAGTTTAATGGTTTCATGGCTTACATTCAGATTTTTGATCCATTTTGAATTTACTTTTGTATATGGGGTTAGACAAAGGTCCAGTTTCATTCTCCTACATGTAGCTGTCCAGTTTTGCCAGCATTATCTGTTGAAGAGACTGTCATTTTGCCATTGTGTGTCCATGACACCTTTATCAAATATTAATAGACCATATATGTTTGGGTTAATGTCTGGAATCTCTAGTCTGTTCCTCTGGACGGTGGCTCTGTTCTTGTGCCAGTACCAAATTGTGTTGATTACTATTGCTTTATAGTAGAGCTTGACATTGGTGAGTGAGATCCCCTATACTTTATTCATCTTTCTCAGGATTGCTTTGGCTATTTGGGGTCTTTGGTGGTTCCATATGAATTTTTGAATTATTTGTTCAAGTTCATTCAAGAATGTTGCTGTGAATTTGATAGGGATTGCATCAAATCTGTATATTCCTTTGGGCAGGATGTCTATTTTGATGATATTAATTCTTCCTATCCACGACCATGGGATGAGTTTCCATTTGTAAGTGTCCCTTTTATTTTCTCTTAAGAGTGACTTGTAGTGTTCAGAATATAGGTGATTCACATCTTTGGATAGATTTATTCCTAGGTAGTTTATTCTTTTTTATGCAATTATGAATGGAATTGCTTTCCTGATATCACTTTCTATTGGTTCATTGTTCTTGTATGGGAAAGCTACAGATTTCTGTGTGTTAATTTTTATCCTGCAACTTTGCTGTATTCCGATATCAGTTCTAGTAATTTTGGGGTGGAGTCTTAAGGGTTTTCTATGTACAATATCACGTCATCTGCAAATGGTGACAGTTTAACTTCTTCTTTACCAATCTGGATTCCTTGTATTTCTTTGTTTTGTCTGAATGCCATGGCTAGGACCTCCAGTACTATGTTAAATAGCAGTGGGGAGAGTGGGCATCCCTGTCTAGTTCCCGATCTCAGAGGAAAAGCTTTCAGCTTCTCGCTGTTCAGTATAATGTTGTCTGTGTGTTTATGATATATGGCCTTTATTATGTTGAGGAACTTGCCCTCTATTCCCATTTTGCTGAGAGTTTTTATCTTGAATGGATGCTGAATTTTGTCGAATGTTTTTTCAGCTATGGAGATGATCATGTGGTTTTTGTCTTTCTTTTTGTTGATGCGGTGGATGATGTTGATGGATTTTTGAATGTTGTACCATCCTATCATCCCTGGGATGAATCCCACTTGGTCATGGAGTTTGATCCTTTTGATATACTTTTGTATTCGGTTTGCTAATATTTTATTAAGTATTTTTGCATATACATTCATCAGGGATATTGGTTTGTAATTTTCTTTTTTGGTGTGGTCTTTGCCTGGTTTTGGTATTAGGGTGATTTTGGCTTCATAGAATGAGTTTGGGAGTATTCCCTCCTCTTCTATTTTTTGGAAAACTTTAAGGAGAATGGGTATTATGTCTTCTCTGTGTGTCTGATAAAATTCTGAAGTAAATCCATCCTGCCCGGGTATTTTGTTCTTTGGTAGTTTTTTGATTACCGTTTCAATTTCTTTTCTCGTAATTGGTTTGTTTAACTTTTGTGTTTCTTCCTTGGTCAGTCTTGGAAGGTTGTATATTTCTAGGAAGTTGTCCATTTCTTCTAGGTTTTTCAGCTTTTTGGCATATAGATTTACATAGTAGTATTTAATAATTCTTTGTATATCTGTGGAGTCTGTCATGATTTTTCCGTTCTCATTTGTGATTCTGTTGGATTGTGTTGATTCTCTTTTTCCCTTAACAACTTTGGCTAGTGGCTTATCTATTTTGTTTTTGTCAAATAACCACCTCTTGGTTTCATTGATGTTTGCTATTGTTTTACTCTTCTCAATTTTGCTTATTTCTTCGCTTATCTTTATTATGTCCCCCTTCTGCTGATTTAGGCCTCATTTGTTCTTCTTTTTCCAATTTTGATAATTGTGATGTTAGACTATTCATTTGAGATTGTTCTTGCTCCTTCTAGTGTGCCTGGATCGCTATATACGTTCCTCTTAAGAGTGCTTTTGCTGCGTCACACAGAAGTTGGGGCTTAGTGTTGTTGTTGTCATTTGTTTCCATATATTGCTGGATCTCCATTTTGATTTCGTCATTGATCCATTGATTATTTAGGAGCGTGTTGTTTATCCTCCATGTGTTTGTGAGCCTCTTTACTTTCTTTGTACAGTTTATTTCTAGTTTTATGCCTTTGTTGTCTGTAAAGTTGGTTGGTAGGATTTCAATCTTTGGAATTCTCTGAGGCTCTTTTTGTGTCCTAGTATGTGGTCTATTCTGGAGAATGTTCCATGTGCACTCGAGAAGAATGTGTATCCTGTTGCTTTAGGATTTGAGTTCTATAGATGTCTATTAGGTCCATCTGCTCTACTGTGTTGTTCAGTTCTTCCCTGTCCTTACTTATTTTCTGCCCAGTGGATCTATCCTTTGGGTTGAGTGGTGTGTTGAAGTCTACTAGAATGAATGCATTGCAGTCTATTTCCCCTTTTAGTTCTGTTAGTATTTGTTTCACATATGCTGGTGCTCCTGTGTTGGGTGCATATATATTTAGAATGGTTATATCCTCTTGTTGGACTGAGCCCTTTATCATTATGTAGTGTCCTTCTTTGCCTGTTACTTTCTTTGTTTTGAAGTCTATTTTGTCTGACATTAGTACTGCAATCCCTGCTTTCTTCTCGCTGTTGTTTGCTTGAAATATGTTTTCCCATCCCTTGACTTTTAGCCTGTGCATGTCTTTGGGTTTGAGGTGAGTTTCTTGTAAGCAGCATATACATGGGTCTTGCTTTTTTTATCCATTCTGTTACTTTGTGTCTTTTGATTGGTGTATTAAGTTCATTTACATTTATGGTGACTATTGAAAAATATGTACTTATTGCCATTGCAGGCTTTAGATTTGTGGTTACCAAAGGTTTAAGGTTAGCTTCTTTATTATCTTACTGTCTAAATAAGCTCACTTATTGAGCTGTTATATACACTATCTGGAGATTCTTTTCTTCTCTCCCTTCTTATTCCTCCTCCTCGATTCTTCATATGTTGGGTGTTTTGTTCTGTGCTCTTTCTAGGAGTGCTCCCATCTAGAGCAGTCCCTGTAAGATGTTCTGTAGAGGTGGTTTGTGGGAAGAAAATTCCCTCAGCTTTTGTTTGTCTGGGAATTGTTTAATCCCACCATCATATTTGAATGATAGTTGTGCTGGATACAGTATAGTTGGTGCAAGGCCTTCTGTTTCATTGTATTAAATATATCATGCCATTCTCTTCTGGCCTGTATGGTTTCTGTCAAGAAGTCTGATGTTAGCCTGATGGGTTTTCTTTTATAGGTGACCTTTTTTCTCTAGCTGCCTTAAAACTCTTTCTTTGTCCTTGATCTTCGCCATTTCAATTATTATGTGTCTTGGTTTTGTCCTCCTTGGATCCTTTCTGTTGGGGGTTCTGTGTATTTCCGTGGTCTGTTCGATTATTTCCTCCCCCAGTTTGGGGAAGTTTTCAGCAATTATTTCTTCTAAGATACTTTCCATCTCTTTTCCTCTCTCTTCTTCTTCTGGAAACCCTATAATACGGATATTGTTCCTTTTAGATTGGTCACACAATTTTCTTAACATTGTTTCATTCCTGAAGATCCTTTTATCTCTCTCTCTGTCAGCTTCTATGCGTTCCTGTTCTCTGGATTCAATTCCATCAATGGCCTCTTGCATCTTATCCATTCTGCTTATAAACCCTTCCAGAGTTTGTTTCATTTCTGCAATCTCCTTTCTGGCATGTGTGATCTCACTCCGGACTTCATCCCATTTCTCTTGCATATTTCTCTGCATCTCTGTCAGCGTGTTTATGATTCTCATTTTGAATTCTTTGTCAGGAAGACTGGTTAGGTCTGTCTCCTTCTCTGGTGTTGTCTCTGGGATCTTTGCCTGTAGCTCTGCCTTTTCATATTGATAGGAATAGTTTGCAGAGCTGGAAAAAATGACGGCTGGAAGAACTTCCCTTCTTGTTCATTTGTGGCCTTCCTCTCCTGGGAGAAAAGCAACCTCTAGTGGCTTGTGCTGGGCCGCTGCGTGCAGACAGAGTTTCTGCTTCCTGCCTGGCTGCTATGGAGTTTATCTCCACTGTGACTGTGGGCGTGGCCTGGTTCGGGCCCCTGCTCCAAAGTGGTGAAGTGGCGTTGGAGAGGGAGCGGCATGGAGACTATTTATCTCTGTAAGGTGCCTCCCTATTCCCTGGAGCACAGGGGTTAGACTGCCCTGCGATCTCCAGATTCCTTACCTCTGGATATAGTGTCCCGCCCTGCCCCTTTAAGACTTCCAAAAAGCAACCGCTGAAACAAAACAACGACCACAAAAAAAAAATTTAATTAAAAATAAAAGTGGCCACTCGTTTTTCTTTATTCTCCGGTGCCAGCCTCAGGCATCTGCTCACCGGTCTTGCAGCCCTCTTTCCCTAGCATTGGGGTCCCTATCTCTTTAAGACTTCCAAAAAGCGCTAGCCAAAACAAAACAGAAAAAAACAAAATTTGGCTCACTTTTCTTATGTCCTCTGGGGCCCGGCCTCCGGTGCCCGCTCACTATTGCTGCCTTGTTTTCCTAGTATCCAGGGCCCTGCACACTGGTCCGGATGGCTGGGGCTGTGTGTTCGGTAGTCATGTGCTCCATCTCCCTCCCGCTCTGCCTATTCTCCTCCTGCCGGGAGTTGGGGGGATGGGCGCTTGGCTCCCACCGCGCTGTGGCTTATATCTTACCCCATTCATGAGGCGCTGCGTTCTCTCTGCTGTGGATGTGGTCTTTATATTGTCCTGTGTCCTCTTGTCTTCATTCTAGGAGGGGTTGTCTTTGTTATATTTTCATAGATATTTGTGGTTTTGGGAGGAGATTTCCACTGTTCTACTCACGACGCCATCTTCCAACACTCTCCAATGTGCCATGATTTAGATTAACCTCATGCTAGTAACATAATTTGAGTAAATCCGATTTCTACTCTATTAACTACAGGTTTTAAAGAATTGTGTAAAAAAAAAACTTTCTGACATTCAAAAGTTTTTGAGTGTACTGATGAATCTGAAATAAGAGGTTAAATTTTTTTTTGTCACATTTAAGCAGAGTAGGGGAGTGATAATCTAAAATCTATGATTTATTAATAGTTAATACCTCTTTTCAGAGATAATAACATACAGTATGATGTGAAATAGTTTAAAATAGAAATTTAAAAATCACAACCTATTAAGATATACATTCTTATATTTTGTCCTGAGGCATTGCCCAATAAAAGAGGAAGATCTGTTTTCTTATATTCACTTCACTTATCAGGCATCTATTTTTAAATATATATATTAGAGTTCATACTATGAAAGTTAAAAATACAATACTTTAAAAACTCACTATTAAGTCTCTAGATAGCCTTGCTGAATTTCTTATTTTCAAAGATACTGTCTCTGAAGTGCTTGTAAATGCACACCTGCAAATTGCACATTCTGGGCAATCAACCTTCTGTAACTATAACAACAATGATCAGATAATATGTCTTTTGAGAAGGCACAGACACACAAAGTGTATTCAAGATAAATTTGCCCCATTTCAGAAGACAATACATTTTTATTTCATTTAGGAAAAGGGATGATAAATTCACTTTGCTTGTAGTGCCAACTGCCTATGAAAAGAAAATTTCTGAATTATATAGATATCAGCCTAACTGACACTTTTCCTAATGGCACATTTACTGAAACACTACAATTTTAAGAATAAAGCAAGCTAAACAGCTGTTGAAAAGGAAAAGAAAAAAAGCTTACTTCACCTGTACTTGCTTGTGTTCCAGTGAGAACCAGTGTGAGAGACATTCATAAGCTCCTGATAAAATCTACAACTGGCAGAGCCCACAACAGCCTTTCTTCAGAGCTCACTAGGGAACTACCGGTTCTACAATGGGATGGTCATGTGCTCAAAAACCATCTCAGACAGAGACAGGGATGTGTTCCATCCACCCAGTGCCCCAGGAGCAGTGAGGAGGGCCCACAGCAGACACACTGGAAGGCTGTCCCACAACCCATGCTCTCTCCTGACACTTCACTGACAGAACAGTACAAAAAGCAAGAAAAGCATGAGGCCCGAATGAACAGTCTCAGCCACAGGTTCTCAGTGAGCCACAGCAAATCTTGTTTCCCACAAAATTTTTTAAAGACATTCTTTCTAAGACTATGAGTTGCTGCAGCTGTGGAAAATGACCACAGGCTCCTTCTAAAAATGTCTTTTAAGCCTGAGGGTAGCCCCTGGGCAGTTTCCTCATTTAGTGGATAAGGATCATTAATGCTATATTCCATTTTAGGGAATCTGAGTATAGAAGGAAAACATAGTTGGCAGTTCTAATCCTGGTAGGATATGTGCAATGCAGTTGTCTGAAACAGCTTCATTCAGCAATTTTTATGCGAAATACAAAAAAAAGAATATGCTGCTGAGGATTTTAAATTCCCAATTCAAACCCTACTGGTAGAAGAAGGAAGAGCAAGCAGGTGTGTCTACAAGCACCAACCGAAATTGCATGGGAAAAGCTTTCTTCTGCTCAACAGGAAAAGAAACCAGTAATAAAATTTTAAGAAATATCAGAGGAGTAAGTGGAAAGAACAAAATCAATTAAGAAAGATAATCTCTTGGCTATTGACATTTACGTCCTTCTTAAACCACAGTAATTTAGTAAAATAGGATTATTTGCCCTCCTCTCACTGCTCACACAACTGAACAGCTCTGTAGAGAACAGTATTTACATGTCTAAAACAATACAAATATAACATGTATTGTATTTTTACTTTAAAATAGTTATTAGTTACAGAAGAGAATGAGAATTAAAAACTAACAATTTTCCGTGTATAAATCAAATGGGTGAGATGAGAGAAGTTCTAAGAATGCAAATTTGTTATTTATTTAAGAAAGAAGTAAATACTGTCCTAATTTAAAATCAAGGATTATAGACACTAGTATGAGGGACAGGGTGATCATAAAACTGCAAGCAGAAACTCATAAAAAGATACATCTTGGGGACTTGGGAGAGGTCACATGAAAATAGGGGCAGAGGAAAACTTACTCATAACCTTTGACACTCCTGTAAACAGGCTTTACTGTCTGAACATTGGCATTAACATTGCCCTAGAATCTTAAGCGTTCTGTTTCCTTTTCATTAACTTTGCTGCATAAAGCTAAGAATGAGAGAAAACTTTTAATGGAAAGAAAATCACCAGTTTGGATTACATAAGATAAATGGCTGGAAGCACAACAGGGGTGGCCTTTCAATACTCACAGCACAAGGCATTGTTTTTAAGAAAGACGTGCCCCAGGGCCTCATCACTGTAGAACACTGTGGCAGACAACAAAGTAAAGTGAAAATGGAAGACTAAACATTCGGACAGAAGGTAAGAGAAGTGAAGACCTCCTTGATTAGGTAAGTGATGTTTTAGACAGAATAATACTGATTTTTAAATTCAGATCAAATTTCCTAAGAAAATATTAACTGCAGGATATGCGAGCTTCTAATTGAGGCAATTTCACAAACAGGTTTCATCATAAAAACCAGAAGGTTCAGTAAGATTGCTTTGGAGACACTTGGCTCTGACTGCTATTAGAACAAGTGTGCAAATGCTGGATGAGGTGAGACCCAAAAGAACTGGTTACACACACTCAGCTGAAAACACCTGTAGCTATTGCCCCTTCACATAACAATTTTTGTTGAGTACATTCTGTGTTCCTAGCATCACAACAGGTGACAGACACTACAGTAAAGACACCACAGAGCCAGCTGAGGACAAGCACAAGGCACTCAGAGCCTAGCTGAAGGCAAAGACACGAAAAAAAACACACCAAGATAATAAATGTCCTAAGAGTAATAAGGTTTTCTGGGCACTGGGGAGAGAGAAATAATGAGAGTCCTGGTCAATTAGAGGAAGATCAACAACAAGGCCTGCTCAAATTGGGTTTTGAGACAGAAACAGTACCGACTTATTCAGGAAGTGAAAAGACAGGATTTGGCAACCAACTGGGTAATGATTTGAGGCAAATGGGGTTGGGCTACTTGCAGGGCTTCACTCTGTAGATGTAGCCATTAACCCTATATTAATAATGTCTACATTTTAAAGACAGAGCAAAATCTCCTGTGAACAACAATGAAATTTGGAACTTTAGCTTCCCTTTTTGTCTCTGAACAGCTATTAGCACATAACTGCTGCACCCAGTTGGGCTTCAACATAGGTCAAAATTTTTGTCCATCACTACATTCTTTTCAATTCTGCCTAAATATATGCTTAATTTTCATAAAGGATAGTTTGGGAACAGCCAAGCCTGTGTTTCTCAAGTGTGATCACTGAGGAGCCCCAGGAAGTAGCAGGAAATGTGAATGGACTGTCTACAGCAGGGGTCAGCAATGGAGGAGCCTGTGAGCAAGTGTCCTGTTGTCATTTCTAAAGGGTTAGAAACCAAAACAAAACAACCAAACAGAATATGCAGGAGAGAACTATGTGGCACACAATGTCTGAAGTATTCACCAAATATCCCAACTCATGATATAGGGGATTTGAGGATATACTTTGAAGTATTCCTTGCTAAAGTAAAATTTCTTAAATCTTAAATTTCTTAAATTGAATATGGCATTTTAATCTTAAAAATTCAGGGAAATCAGTCAAGGCATCCTGCCTCACAATATATCAGTGTTTGTCTTGCTACTAAAACTTGTTATGTTTCACAATGTATTGAAAATCCTCAAGTCAAATGGATGCTCTGGGCAGAGAGCTATCTTTATTCTGTGACTTTGGGAAGTCCTAGGCCCTGAGAAAAACAATTATGGTTTTGCCGGCAACACAGATAATAATCATCTTAACTTCTCCTAGTTTCCATTTCACCAAGTGACTATTTCTTGACCTTGAAATCATCCGGGGCCACCAACATAACCCATCATAGCCTGACAACAGTATGCCCCAAAGTATTTTTTTTGACAGATTACTAAAACAAACAGTGAAATAGCCTAATATGAAAATGTACTTTCTAAAATAACATTCAATTTAACAAACTCTTTGGAATAGCTTGCCAGTTTCAAACTAATATGGCTAGTAACAAACAAAATAGCCTATAGCAGATAAATGATTACATTAACAATAATAATCCTTTAAAGGAATGACATGTATCTAAAATTAAGTTACCTGTATTTGGAAACTATTTTTGTTAGACAACAAAGGAGGGCACAAAATGGTAAATACAGAATGATCCAAAAAAAAAGATGTTTGGGGTGACTCAGTAATATGGGTGATTGTAGTAAACACACTGTTTTTCAGGTGAAACCTTCATAAGAGAGTATATCAGTAATATCTTAATATTTAAAAAAACACAAAGACCAAATGTTTGCTGACTTCCTTGAAAGATAAAACTGATTATACCCACTCTTCTTTATCATTCTCATTTTTCTAATATTCACTGCTTTCATATTCATTTTAGGGCTGGGAAAAAGAAATAATGACAAAAAGACCACTGAGTAACCAGTTCAGTTTGAAAACTTTAAATAACCCTTTCTAACAACTTCCTGTGAGACCGTTATCTAAACAGCATTTCATATATTTATGTGTGGGTATTTGTGTGTGCCACACATACATATGAATAACTCTATTGAATAATATATGTGTGAATCAGGGATTTGAAAATCTGCTAATTAAGAGAGTTGGTACCTCATGCTTCAAAAGACAAACCCAAATACACTAAATATATCCCTCACAATGATAATCCCAAAAGTCTTACATAAACACTTCACTTGGGAATAACACAGCTTCATAAAACGTAGGAGATTTTGTGGTGCAATTCTGAGCCTCCACCAGTGGTAACAAGATGCTAATACATCTTGTCTCCATTCATGGAAAAGAAAAGGAGAAGAGATGCCACAATGAACCACTGCTGGGTAATGAGCCTTTCTGCTCCTCCTCAAGAGCAGCTGCAACCATCTCCAGTCTACTTCATGCTCCAATTAACAAAATAAAATGGGGAAATGTTGTCACACTTGGCCCCAAATCATTACTTACACAAGGAAACTTTTATATAAACTTATTGGGCTACCAATATAACTAATGCTTGGATACACACTTAATACTCCACAAGTATCATCTAAAATTACAAAAATTCAAAAGTTTTAAAAGATAAATATTCTTTTAAGTTGCTTCATGGAAAATGGCCAAAAGATTATTCTTCTATAAAAACAGTCTTCTTTCTCTCAACTGAGCCTTCCTTTCTTTATAATCAAACAAGACTTACGTGAAAAAATTCTGGAACTGTGTTTTACAATGTGAATAAACTTAACATTACTAAAATGTACAATTAAAAGCACTTAAGATAGTAAATTCTGTAATATTTTTTTACCACAAGAAAAATTTTTAATGAAAAACAAAATTAAAAATACATTTAATGAAACCCACATCATTTCTTCCCTGAAAAGTTATGACAAGGAAAGAAAGGGGAGCAAATATTCTCCTTTTGTGTAGTAGATGTGTGTGTTTTCATTTCTGGTGCATTCCACACATACGAGTTCCACAGAGATAAAACAAAGTTTAAAAACCTTGAACATGAGGACTTGAGCTTCCTAAAGTCCGAATCAGACACTAAAGCTCCTCAGAAAAGACTAGGTGTTGGGACACCATTTCAAGAGAGAAATCTAGCACACGGTGGGTCACCAGAGGGAAATAGCAAGATCAACCAGTCTGTGCAAATCCGGTTCTTAACTACAAACAACAGAAATGAACACTGGCAACTTAAAAGGGAAAGGAAACCGTAGCGGTACAGTAGGAGGTCACAGAATTCACACTAAAGGCAGCGGACCAGTTTACTTAGAAGGAATTTCCATGACTGTACCCAAGAACACACCTTGCCTTACCCCAGAATCAGCCCATCACCCCTGTGCACTTACTACCACCTCCAACTGTTCCTGTGTTTCTGTGCTGTTCCCTCAGTGTTCAGATTCTGGGGTGGGAGGAACCGAATGGGCATAAAAGGGAGCTTCTTTTCAGTGGAGAATTCCTCACAAAAGACAGCATATTCAAATGCTGAGGACAGAGAGAAGGCAATTTTCCACAGTGGATACCAAGGAGCTTAGTAGCCATTTATGACTGCAGTTCTAGCTCATTCCGTTTAAAATAAGTAAGTTTCCAGCGAGTTCCAGGAAACAGAATCTTCATGCTGACTGGATCCTGCCACTTGCGATGCGGTAGGTTTCCACACATTATCACCAGATAAGACTAGTCATAGACCATCATGGTTTAAGCAAGCTGCACAAAAGCAGGTGGAATGAATTAGGCCATGGTTAGTTGCCCTCTAAGCCTTTTGCTTTTATCTGTCAAACCTGCTTGACCTTGATCAGAGCAGACACTGTCTTCCAAACTCATGCCAGAACAGAGTAAGGACAGAGTGTACACCCCAGCATTATGGGGCTAACAATACCCAAGCAGAAAATATGCCATTTATCTGGCAGAGTTTGGTCAATATGAAAGCCTCTAACCAGCTTCCAGTCTATCTGAACAAACTCCCACAGATACTGTAGGGCAAAGCTGCACAGAGATTTAGAAAGTCACAAAGAGGTGAAAGTAAGGACAGAGAACTTTCATAACATTACATTCTCTTTTCATTCAATACATTTCTCTACTCAAAATCCTTTGAAATTCCTCTGTTCAAAGGGCTTCTACTTTTATGATGATAGAGCAGAGATGTCTCTACCAACTTTATTTTCTTGAAAAGTCAACAGAACAAGCCTTTAGAAAAAACTGAAATCCATTTTTTAAAGCAAATGTAGGAGACATCTAGATACACAACAACATATGCAAAATGTATGTTGAAATCGTGATGAATGTGAGACACAGAGGATGGCCAAACCTCAGTGTCTGAGGAGGCAGCATCAACATAAACAGGCTGCAGGACCACCTGTGAAGGTGGCTTGTGGGCAAAGGCAGAAACAGGAGACCATTTGAAAGCCTGTGAAAGGAGCAGTAAGACTCCAAGTCTACTCCACTTTCCCCTTTTTTGAAGAGCAACAATGTCGTAACACTGGCAGTGAAGAAAATAGGGGTGAAAACCAGGTTAGAAAGTACACATGTGCATGTCAGAGCACGAGATCCTCCAGGCCTACAGGAACTCTATCCAAACAGGTCAGGAACTCCAGTATCTGGACTGATATTCCCAAAACAAGAGATCAAGGGGCCATCCTATGGGAAAATTAACCCATCTACTGAAAAGACTTACAGATAAACTATTAGTATCTGCAATGAGAATGCCACCTGGGGACCCAGTCACCCTACAAAGTCTGGCAGAAAACAAGCCCACAGACATATAGGCGCACGTGCCACAAATGGGCACACTCCATTTCTTGATAGATCTCCAGTGCCTCACCTCTTAAATAAGCGAAAGAGAAGGATCACCAGACATCTGAGTAAGCCCACAATAATTAGGAGAAAAGACCAAAATAACGTGAAAAAAAGTATAATAGTGGAAACAGACAATACTGGTAAAAGAAGAAAACTTCAAAGAAATCATATTTAATATCTCCATTGAGCTAAGATGCTGCATTCATCACATAAGAGCCTATTATTTAAAAGAAAAAAATCAGGAAGAATGGAAAAGAAACAAAAAAATCAAGGGAAGGATTCAGAGGTTAAAGAAATCTCACGGAAAGGAGAATAAAAATTTACAGAAGGGGACAATACAAAAAAAAAGTTAAGAACACTGGAAAGTCAATATTGAAAAGTTTTATACCAAGATTAATATGCAGTCAAAAAAAAGGGAAAAAGGAGAAAATCTTCAAGGGAAATAATATAAGAACATATTAAATAACTCAAAAACATAATTCTTAGGTTATAAGGACCCACTGAGCACTCAACTCAATGAAGGAAAAATAGTTTACATTGTGGTTAACTCACCAACAATTTCTCGGAAAATCATGAGTAAGATACCTAAAAAACTAGCACAGAAGAAAATGACAAAAACATGCAAAATATCAAGGAAAACGACCTCAGACTTGTCCACTGCAGCACTGGAGAGCAGATGATAATAAATCTGGGTGGCCAGAAAGATTTCCCACCTAGGGTTCTGAACCCAGCAGAACTACCAGGCAGCCTGAGACCACTTTCATGCCTGCAAAGTCTGAAGAAGTTGTCGAAAAGGGCTGGATTTTGTTTGAAGCCTCCTAGCTGTATTTGATAGCCTCACTCCATCACATTACCCTAAACCTAACACTAACCCATTCCCATACACTAACCCGTTCATGTACTCTATCCATAGTTCTAACCACTTCTCTTCCTATTGTCTTATTTCAAACAAAACCCCTATGACAAACCCTACTCTTCACTGTGTTCCAATCTTCCATTTATTAAATATTAGGCAGTATTATTTTAATCCTAAATATCTAAATTCTTAAATCCCCACGCTCTGAACCCTTAAATTCCAAATGTAAGGTTCTAAATTAACTAAGGGAAGTTACAAGAAAGAAGAACATTACACAAACATGTTTTCCTTGTATACATTAGCAATGAATAATCAAAAAAGGAATTTTTAAATTCTCTACTAAATAATGTCAACATTAATAATATACATGGGAGCAGACTTAATTTAAGTGCAAGTATTATGTATTTAAAATTATAAAACATTGATAATAGGAAAAATAAAGAAAAGCAAAATAAATGTAAAGTCCTGCTGTGGTGATGGCAGACTTAATATCTCTGAGATGGCAATGGCACAAATGCACCCTACAGACTCAATGTGGTTCGTATGAAAATTCCCAAAGCTTTTTAGGAAGAATTGCTCCTGCTGATCCTGTCACATATTAAGTTGCAAGGGACCACAATGAGCCCTTGAGCAGAATCTTGAAAAAGAAAATCAAAGCTGGAATCACAGACTTCCCAAAATCTAATCTTAGTACAAAGTGAGCAGTAAATGAAACACTGTGACACTGTCATAAAGATACACAGCTGACCTTTGGACAGTACTCATGTGAACTCCACAGGTCCACTTAAACTGATTTTTCCCCGCAAATATGTTGGGAAAATGTTAAGTCAACAATTTGAAACGTTACCTTTTCTCTAGCTTACTTTACTGTAAGAATATAGCACATAGTAGGTATAATGTACAAAATATTGTTAATCGAGTGTTTATATTATTGGTAAGGCTTCCAGTCAAAATAGGCAATCAGTTTTAGGATAACAAAGGTTTGGCAGAGTCACATGTTTTATGTAGATTGTGATTCTGTGGGGGAGTCAGAACCACTAGCCCCCATGTTGTTCAAGGGACGACTGTATATAAAGATCAACATACCTGAATGGAAATATCCAGTTGATTTCTGACATGGGTGGACAACATTAACTTATGGAGAGAAAGTGTCTTTCCAGTAAATGGTGCTTGGCAACCTCCTGTCTACATGCAGAAGAATGAAAATGAATCCTAACTTATATCACTTACAAAAATTA
Organism: Manis pentadactyla; assembly: GCF_030020395.1. Taxonomy (NCBI): domain Eukaryota; kingdom Metazoa; phylum Chordata; class Mammalia; order Pholidota; family Manidae; genus Manis; species Manis pentadactyla. Next base: position 532,077 of record NW_026645110.1, read on the forward strand.
ACTCAAAATACATAACGGCTTACATGTAATAGGTAAAACATGGGGATAAGTCTTCATGACCTTGGATTTAGCTATGGTTTCTCAGATCTGAAACCAAAGTACAAGCAACAAGAGAAAGAATAAATTAATTTCCTCCAAATTAAAATCTTTTCTGCTTCAAAAGATTCCAACCAAGAAGTGAAAAAGTCACGGAATAGAGGAAAATATCTGCACACTGTACATCTGACAATAGCCTGTTATCCAGAATACACCATGAAGTTGTACAGTGCAACAAGGCAACATCCCAACTTTTTAAATGGATGAGAGACTCCAAGACATACAAATGCTCCAACAAGCACATGGAAAGGTGTCCCATAGAATTCCCTGCACACACATGGGAATGGCTATATTCAGGAAAACTGAAAATCACACATTGCAAAGGATGCAGAAGAACTGGAGCCCCTAACCTTTGCTTGTGGAAATGTAAAACGTGCAGCCTGTGTACAACACCTTGGTGTTTCCTCATAAAGATAAAATACAATTACTTAATTGTGGTTCTACATCCACTCCTAGATAATACTTCAAAGAAATGACTATGATGTTCAAACAGAAACTGGCCCACGAGTTCTTGGCAGCATTGATCAGCACAGCAAAAAGTCAGAAACAACTCAAATGCCCATCAAGGGGTGAATGGATGGATAAAAACGGGTTGATCCATAAACTGTATTTTTCTGCCATATAGAGTAAGGAAAATGGTCCACAGCCTCCTGGAAAACGGTGTGGAGAGTGGGGAAGGTGTCCCCAGAAACTTGAAGATACAGTTAATATATGAGCAGCAATTCCATTTCAGGGCATCTGCCTAAACAACAGGGCATCTGCCAAAAGCAGGGACTTAGATATTTGGACACCTATGCTCACAACTGCATGACTCACAATGGTTAAAAGGTGGAGAAGACCCACGTGTCCACAGACAAATGGATGAACAAAGTGTCCTCTCCACACAGTGGAGTGAACAAGGGCATCCTGGCACCTGCTGCATGGATTAATCCTAAAGCCAATTTTCTCAGTGAAATGCGCCAGTCACAGAAGGATGAATACTATGTGATCCCACTTACGTGAGATCTGGTGGAGCCCATCTGAGCTAATGTCCCTGGAAGATTTCCAGAAAAAGGAAATGTGATCAGAATAGAAAGACATTTGCACACAGCTGGGGTAGAAGGAAACAGCTGTGCTGGGTCTGTGCACTGGATTATCATGTGGAGACCGTAATACTTTCCTCATTTAGGTTCAGGTGGTGGCTCCCTTTAAACTTCTCCCTATTTAGGGTAGAGGCCAAGGGAATTTTGTGTGAAGTGGCAGGTGTGGTAAAGTGGGACCATGGGATATTTAGTGTAAAGAGTGTTTGTACTGACACTGTAAGTTTTCTGTGTGCTTGAAATTGCTGGAAAGTAAATTACTTTGCAGACCAACCACGTCGGTCCTGCACCATAAAAGCAGAGCAGACATCACACCCTGTCACAGAGGCCAAGCCCTTCCCATTCAGTTTACCCGAAGTGGACCACTACTTAGCCTGCGGGAGTCACTACAAGGCACGTGGTAAAATTCCCTTGCAGACACGGGGCTTGGGTGTTGGGACGACCTGGAGTGGAACACTGGGATTTTTAAATTCCAGTTTCCACACTGCTCCACCAAAAACCTGTTACAGCTAAAAATAAAATCAATAATCTAGCAGGATACAAAATCAACATACAGAAGTTGTTTACTTCTGTTCACCAATAACCAACGGTCAGGAAGAGACATTAAGAAAACAATGCCCTTTACAACTGCATCGTAAAGAATGAAGTACCTAAGGAGAAGCCTAACCAATGAGGCGGGAGGCTTGAAGCTTGAGGCCTGAACACTGTGGACACTGCAGACCAGGATGGGGCGGGCGTGGGTTAGGTTATTACAAGTCCTGTCGACCAACAGGAACCTTCAGACTCCGTGGGACACCCCGATCGAAATTCCACCACACTTCACAAAGAAGCAAACACCCAACAGGCTGGATAGAACCACACAGGACCCCATCCCCACAGCCGACATGAGAAAGCAGAGCCCGGGCATCGTGCCGTGACCTCCCACTACACTGTGGACCTGTAGCAATGGAGACCCCATGTTTCACCCAAGCAGAAGCGGGAGTCTAAACAGAACACCAAGTGCCCTTCATCCCCCAACCTGCTCGGCATGAAGAACCGGCTCACTTGGCCCCGGTCGCAGGCAGTGGGTGTTGGCCACCCTCAAGGAGCCAGGCTGGTTCAGCACCATGCTGTGCCCAGGGGGGCCTCCCAGGTGGACCCCACTTCGGGGACCCTTTGCAAGAAACCACACTGTGTGCTGGGTGCTCAGCAAAGGCTGAAGCACAGGTAAGCGAGCCGCTTAAGCAGCCAACTCCCCTCCGCCCCCATTCTCATTTCAGAGCCTTGTTAGGAAGGATGCCTGCAGCCTGGAAAGTGTCCCGAAGGTGTGGACAATCCACCCACTGCAAGGGGCCCGAGGCACGCAGCGTGGAGACACAGGCTGCCGGGGAAGCGCTGGACACCACATACCCGCCCCAGCCCTGTCTCAGCACGGGCCCGAACTCTCCCTGAGTGCCGTCCGCCACACCCTGAACTCAGCTGCACCCGTCGTGGCCCAGACTCCACAAATACTCAGTTAACCATCGCAGGCCTTCCTCTCCCGGCCCCTGAAGAGGAGCGCTCAGTAGTATATGCACGGAAAGCTTCTCCTTACCTTTCCGTACTGCAGCTCCTCAGGAAACCGAGGTGCCCCTGTGGACGCGGCCCGCGGTGTCACGGAGCTGCAGGGGATCCGGAGCAATACCGGCACCGGTCAGAGCCGGGAGAAAAGGCCTGCGTCCTGACCGCGCATGAGCCCTGCTGGTCCACAAAGAGGGCAGAGGCGCCGCTTGCGGGTCACGGTGAGCATTGCAGGATGCGTGCTTACAACTCAGTGAAGGTGGTGCCCCCTTGTGGCTAAACTGATGAACCACAAATCTTTGGAAATTCATGCCACAATGGGCACAAATTTCTTGTGTCTTCTCCACTTTAAGTGTGAAATGAATGAAATGAAGTAGGCAAAGGCTTTACAAGTTACACCAAAATTAACTCGAAATTCCCCATAGGCATGTTCCTTAGAAAACTAAAAATAGAAATACCATTTGACCCGGTAATTCCACTCTTAGGAATTTACCCAAAGAATATAGTTTCTCAGATTCCAAAAGACATATGCACCACTATATTTGTTGAAGCACTTTTTACAAGAGCCAAGATATTGAAGCAACCTAAGTGTCCATCAGGAGATCAGTGAATAAAGAAGGTGTGGTACATAAAAACAATGGAATACTTCTTAGTCATAGGAAAAAACATATCCTACCATAGGCAACAACATAGTTGGAGCTGGAAGATATTATGCTCAGTGAAATAAGCAAGGTGGAGAAAGACAAATGCCAAATGATTTCCCTCATTTGTGGAGTATAACAGCAAAGTAAAAATGAAGGACCAAAACAGCAGCGGACTCACAGACTCCAAGAAGGGACTCGCAGTTACCAAAGGGGAGGGGTGTGGGAGGGCAGGTGAAAATGGAGGGAGAAGGGTATTGAGGGGTATTATGATTGGCACACATGGTGTGGGGGACCACAGAGAAGAAAGTGTAGAACAGAGAAGACAAGAAGTGACTCTGCGGCATCTTACTACACTGATGGACAGTGACTGCAATGAGGCATGGACGGGACTTGATAATATGGGCGGATGTAGTGACCGCAGTGTTCTTTCATGTGAAACCTTCATAAGAGTGTATGTCAATAATACTTTAATTAAAAATAATTTTTAGTGGTACACACATAAAAAAATTTTCATAGTCAAATTTTAGATGCAAAATTATAAAATTTGTAGGTACAGCAAGAAAATCTACACAACCTTGATGAACCCAACACCAAAGGCCTATCCACAAAACAAAAATAATCACATGTGCTTTATAGAGTTATAATTTCTACTCTAAAAGACCTTGCTCAGAGAACCCAAACACAAGACACAAACTAAAAGATAATATTTGCAAAATACATTTTTGATAAAGGATTTGTACTCAAGATATACAAAGATACATAAAACAAAAAATGAGCCATTAAAAATATTTTACAATTAAAAAAGGTCTCACCATGACATTCAAGAATTGCATCACGAGTATTTATACAACTGGTTTGAAAAACTATGTCCCAACAAAAGCCACCATGCAGTTTTACATAATAGCTCTATTCATAAAGGCTAAAAACTTAAAGAAATCAGGATGTGTTTCAGCAGATGAATGCTTTGGCAAATTGGGGTACATCCATTACATTTCACTACAATTTGTACAGTGAAATGTACAGTGATTTGCCCAGTGAAGCTGGTGCCTTGATCACTGGTGCTCACAGGTGTACCCCAAATGAGAAATGGTTTCTAACAGCTTCTTTGTAATTATGAAGGCTTTGGCCTTGGCCAGGAGAAGGCTTCATTCTTCCCTGTGGGGTTGGAACACATCGCCCTCCCAGTACACGACATGGATGTGTTTGCCAACCTGGAAGCTCTCCAAAATCCATATTTTGAGACACTTGTATGATGTATTATTAACTCCATTTTTTTCTCCTCCCCTTTCTCTGGAGAATGGAGGGTTGAGGCTGAAAATTCCAACTTTCTAATCATGGCATGGGCTTTCTGCCTGTCAGACACCTGAGCAGAACCCACCCAGAACCACCTACTTAGTATAAAAGAATCTCTTACCCAGGAGATTCCCAAGGATTTAGGAGCCCAGGATCAGGAATGAGGCAAAGACCAGAATATGTTTTCTGTTGTATTTCTGTGTTCACAGTGGCACATCCCAGGAAGAGAGTCAGGAAGTTCTGCTTCTGCTATCCTTGGATATGGAGGATTTACAACAAAAACTGTTTACTTCTTTAAAATGTTATAATGTTTTACCCCAACGTGTATGGATTAGATTCCAACTAAAAGTCTATATGGGTGTAGTGACAAGTATTAGCTTCCACAGCTATTTGAGGGTCTGACCGAGGCAGTTTCTATGACTGTCCATTCGCAGGTCTGGGTGGGGAGTGTAGGCCACTCCCTTGTAGTGGTAGAAAGAGCCCTGGGCTCAGAGAAAAAGCCTATCTTACAAAAGAACAGGGACTTTTATCTAAAGTTGCCATAGAAACACAAGTTAAATTTGAATTTCACAGAACAAATAATTTTCTGGACATACTTATATTAACATAATTCTTGCTATCATCTGAACTATATCCTGTGTTTTTACCCCAAGACTGGCAGCCCTATCTTAGGCCAGTCATCTAAATGCTTGGAGCTTCAATTTACTCATCTGAGAGATAGAATAATGCCCACTGTAGAGTGCTGTGCTTAGTATCAACTGGGAACACTGCAAGGGCTGGGGGAGCTGTTCTTGACCCTCTTAGGGTTGCTGGGTCTGAAAATGAAACTGACAAAGATTAACCAGAGAAAAGCACACCCATTTATTAATAGGTTTTATGTGATATGGGAGACTTCACAAGGAAGTGAAGACCCAGAGAAGCAGTTGGCCCTGATCAATTTGTGCTGGGTTTGATAAGGAGTGGACATTTGTGGAGAAATATGACAGGTTCAGGAGTATGAGATAGTGTCGTAAATAGGGGAACTTATCAAGGCCTGCTCATTAAGATACCTCTTTCTGTCCCTTTGTCTTTAAAGAAAAGGATTTTCCTTTCCTCTTGGTATAGGGAGGGTACCTCTCACATAAGACTTAAGACAATTAAAAACACTTGATTTTTCTAGCTTACCTTACAGTTATAATACAGCACAAAACATGTGTAATGTACAAAGTATGAGTTAACTGTTTATATTATTGGTAAGTCTTCCAGTAAAAATAAGCAATGAGATTAGGATAATACTTAAGTTTGGGGGGAGAGAGATGTTTTATGTGTATTCTGACTCTGTGGGATGTCAGCTATACAACCCCCATTTTGTTCAAGGGTCAACTGTATGCACGGATCAACAGAAGTGAGTGGAAAGCCCAGAAGTGACCCAAACCATATACAGTCACTTGCTTTCTGACAAGGGTGGACAAAATTAAATTAGGGAAAGAATTGTCTTCCTTGCTAACGGTGCTGGGCAAATAGCTGTCCATATGCAGATGAATGAAACTGAAACCTTAACACATATCACATACAAAAATTAACTCAGAAAAGACAAAGGCCTTACATAATATTTAAAAAACAACAGAGTCTAGAAGAAAACATGAGGATAAACGTTCATGACCTTGGATTTAGCCATGATTTCTCAGATCTGACACCAAACGACAAGCAACAGAAGAGAGCATAAAATTAAAAACTTTTCTGCGTTAAAAGTCACCAACCAGAAAGTGAAAAAACAGTCACATAATGAAAGGAAATATCTCCACGTTGTACATCTAAAAAGAGCCTGTAACCCAGGAAACACCACAAACTAGTACAAGGCAACAAGACAAGACAAATGTTTAAAGTGGATTAATATTCCAAGTAAGACATACAAATGTTCAACAAGCACATGAAGAGGTCTCACACAGCATCAGTTGCTATGGAAATGCAAATTAGACTACAGAGTCCCACACCCAATGCAAGCACATGGCATTGGCCATACTCAGGGAAATTCAAAATCACATGTTACCAAGGATGCATAGGAATTAGAGCCCCTAACCTTGGCTTGTGGAAATATAAAACATGCATCTTGTATACAACAGCTTGGCATTTCCTCATAATATATAATACAGTTACCTAATTGTGGATAAAGAACCGATCCTAGATAAATACCACAGAGAAATGAAAATGCTGTTCAAACAGAAACTGGCCCAAGAGTTCTTAGCATCACAGCTCACCACAGTAAAAAGGTAGAAACAACTCAAATGCCCATCAAGGGATGAACAGATGAACAAAACAGGGTTGATCCATAAACTACATTATTCTGCCAAATATAGAAATAAAGAAGAATGGTCCAAAGCTGATTTGAAAACACTGTGTGTGAAGAGTGTCCCCCAAAACTCGAGCATAGTTAACATATAATTAGCAATTCCATTTCAGGGCATTTGCGCAAATGACAGGAAAGCAGGGACGTAGATATTTCACACCTCTGTTTAAAGCTGCATGAGTAACAACAGCCAAAATGGGGAGACGACCCGGGTGACCACAGACAGATGAAAGCAATGTGGTGTCTACACAGTGGAGTAAACAAGGAGTCCTAGAACCTGCTGCACAGATGGACCCACAAAGCCATTATGCTCATGGAAATGCGCCCCTCCAAGAAGGACAAATATTATGTGATCCTGCTTATTCAAGGTCCCAGAGAAACCAACTGAGGTAAAGTCTCGGGAACAGTTCCAGAAAAAGGAAACTGCATCAGGATAGTAAGACATGTGCACTAAGCTGGAGCGGATGGTGACAGCTGTGGTGGTTCTGTGCATTGGATTATCATGTGGAGAGCCTAATACTTCCCTCATTTGCAGTCAGATGTTGTTTCCCTGGAAGCGTGTCCCTGTTTGGGGTAGACACCACAGAAATTTCGTGTGAAGTGGAAACTGTGGCAAAGTGAGATGCTAGGAAATTCAGTATAAAGTGAATCTGTACTGACACTACAAGTTTTCTGTAGGTTTTAAATTGCTGGAAAGTAAATTAGTTTGCAAAATAACCATAAGAAAAGCACAGCAGACATAACATCCTGTCAAGAGAGGCCAAGCCCTTCCACCCAGTTCAAACAAATGGCACCTTGCAGGGGTCCAGGGCTCATTAGAAAGCCTGTGGGAGGTTACCCTGCAGCCACTTGGCCTTGGATGTTGGGAAGACCTGGGGTAAAACAGTGGAATTTTAGAATTCCAATTTCCCACCCTACTTCACCAAAGTCCTGTTAGAACTAAAAATGAATTCAGTAAACTTGTAAGATACCAAACCAACTTATAAAAGTCGTTTGCTTGTATTCACTAATAACGAACCATCAGAGATTAAGAAAATAATGCCCTTTACAAGTGCATCATAAAGAAGAAAGTGTTGTGTAAGAATAAAACAACTCCTACCATTTGCAACAACTTGGATGGAGCTAGAGGGTATTATGCTCAGTGAAGTAAGCCAGACGGAAAAAGTCAAGTACCAAATGATTTCACTCATACGTGGAGTGTAAGAATAAAGAAAAAAAACGGAAGAAACAAACCAGCAGCAGATTCACAGAACACAAGAATGGACTAACAGTTACCAAAGAGAAAGGCCCTGGGGAGGGAGGGTGGGAAGGGAGGGTAAGCGGGGAAAGGCATTATGATTAGCCCACATAATGTGCCAGGAGAGGTATGGGGAGGGCTGTCCAACACAGAGAAGACTAGTGATTCTACAGCATCTTACTGCACTGATTGTCAGTGACTGTAATGGGGTGTATGCTGAGGACTTGATGATGGGGGGAAACTAGTAACCATAATGTTGCTCATGTCATTGTAGATTAATGATACCAAGGAAATAATTAAATAAGACTAAAGTGCTGTGGAAAAAACTGTAGTATTTCCAAAGTATCTCACCTAGCCTTCGTGCATCTCCACATCAGTAGGTGCTTCCAAGAAGTGGAGAGAAATAGTCCATCTCTCTATCAACAGGTAATTACGAGGGCGAGTGAGGGCATATTTGGACTGGAGAAGTTCGGTGGGGCCCCTTCTTCTGAAGCCTGGTTGTGACAGACACGGGCAAGCTGAAGTGGATGACTACTAGTAAGTAACAAACGGGTTTCTCCCACTTTATTTCTCCCTTTGACTGATTTCGGCTCAAAGGTATTTAGTTCAGGAATTTTCTCCAGAAGTTACAGGTACCTAAGAACAAACTTAACCGAGGAGGTGGGAGACCTGAAAATTGTGGACCCTGCAGATGTGGACGGGAAGAGTTAGGTTGTTACAAGTCCCTCCACACACAGCAATGTGCACAACCCCTGCGACCCTCACCAAAATTCCATCGCACTTCTCACAGAAACTAAGCAAACACCCTGCAGGCTTGGTTGAACTGGACGGGACCCCATCCCCACAGCCGTCCTGGGAAAGCAGAGCAGGAGCATGTCACCCTTTCATCCCATTACAATGCAGTGCTGCAGCAACCGAGACCCCGTGTGGCGCCCAAGCAGAAGCGGGTGTGGTAACAGAACACGGGGCGCCCTCTGCTTCACCAATCCAGCTCTTCCCTTGGAGGCAGCACACGAGGCCCGGGCACAGGCCACGGATGGGGGGCAGCCCTCGGGAAGCTGGGCTGTGTCAGTGCCGTGCTTAGCCTGGGGAGAGTCTCCCAGGCAGACCCCACACTGGGGACTCTTCTCAGGAAAACAACCTGTGTGCTCAGCACACCGCAAGACCTGAAACCCAGGTAAGCAGGCCATTCAGCAACCAAGTCCCCTCTGCCCCATTACCATCTCAGAGCCTTGTCAGGAAGGACGTCTGGAGCCTGGAGGGAATCCCGCCGGTGCGGCCAATCCACCCACCGCACGGGCTCCTGGGGACGCGCTGGGCGAGGCTCACTCGCCCCGGCACGGACTCAGCTGTGTCCCGGACTCACCCGCCCCCTCAACTCCACCCGTCGCGTCAGCCGCTCCCCCAAATTCAACTGAGACCACTTTCCCTGCCGCAGGCCTTCCTCCACAGGCCCGTGAAGAGGAGCGCTCTGCAGGCGACGCACGGGGAGCCTCTCCTCACCTTTCCGTCCCATGCCTCCTAAGAAAACCGAGCTTTCACGGCAGCCGCGGACGGCAGTGTCCTGGACGGTGCCGCACGGGAGCCTGAGGAATCCCGGCTGCCACCAGAACCAGAAGGATGTCCTGGGCCTGATCGCGCATGCGCCACGCAGGTCCACAGACAGGGCAATGGCGTCGACTGAGGGCCACGGTGGGCGGACTACACCCACTTATTTCTAAGTTTTATGTGATATGGGACGAGGGCTCACAGCTCGAGGAAGGTGGCGCCCCCTCGTGGCTCGATTGATGAATAACAAAATTTTGGAAAATCAAACCCCAATTTGCAGGAATTTCCCATGTCTTGTATAATTTGTTGGAGAACATACAGAATGCAATGAAGGTACGCACAAGCTTTACAGCTTACACAAAAATTCACTCAACATTCTCCATAGACAATTTTTAGGTGCAAAATTATAAAAATTCTATGTAAAAGCAAGAAAATCTATACACTCTTGCTAATGACTTTTAACCCCCAACACCAAAATCCTATACAAAAAAGAAAAAGGATACATCATGTGGGATTTATAGAATTAAGATTTCTACTCTATAAAATCTTGTTCAAAGAACCCAAATACAAATTACGCACTGGGAGAAAATGTTGGCAAATACATATTTTATAAAGTATTTGTACTCAAGATACACAAAAATCCATAAAACAAAAAAGAACCATTAAAAACTATCTTACCATTGAAAAGATAAGTCTCACTTTAGGATCCTAGAATTGCGTCGCTGTTATTTAGACAACTGCTTTGAAAAACTGTGTCTCAACAAAATTCACCATGCAATTTTACACAGTACCTCTATTCATAATGGCTAAAAACCTAAGGAAATCAGGATGTGCTTCAGTAGATGAATGCATTAGCGAACTGGGGTACATCCATTACCTTTCATTAAGACTTGTACGATTTGCCCAGTGAAGCTGGTGCCATGATCAACGGAGGTTACAGAAGGTCTACCCCATGTGAGAAATGGTTTCTAACGCTTTTTTGTTACTGTGAGGGATCTCCCTTGGGCCAGCAGAATGCTTCATTCATCCCTGTGGGGTTGGGACTCATCACCCTCCCAGTACACCACATGGATGTGTTTACCAACCTTGAATCTCTCCAAACTCCAATTGTTGAGACACAGGTATGACGTATTATTAACTCTGTTTTTATCCGCTCCCCTTTCTCTGGAGAATGGAGGGGTGAGGCTGAAAATTCCAAGCTTCTAGTCATGGCTTGGGCTTTCTGCCTTTCAGGCACCCAAGCAGAGCCCACCCAGAACCACCTACTTACATTAAAAGATGCTGCTATTACCCAGGAAATTCCCAGGGCTTTAGGAACCCAGTGTCAGGAATGAGGCCCAGACCAATATACACTTTCTATTGTATTTCTGTGTTCATGTTGGCACATCCAGGGAGAGGGTCAGAAAGCTGTATTTCCACTATCCTAGGAGAAGAAGGACTTACAAAAAAAGCTAAGTTGACTTATTAAAAAAAGTTGTAATGTTTGACCCCAAGGTGTATGCATTAGATTCCAACTACAAAGCTGATGTGGCTCTAGTGCCAAATGTTAGCTTCCACGGCTATGTGATGGTCTGACTGAGGCAGTTTCTATACCTGTCCATTTACAGCTCTGGGTTGGGAGTGTAGACCCCACCCATTGAGTAGTGGAAAGAGCCCTGGGCTGTGAGGAGAAGCCCGTGTTACACCAGAACTGGTACTTCAGCCTAAAGTTGCCATACAAACACAAGTTAAATTTGAATTTCAGAGAAGTAATTATTTTTTGGACATACCTATATTAAAATATTTTTTGCTATCATCTGAACTATATCCTGTGTTTTCACCCCATTTAACAGCCCTAACTTAGGCCAGTCATGTAAATGCTTGGAGCTTCAGTTTCCTTATATAAATGATAGTATGATGTCCACTGTAGAGTGCTGTGCTTAGCATCAACTGGGACCACTGCAGGAGCTGGGGAATTATTCTTGACCATCTTAGGGTTGCTGGGTCTGAAAACTAAACTGACAGACAGACTAACCAGAGAAAAGTACACCCACTTATTTATAAGTTTTGTGTGATATGGCAGACTTCACAAGGAAGTGATGACCCACAGAAAGAGTTGGCCATGAGCATTTTTGTGCTTGGTTTGATAATGAGTGGACAGTTAGGGGAAAATAGTACAGGTTAAGGAGTATGAGGTACTGTAATAAATACGGGGAACTTATCAAGGCCTGCTTCTTAGGATTCTTCTTTGTGTCCCTATGTCTTCAAAGAAAAGGATTCTTCTTTCCTCTGGGTATAGGGAGGGTACATCTCATAAAGGATATATGATCTGTTTCAGGGGGTAAGGACAGGGAGAAGGTCAGAGTGAACTTCCTGCCTCTTTGATTTTACCAAACACCTTCAGTTTAAAATATTCAACATGCCAAGTTACCATAGTTTGGGGTAGCATATCCTGGACCCCATCATTACAGTGGTTGACATGACCTAGAATCTGTAGTCTTAGCCTCTCCTAGAATCATTCTACAATAGTTATATGTCTGCCTGGAGTAAGACAAATTTGTGTTTTAATTCTTCTACTAAATATTGTTCTTGAATATCCATAAAGTGAGATAATAATAGTATTTACCTCAAATTGTATTTATGAGGCTTAAATGAGTCAATGAATATAAAATGTTTAGTCCTGGGCATGGTACATAATAAATGCTTAACAAATAATACCTAGTTAACCCTGCAGTTGTGCACATATGATATAATATCACTCAAATGAATTGAGGAGAATTGGAAATGAATCATTCAACTGAGGATAATTTCCTGAGTCATATTTCAGCACTAAGTGCTGATGGGCAATACTGTTCCTTCCCACTGGTTATCATAAAGAGACATAATTGGACAAGATTAGATGGGGAAGACTTTTACAAGTCTTCCTGAGTATGTAAGAGACAAAGATAACACCTTTGTGATCATTTCTGAAGGGTATAAAACAATTTCCTGAATCTTAGCTCATTTTTTAAACTCAAAATGAACTGACAGCTGATGCCTGCATTTTCCCAGAGGCAAAAATATGCCTCATCTGCAAATGGTGGTTTCACTGCAGCCTTAGGTGTACTACCAGCGGAGGCTAAGACTCTTCCTATTCATCAAATGACGCTGCACCAGGCTGTGTCACAGCATTGTTGAATGGCAAGATGACCTTTCAGGAATTCTCTAGATCACTGATGGCCAAGGAGAATGAATTAACCAAACAGAGCCCATCAGGGGATTTCAGGAAAGGCTATTAATACAGGAAAGCATTAAGATGTAACCACACAGATTGGTGGAAACACAGCTAGATATTAGTGGCAGCAGTTTCAGTTTAAAACATTTCTTTTACCTTGTTTAAAAAATGGATATTTGTTCAGCTGCATCTCCTGTACCGTCAGTGCTGACCTGTCAGGGACCTGAGATCTAATGGAAAAGTGAGCTGATATACAAATGACAGCATCAGAACCAGGAGCTATCATAAAAATGCAAAACCTAGCTTTTCTCCCCAACCCTGAGCCTATCACGATTTGGGTTGAAGATTTTTTAATGCTCCTTCTCTCTTTCTCTCTGCTGTTTTCTTTACCAACTTTTTCCATCCTAAAACTTTCAGAACTCAATCTCCATGTTGCTGCCTCCTAACTCATTTCTAACATTTGGTAGATTTACTTGCAGAAATAATTGTACCTTTCCACAAACTAATGTGCTGGATGTGGAGTAGATAAATATCTGTTTATAGCACTTGAAGGGCAATAGGCAGAGTCACATCAATGAAGTGACTCAGTATGAACTGCCATTTAAGATACCCCGTGGAGTGATTTTTTGTTCAGTTGAAGTGATTGTCATTTCTTTAAATTTCACATTTCTTCAGATGCAACCAAGGCATGTTAGCTAATGTAAAATGCAGAAGTAAAACATTTATTTATAAAGCAACAGCTTTGAAACAATATAGCATTCACAAGTCAAATACAGTTTCTTATTATGTGATAAGCATTTGCTAACGTGAGGCTTTATTGTGTAAACCCACCTGCATATGCAATGGTAAACAATTTCCTGACAACTTTGGTTGAGTCATGAAATAGTCTTAAAGCTGAAACATAAGTTACAATTTCTGGTAAAACCTGGGGTCTTCTGTGAAGCCTCAGGAGTTTGATTTCCCATGAATATCTTTAGATTACCTTGTGGTTCCCAAGCCTCTGTTCTGGTTCCTTTTTTCTCACTTTCTCTTTCTTTCTCCAAGAAAAATTTAGAAAGTCATCATTACTGAACATGTGTTGACTGTTTCCCACCATACTCTCCATGTGTCTTTGCATCCAAGAAGGGGGCAGCTAGGCAGTGGGAATGTCAGTCTGGGAGTCTGATCAGCTGATCAGGCTGATATAACCAGTCTATCAACCTCATCTCCCCTTCACCTCACTTCCACACTCTGCCTTCCCACCTTCTTCCACTCTCACCAGGACTTTAGACAAAGGCAATAGAACATGAGCTTTGGGGTCAGGCACACCTGTCTTTGAATCCTCCCACCTCACAAGCTGTGTGACCTGATAAGCTGCCTGCTCCACCCTGTCACTGTTCCTTCATTTGACATGTGGCCAGGGTCACCATTTGACCTGCAATTTCTGGGCAAGTCTAGGTGTATGCTGTGTATCCTGACATACTCATCAATATTGCCTCTGTTCAATGTCTCAAGTATCCTGAACAGACCATAAAAATGAGGCATTTTATGTGTCTACTATAGTGCCCAGTAAATAGTTCCTTGAGATGATAACTTCTACTGTTATTAATAATTATTTGAAGTGATCTTCCCACCAGACCTCAGTGGATTTCTTGATGTGATGAGCTGGATGTGAGCTTAGAACTGAAAAATCCACTTTGTTTTTGCACTTTGTTTTAGAAACAAATAACACCCACCTAGTTTTGTTTTACAATCTCAACTGAATGTAGGGCTCACCAGAATAAAGCCACCAAAGCAAGAAGCAGTAATGACCAGTTTAAGGTGGAAAGGAGAATGGAAATTAGGCACAATTTCATTGTGAGCAGGGAAAAATTGACACTTAAAGCAAAAAAATAAAAATAAACTATTTCAGAGCAGGGTAGAATAAAGGTCAGGCATAGATGGATTTTCCAAAATTAGTTCTCCTCCGTGAGCTCCGTGAGTAGAGCCTGAGATGAACAGCCAGCCAGCACAGGGCCTTGGGAAGACAGGTGAAGTGTCTCAGCAGAGAGGAGGGGGCCCCAGTGATGCTCAAGGTAAAACATCATCTATAGTGGAAATAGCAGACGAATTCACAGGAAAATCTTTGTTAGGGAGAAAAACAATAACTGGCCTTGTCTTACTTTTTCTGAGTCATCAACCCACTGCCAGACAGATTAACTGCTCAAAGTTATATGCCAGACCCTGGACTACACCCTGGTCATGTGGGATGTGACACACATTCCCTGCCCCAAGTAGCTCAGACTACAGACAAGGAGAGACACATGGCAGTGACAGCACTCTGTGCTGTGGAAAGGCATGCTGTGTAAGTTGGGAAGGGTAACCTCAGTAACAAAGGGCCCCAAGCCCTGTTGCTAGCCACAATAGAATGCATTTCCTGCCGTCATTGCAGAATAGTGCAGGAGTTTGCAAGGTAGTTTTCATGTGCTCTAACTATTCCCATGGCCTTAGAGTTTTCTTTTGGATACTTCACATCCAGTCCACAGGTAGAAGAAAGAGGAAACTAGAGGGTGTCACAGGAATATTTTTTGGGCTAGGTTTGGAAGTGTGCCCACAAGCCATTCGTCAGAGCTGGTCACATTGGCCCCACATAATGCAGTACCTGGGCAGCCATTTTCTGGTAACAATTCTACAGGATGAATGGGGAGAATTAATCTTTTCTGATCAGCCAGCTGTTCATGGGACTTATACATGGAGGTGGTATGTGAGGGCAGTTCAGAGGAGAGAGATAACCCAACTGTGCATGTGTGTGTGTGTGTGCGTATTTATTGGGTGAGGGGCAGATATTAGCAATATCTCCATGGAATAATTGATATTTTAACCAAGTTTTACAGGAGAAATAGTATTTAACTCATGAAGGGCATTGGGAGAAGGAAGACAGTTTAAATATAAGGAACAGCATGTGCAAAGGTACTGGAGAGTTCATCCAATCATCTATACAACAAATACTATAAACGTGTCTTTGAACTGCCAGAAATCATTCAAAATTCTGGGAATGCTGCTGTATACAGAACAGACAAGGCCTCCACTTGCCTCAACCCATATTCTAGTGGAAGGAGACAAACCACACAGAAGCAACTAAGTACACAACTCCAAAAATCAAATAGCATGTTGTGTGGGAGAAGCGCATGCCTGTAAGTAGGGCTAGAGCAAAGGGTGAATGTTGAAAGTGTGGAAAAAGGAAGTGATAAATGATGAGACTGGAGAAGATGGAAAAGGTCAGCCAGGAAGTGGCCTTCATGCATTAATGGGCACCAGCAAGAGGAGACGGGCAGAGCTGTGAATTGTGGAAGCTCCCTGGCTTATGGCAGAGAGACGCCAGGTGTGGGTGAAGAGAGTCTGGTTAAAAGGCGTCTGAATAGACTTGGAATGAAATAGGAGCCATGGTTGGAGGGGTGGAAATGTGAGTGGGTGCAGTGCACACAGGGGAATTGCCCCTCCTTCCAGGTTTCAGGCAGAAAATGGGAAGAATGTGTTTGCATAACCCAGTCCAGTCCTTTAGGTTTGTGTACGTTTTTACTTTTAAAAATTTGTATATATACCCTCACAGAAAAATCTAAAACTTAAAATGTTACCGAGTTATCAGACAGTGCTGGGTACAGAGGAATAAATCATGTCTGTGTGTACACAGACACATATATATTTATTTCTATGTGCATAGATATATTTTGTAGACTGTGCTTCACCTGTGTGTACACAAGCTCCCCAGCTGTCTCTCCCCATTTCCCCACCACAGACAGTCTCTTCCCTCCACCTGTACTCTGATACCTGCATCAGTTGGAATCACTGTGTGGAAGCCCACACCTTGCTGGGGCTCCAAGGTAGCCCCCCTCGAAATTCCCTCCAAACCCTGATCAGGCTCCGACAACTGATCCCAGGCCAGGCCACCACCTACTGAGGATGCCCCCTTCATCCTGCCTGGGCTCTGGGCCCTGCTTCAGTCATCACAGCATCCCTACACAACCTCCACAGCCACCTACCTCACTCAGACCTCCTTAGGAGCTCTACAACAACACATTTCCAGAAGAGAAGGGAGGAAAGAACAAGGGCAAGACAAAAAGTTCAAACGCACACATTTTTTTTTAAATCAGAAGATGGAGTTGACAGAGATGGAAGCAAGACTCATGTGTTTTTATTTAATGTTGATTTTTTGACCAAGTAAATCCTTAAATATTTAAACATGAGTTCCTAAAATTGAAAGTAAGTACACTTACATCCCTAATTGGTAACAGATCAAGAAAATAACTGTTGCAATGCTTTAAGGCAAATGTTTTAGCCTGCTTAGGGGGATGTGTTCTCAGGATAAAAGAAATGTAAAGTTTAACTCAGGAGTTAAAAGCAATAATACTGACATTGTTATTTTAGAACTAATATACGTATTAAAAGATACAGAAATAAATGTTAATATTAGCAAACGTTTTCTGTGTAAGAGAAAAGCAATGTTAGTATAAAAATTTAAGTTAAAGTAGAACTTCAGTATTGTTACATTTGTATAGAAAATTTCAATATGAACAAAGAATTTAAAATATATACCTGTGTATTTTCCCTATTTTTGACCATTGAAGAGCCTAGAAGCTTTGATGACCCAGTGGCAATGAGCACTCTCAGCAGCCAGAGTTTTGTCTTTACCTAGTTTCCCCATGAAAGGAATCAGGGCTCTTTAGAGAAGTGGCTGATTCTGGGTCTGGGAGAGGGAGTGCACTTGGTGAGCTGGGGACACCTTCCTGTGCCTGGAAAATAGGCAGTTTGAAGGTGCTCTTACTGGCCAAAGATGGGAAATCGCAACTTCAAAATGAATGAAATCCACTGACTATATGCAAAATTGTAAGTCTATAAAATGATACTCAGAAAAGAGAAAAACAAAGATAAAACAGGCAAAAAACATTTGAGGTCTACTCCTTACTATTAAAGGGAAAATCCAAATACATAACTATATACTTTGCCTATACAGAAGAAGCCGTTGATGAGATGTATCTCTCCCTTGCTCTTTCTCTCTGACAAAGATGGCCAACTAATAAACATAAAAGGAATGATAAAAATAGAGAAATCAACATTTTGCAACCCCTGGTGAAGTCACTGATGGAGGCAAGAATCATCAATGGATGATTAAGCCATTAATTAGGTGATACACTGATGGAGAGATGGATCCCCTAGTACTGCTCAAGTCTGACTCCACAGATTATCTGACGGTTTAAAAAAAGAAATAGAACTTTATGAGGGAGAGATGAGGCTGTCTTTGCTACTGTTAAAGAGTCAGTTAGATGTACCTCATGAGGTAAAGTAATATCATACAGCATCAATAATGATGTCTTGTCTAAAATGTTTAACCTGAATGTAATTCAGCCTCTCTATCCACACTCCAGTTACAGAGAATTCATGGGTAAGTGAAATAAGGTAAATGCCACCAAAAATTCAGAAGCTGGACAAATTCAGAAACTAGGCCATTCTGAGGGACATCTGGCCTTGTCTCTTCAACAAGTTAATGTCATGCTAGAGAAAGGGGCAGGGGAGCAAAATTCTAGATTATAAGTGACTTAAGAAATGTGATGAACAAATACTGTGGGGAGTGGATCCTGCTAGGACAAAAATGGGGGTAACATACAATTTTTGGAGCGATTGGAAAATTTTGAATATGGATCAGATATTAGATGATGATACTAGAAAACTACCATTACTTATGTTAGCTATATAATGGTATTGATTTTAAGAAGGAAAATGTTCTGATTTTCATGATGTCCATTTAACTTATTTAAAATATTTTGGCTAAAAAAATTGATGATGTAAACATGTCAAAACTGTTAATATCTATTAATCTAGGTAATGGATATGTAGGCAGTCATTAAACTCTATTTTCCTGTGTGTTTGGAAATACTTATGATAAAATGTTAAAAGCAATTCTGATTCCTAGGCTCCTACCCAGACCCACCAAATGAACCTAAATCCTTGCTGACATCTGTATTTTACCGCATATCCCATCTCAATGAAGGAATGAGTGAATTAATGACTTTTTCATCTGTTGTAATCTTTCTAAAAAAATGTTTATAATGCCCCTACTAGAAGCCAGGAACTTTTCTAGGTGCTGAAGATTCAACTCTGAATGAAACATACACAATGGATCATAAACCTGTGGAGCGAGGTACGCTGCCTTCTATACAGTAAGCCTCTTTAAAGCCAACCTATTTTTTAAAACTGTTAAATATAACACAAACCCAGAACACTGCCTAAAACAGATGGACAGATTAATGAATTGTTAGGCAGTAATACCGCCACCACCGACAGGACCCAGAGTCCTGCCCGTCAGCCAGGAGTATCCCAGGACACCGCTCACATCCACACCCTCCCCAAGAGGAGGACTCAGAATGCCACTGTGAGGAGCAGAAGCAGAGTTTAGAGCCCAGCCCCCAACATTCCTCTGAGTATTACCTTGCCCCACAAAAGGAAGATCCTACATTTTCCCTTTTGTTCAAAAGGACCTATTTGCAAAATTTCACAGAACATCACAACTCAGACATGTGTATTACACATGTGACTCTCACTTTATAACATCAAGTAAATG
This sequence comes from Manis pentadactyla, assembly GCF_030020395.1. NCBI lineage: Eukaryota > Metazoa > Chordata > Mammalia > Pholidota > Manidae > Manis > Manis pentadactyla. The sequence continues at coordinate 551,606 of NW_026645110.1, forward strand.
CAGCAGCTCCAGGAAAGCTTTTTCCTGATTCACAGCGAATTTCAAGAACATAAAGTCATAAAAGGTGCAAACGCAAAATTCTATGATGGTGGGATGAAGAAATTTAAGTGTTATTTAGAGTAAACTCAGTGTCGGCCTCAAATGAGTAATGGTAATGTCGATGAGGCTGTTTGCTGTCATGTGGAGTGATGTTAAGAGGTGACCTGAGGTGTTGCTTGTTACTTAGGCTAGTTGAATCAACAGAGAAATAAGCTTTTCTCCATTTTTAATTTTTTTTAATAAAAAAGAACTTTAATCTTCTCCACATATTTTATGACTTTTTCCCTTCTCATCTCTAGGTCTCTCAGACCCAGAGATGAAATATAGTGAAAATGGACAATGTGTCCCCTGCCTGACTGTTCTCAGAATGCACAAACCTTGGAAACAATCCAAGGATTGAAAACTAAAGAGACTGCATTTCATGCGGCATTCTCAAAGCTCTAACACCAGGTAATTGTAAATTCACAGTGAAACACCACGTAGGCAGACTGCCGTGGGCATTAAGTAAATAATAGGCACACAGTGCAGCTTGGGGCATATCCCAGGACAGGGACAGTTCAGGGGCAGCTGATGAGAGTGGGCAGGTCTCCCCTTTCAGCAACTCCATTTCCTGCCTATGTGGCCTGGGGCCCATGTGGAGCAGTAGCCTCAGCCCCTTGTGAGCAAATGGGGAAGATGCTGATGCCTCCCAGGAATGCGTGAGGACTGATGGCAACTCCCATACACCTGGCGTCCCCAGGGCCACTCTGCCTCCATCCACTACCTCACACCTCCTCGAGGTTTCTACCCCCTTGCTACTCAGGAGCAACTAGAAAATGTAGGAAACACACGTCTTTTTAAAGGGGGTGCTTTTGCCATTTCTACCCTCACCCCAGACAGGAGGCACCATGATTGCATCCTGAGACATCTTTTAATAGTTGTAATCACTTCCAACCTCTGTAATCTCTCTAAACCTCAATTTCCTCAAGTACTAAATGAGGATCGAGACGCCCTTACAATGGGATGGAGTGAAGAGTAATGAGATAGGGCATTTTTGTTTCTCTTAGTGGTGAGTCTGCGATGTTTCCCCATGTCTGCTGCACAGACAGGACCCACGTCATCCCTCCTGGCATGAACACAGCCGAGACCGTGTGCCGTGGGATGCAGCAGTGGGGCTGAAGGGTGACAGACGTGGCCTCGGGCACATGAAGCAAACTCCTGCCGCAGCCCGGGATCCCCACAGTGAGACCTGTAAAATGTCAGAGACGATCAGGGGCGATCGCTCTATGCTTCTCTCCACCTCTCCCTGCCTTTCCCGGGTGGTGAAGTCTCCCGCTACGGCCTCAGCATCTTCCTTGGGGTTTGGAGCTTGACACTCTATAAGTTTTAATGAGCAATAATAGCCAAATTTGGCTCTTTTTGTTTTCTCTTGTTCAAATACTTGTATTTGTTTGGTCTCTGGATGAAAAATACAAGTGTATCATGTCAGTATTGGGCTGGACATTAAATAAAAGTTAGACAGCATGGAGTGTCGTCAGTGGAGCAATGGGATTTACCCTTGGTTCTGGGGTTCAGGGTATAGTCTTCCTGGCCACTGAGTCACTGGGGGTTGGCATCCTCACCAGGAGCTAGAGGCACAGGCCATTTCTTTCTGGAATCTTCTTAAAGGGCCTGTGGTATCACAAGTGTGTTCTTTACTTTCATGATTTTAATTTTTTTCATTTAAAAGAATTCCATGTATTCATAATGTTTTTTTAAAAATTGGAAAGCCATATAAGATGAATATGTCATTTTCGGAGTAGCTATTTATTGTGGATCTGACTTTTGGCAGACTTTTTTACTTCAATATTTGATAAATTTTTAGGACTATAAAACAATGGTTTCTTCTATAGGAAGCTATTAAAATGTCAAGGCATTAAAATTTCTATCACTCTTTTTCTCTCCTCTTTTATAGCTATAGATGTAATTTAATGGAGTGAATTATTCCATCTAAAGGCAGACCTAGAAGTAGTAATTCTATGCAGGCTGCCCAGTAAAGGTGGAAATATTGATTGATTGTTTATTTTGGTAATTGTTGATAGGAATATCTCATAATCATTAATATTTTTAAAGCCTGGTTTACATGATATAGAGTCATGTTACTAGCCCTATATCAATCGTCTGCTCAGAAGAGAATTTTGAAATGTAAGAGCAACTGGGTACATATAAATGTGATATCAAGATGTATATACCAGGAGGAGGGATCGGAAGATGGCGTCGTGAGTAAAGCAGCGGAAATATCCTCCCCAAACCACATATATCTATGAAAATATAACAAAGACAACTCTTCCTAGAATAAATACCAGAGGACACAGGACAATATCCAGACAACATCCACAACTGAGAGAACCCAGCGCCATGCAAAGGCGGTAAGATACAAGCACCAGTCCGGCGGGAGCCGAGCGCCCATACCCCCAACTCCCGGTGGGAGAAGTATAGGCAGAGCGGAAGGGAGAAGGAGCCCAGGACTGCCGAACACCCATCCCCAGCCATCCTGGGTAGAGTGTAGACACAGTGCGTTTGCAGGGGACCCTGGATACTAGGAAAACAGGGCAGCAAGAACAGTGAGCGGGCACAAGAGGCCTGGCACTGGAGGACACCAGAAAAGCGAGTGACAATTTTTTTTTCTGTTTTGTTTTGGCGAGCGCTTTTTGGAAGTCTTAAAGGGATACGGACCCCAATACTAGGGAAAAAGGGTAGAAAGTCTGGTGAGAAGATGCCTGAGGCTGGCGCCGGAGAATAAAGTAAAACGAGAGGACAACATGTTTTTGTTTTCTTAATTGAAAAATTTTTCTTGTTGTTCTCGTTGTTTTGTTTTGGCGGGTATTTTTTGGAAGTCTTAAAGGGGCAGGGTGGGACACTTAATCCATTTGTAGGGAATCTGGGGATCTCTGGGCAAAATAACCCCTGGGCTACAGGGAGCAGGGAGGCACCTTACAGAGATAAATAGCCTCCCAGCCGCTCCCACTCCAACGCGACTCAACCACATTGGAGCAGCTGCCCAAGCCAGGCCACGCCCAGAGCAACAGCGGAGATAAACTCCATAGCAGTCGGGGAGGAAGCAGAAACCGTGTCTGCACGAAGCTGCCCAGCACAAGCCACTAGAGGTCGCTGTTATTCCAGGAGAGGAGGGCCACAAACCAACAAGAAGTGATGTCCTTCAAGCCGTCACTCATTCCAGCTCTGCAAACTATTCCTATCACCATGAAAAGGCAAAGCAACAGGCAGTCAAAGATCGCAGAGACAGCACCAGAGAAGGAGACAGACCTAACCAGTCTTCCTGAAAAAGAATTCAAAATAAAATCATAAACATGCTGACAGAGATGCAGAGAAATACGCAAGAGATATGGGATGAAGTCCGGAGGGAGTTCAAAGATTCCAGAAAGGAGATCACATTAATGAAACAAACTCTGGAAGGGTTTATAAGAAGAATGGATAGGATGCAAGAGACCATTGATTGAACTGAAACCAGAGAATAGGATCGCATAGAAGCTGACATACAGGGAGATAAAAGGATCTCCAGGAATGAAACAATATTAAGAGAACTGTGTGACTAATACAAAAGGAACAATATACGTATTATAGGGGTTTCTGAAGAAGAAGAGAGTGGAAAAGAGATGGAAAGTATCTTAGAAGAAATAATTGCTGAAAACTTCCCCAAACTGGGGGAGGAAATAATCGAACAGACCACGGAAATACACAGAAACCCCAACAGAAAGGATCCAAGGAGGAAAACATAATGACACATAATAATTAAAATGGCAAAGATCAAGGACAAGGAAGTAAATTTAAAGGCAGCTAGAGAGAAAAAGGTCACCTATAAAACAAAACCCATCAGGCTTACATCAGACTTCTTGACAGAAACCATACAGGCCAGAAGAGAATGGCATGATATATTTAATACAATGAAACAGAAGGGCCTTGAACCAAGGATACTGTATCCAGTACGACTATCATTCAAATATGACGGGATTAAACAATCCCCAGACAAACAAAAGCTGAGGGAATTTGTTTCCCACAAACCACCTCTATAGGACATCTTACAGGGACTGCTCTAGATGGGAGCACTCCTAGAAAGAGCACAGCACAAAACACCCAACGTATGAAGAATCGAGGAGGAGGAATAAGAAGGGAGAGAAGAAAAGAATCTCCAGACAATGTATATAACAGCTCAATAAGCGAGCTAAGATAGGCAGTAAGATACTAAAGAGGCTAACCTTGAACCTTTGGTAACGACGAATTTGAAGCCTGCAATGGCAATAAGTACATATCTTTCAATAGTCACCCTAAATGTTAATGGGCTGAATGCACCAACCAAAAGACACAGACTAATAGAATGGATAAACAAACAAGACCCATCTATATGCTGCTTACAAGAAACTCACCTCAAACCCAAAGACATATACAGACTAAAAGTCAAGGGATGGAAAAACTTATTTCAAGCAAACAACAGCGAGAAGAAAGCAGGGGTTGCAGTACTAATATCAGACAAAATAGACTTCAAAACAAAGAAAGTAAGAAGAGATAAAGAAGGACACTTCATAATGATAAAGCTCTCAGACCAACAAGAAGATATAACCACTCGAAATATATATGCACTCAAAACAGGAGCACCAGCATATATGAAACAAATACTAACAGAACTAAAGGGGGAAATATTCTGCAATGCATTCATTTTAGGAGACTTCAACACACCACTCACCGCAAAGGATAGATCCACCGGGCAGAAAATAAGTAAGGACACGGAAGCACTGAACAACACAGTAGAGCAGATGGACCTAATAGACATCTATCGAACGCTACATCCCAAAGCAACAGGATATACATTCTTATCAAGTGCACATGGAACATTGTCCAGAATAGACCACATAATAGGCCACAAAAAGAGCCTCAGAAAATTCCAAAAGATTGAAATCCTACCAACCAACTTTTCAGATCATAAATACATAAAATTAGAAATAAACCATACAAAGAAAGCAGAGGCTGACAAATACATGGAGACTTAACAACACCCTCCTAAATAATCAAAGGCTCAATGACCAAATCAAAATGGAGATCCAGCAATATATGGAAACACATGACAACAACAACCCTAAGCCCCAACTTCTGTGCGACACAGCAAAAGAAGTCCTAAGAGGAAAATATATAGTAATACAAATCCAAGCATATTTAAAAAAGGAAGAACAATCCCAAATGAATGGTCTAATGTCACAATTATCGAAATAGGAAAAAGAAGTACAAATGAGTCCTAAGGTCACCAGAAGGAGGGACATAATAAAGATCAGAGTAGAAATAAATAAAACTGAGAAGAATAAAACAATAGCAAAAATCAATTACACCAAAAGCAGGTTCTTCGAGAATATAAACAAAATAGATAAGCCTCTAGTTAAACTTATTAAGAAGAAAAGAGAGTCAACACAAATCAACAGTATCAGAAAGGGGAAAGGAAAAATCACGAGAGACCATACAGAAATACAAAGAATTATTAGAGAATACTATGAAAACCTATATGCTAACAAGCTGGGAAACCTAGGAGAAATGAAAAATTTCCTACAAAAATACAAGCTTCCAAGACTGAACCAGAAAGAAACAGAAAATCTAAACAGAACAAATTACCGGCAACGAAATTGAAGTGGTAATTAAAAAACTACCAAAGAACAAAACCCCGGGCCAGGTGGATATACCTCGGAATTTTATTAGACATGCAGGGAAGACATAATACCCTTTCTCCTTAGAGTTTTCCAAAAAAATAGACGAGGAGGGGTTACTCCCAAACTCATTCTATGAAACGAATATCACCCTAATACCAAAACCAGGCAAATACCCCACCAAAAAAGAAAAATACAGACCAATATCCCTGATGATCGTAGATGCAAAAATGCAAAACAAAATATTAGCAAACCAAATTCAAAAATACATCAAAAGGATCATACAACATGACCAAGTGGGATTCATCCCAGGGATGCAAGGATGGTACAACATTCGAAAGTCCATCAACATCATCCACCACATCAACAAAAAGAAAGACAAAAACCACATGATCATCTCCATAGATGATGAAAAAGCATTTGACAAAGTTCAACATCCATTTATGATAAAAACTCTCAGCAAAATGGGAATAGAGGGAAAGTACCTCAATATAATAAAGGCCATCTATGATAAACCCACAGCCAACATTATATTGAACAGCGAAAAGCTGACAGCATTTCCTCTGAGGTCGGGAAGTAGACAGGGATGCCCACTCTCTCCACTGTTATTTATCATAGTACTGTAGGCCCTAGCCAGGGCAATCAGACAAAACAAAGAAATACAAGGAATCCGATCGGTAAAGAAGAAGTTAATCTGTCACTATTTGCAGAACACATGATACTGTACATAAAAAACCTTAAAGACTCCACCCCAAAACTACTAGAACTGATATCGGATATCACCAAAGTTGCAGGATACAAAATCAACACACAGAAATCTGTGGCTTTCCTATACACTAACAATGAACCAACAGAAAGAGAAATCAGGAAAACAACTACATTCACAAATGCATCAAAAAAAATAAAATACTTAGGAATAAACCTAACCAAAGAAGTGAAAGACTTATACTCTGAAAACTACAAGTCACTCTTAAGAGAAATTAAAGGGGACACTAACAGATAGAAACTCATCCCATGCTCGTGTCTAGGAAGATTTAACATCATCAAAATGGCCATGCTGCCCAAAGCAATATACAGATTTGTTGCAATCTCTATGAAACTACCAGCAACATTCTTCAATAAACTGGAACAAATAATTCAAAAATTCATATAGAAACACCAAAGATCCCGAATAGCCAAAGCAATGTTGAGAAAGGAGAATATGTAGGGGGGATCTCACTCCCCAACTTCAAGCTCTATTATAAAGCCATAGTAATCAAGACAATTTGGTACTGGCACAAGAGCAGAGCCACAGACCAATGGAACAGACTAGAGAATCCAGATATTAACCCAGACATATATGGTCAATTAATATTTGATAAAGGAGCCATGGACATACAATGGCGAAATGACAGTCTCTTCAACAGATGATGCTGGCAAAACAGGACAGCTACATGTAGGAGAAAGAAACTGGACCATTGCCTAACCCCATATACAAAAGTAAATTCAAAATGGATCAAAGACCAGAATGTAAGTCATGAAACCATTAAACTCTTGGAAGAAAACATAGGCAAAAACCTCTTAGACATAAACATGAGTGACCTCTTCCTTAACATATCTCCCCAGGCAAGGTAAACAACAGCAAAAATGAATAAGTTGGACTATATTAAGCTGAATAGCTTCTGTATGGCAAAAGACATCATCAGTAGAACAAAAAGGAACCCTATAGTATGGGAGAATATATTTGAAAATGACACATCCGATAAAGGCATGATGTCCAGAATATATAAAGAGCTCACTCGCCTCAACAAACATAAAACATATAACCCAATTAAAAAATGGGCAGAGGAACTGAACAGACAGTTCTCCGTAAAAGAAACACAGATATCCAACAGACGCATTAAAAAATGCTCCACATCAATTATTATCAAAGAAATGCAAATTAAAACTACATTGAGGTATCACCTCACATTAGTAAGGATGGCTGCCATCCAAAAGACAAACAACAACAATGTTGGCAAGGCTGTGGAGAAAGGGGAACCCTCCTACACTGCTGGTGGGAATGTAATTTAGTTCAACCATTGTGGAAAGCATTATGGAGGTACATCAAAATGCTTAAAACAGATTTACCATTTGACCCAGGAATTGCCCTCCTAGGAATTTACCCTAAGAATGCAGCAATCAAGTATGAGAAAGATCAGTGCACCCCTATGTTTATCGCAGCACTATTTACAATAGCCAAGAATTGGAAGCAACCTAAATGTCCATCGATAGATGAATGGATAAAGAAGATGTGGTACATATACACAATGGAATACTACTCAGCCATAAGAAAAGGGCAAATCCTACCATTTGCAGCAACATGGATGGAGCTGGAGGGTATTATGCTCAGTGAAACAAGCCAAGCGGAGAAAGAGAAATACCAAATGATTTCACGTATCTGTGGAATATAAGAACAAAGGAAAACTGAAGGAACAAAGCAGCAGCAGAATCACAGAACTCAAGAATGGACTAACAGGTACCAAAGGCGAAGGGACTGGGGAAGATGGGTGGGTACATCTTGATAAGGGGGAGAGAAGTAGGGGGGTATTAAGATTAGCATGCATGGGTGGGTAGGAGAAAAGGGAGGGATGTACAACACAGAGAATGCATGTAGTGATTCTACAACATTTTGCTATGCTGATGGACCGTGACTGTAAAGGGGTTTATGGGGCTACATGGTATAGGAGAGAGCCTAGTAAACATAATATTCATCATCTAAGTATAGATTTGTGATACCAAAAAAAAAAAAAGGCAGTTCCTGTGTGTTAACATCCAACTAGTCCTACACAAGAGTATAAAGGGCATATAAAAGTGTAGGCAAAGGGACTGTTTGTGTTTATACAAAGGATCAAAGCCTAATTGATCTGCCCCGAAAATGAACTAAAATATGATATGAAAAAAACTTCCAACATCAGCACTCTCTGGAAGACTCATACCAGAAGATGATCATCAAAACCCCCAAAAAAGATCCACGCAGTGCTACAGCTGTAGATGCACTCATCCCACCAGTTCCTGGATTTGCCATGGGAATGAAGAAGGAGATATCTAAGCTGGCCTGTGCATACAGTAAAACAACAAATTTGACTGGATCTATACTGTTGGAACTCAACCAAGAATTAGAAGTGCAAATTGTAGCGCTCCAAAATCTTACAACTACAGACTATTTACTGTTAAAAGAACATAAGGGATGTGAACATTCCCCAGGAATGGGTTATTTAAATTCTTTGATTTCTCTCTGACTGTTCAAGTTCAGTTGGACAAAATCGACCATATCATAGATAAGTTTTCACAAATGCCTAAGGTGCCGAACTGGATTTCTTGGTTTCACTGGAGATGGCTGGTAATTACAGGTATGCTTTGGTTATGTAACTATACTCCTATTATGTAAATGTGTGTGCGCAATTGAAGTAGTAGCTTAAAACCTATACATGCTGAAGTTGCTCTACAAGAAGATATGTCAAAGAAGTAATCAATCTTCCCATGTTTTCTTCTGCCTGCTACTTCTATTGCTTTTCTTCTTAATTTCTAATTACAACCCTTAAATAAAATTCGTGCCTCATATCAAAGTTACCGAGTATCATAATTCCTCCAAGTGTTAAAGATACCTCAAGACAAATGCTGGGAATAGAAGCTACAGGGCATAAATATGCAAATAAATTAAAAGCTAACCATTTCAAACAGTAAGGCTTCTCTCTCACTTACCAAATTTACATTTCCCTGTATGGCTCTAGAAGATGACTGGTTAGCCAGAGATGGGTAAGATTCCTCAAGGGAGGAACAACATAAGACAGGCACAATTGCATTGTGTCATCAGATGAGAAATTGGGGATCAACAGAGGTGAGGCTTAGAACCACACCCCCCCTGTTCTGAGAGAAATCTTCTGCATACGTGGATGTTTTATTGCCCTGGTCTAGCTTGGATTAACACATAGTCTACAGGCACACACCTGATCATCTACATTTGCTCTCTTACAACACTAAACTATGTTTTCTACCATTATCTTGTATCTACCTTCCACTTCAGCTTTTTATTAAAAATAATAATAGTAAAGAGAGAAATGTGGTACTCACATATAAATCAAGTATAAAAATCAAATGAGTATTCATATTTGAACTGACTGTTTATAGTTCATAATGCATGAGCAAAACCGAAAGTTTCTGTGATGACTGCACTTTTACTGATCACCATGTAACTTATTCACTATGTAAGAATTTGTTCTCCATGGAGGAACTTGTTTGTTATGCCTCAGAAGAATGGAGACTGACGAAAACTAATCTTAGGGTGGATTAATGATTGTCCATTGATCATTGACTTCCCTATACAGAAATTTATTGTTGTTAAAAACCATTTGATCTATAAATATGAGAGATGCCCTAACAAACAAACAAACAAAAAATGTACAAACTTCCAATTGTAAAATAAATAAGTAACCATGATGTAATGTATAGCATAAGGAATATAGTCAAAATATTGTAACAACTTGGTATGGTGATAGCTGGTACCTAGAATTATCATGGATATAAATGTTAAATCAATATATTGTTCGTATGAAACTAATGTAATTTAATACTGTGTGTCAAATACCCTTCAATTAAAAAATAAATATATTAAAAAAAAGAAATAGATTTATTAGATAGATGGTAGATATTCATAGATTAAATGAAAAGATTGACAGAGATGACAGAATGATTAGATATATATAGATGACAGATGATAGACTAAATAGAATAGATGATGTAGGGAGGTTATATTAGAAAGATAGATGATAGATAGGTACAGAGTTATGAACTGAATTTTTGGGACAACACCTCACCATCTTCTGCTCCTCTAACCATCTGCCCCCACAACACACACACACACACACACATACATACACTCACACAAGTTCATATTTGAACTGAGACAGGGTTGAAGACCTAACCCCCACTGTCATGGTATTGGGAGGTGGGGCCTTTGGAGGTAATTGGGTTTGGAAGATATCATGGGGGTGTGGGTGGAGCTGCCATTATGCAGTCAGTGCTATTAAGAGGAATTGAAAACAGAGCTTTCTCCCTTGACCCTGTGAGGACACAGCATGGATGTGGCCATATGCAAACCAGAAGAAGGGACCACACCAGGAACTGAACCTGCCTTGGTCTTGGACTTCTGCTTTCAGAATAGGGAGAAATCAGTGTCTATGGATGAAAATCCCGCTCAATGACACTCTGGTTATCAGTTTGAGCAGGCTAACATAGACATGTAGGAATACAGAGATGCACTTAGACGACGGATGGAGAGAACCTACGCATAGATATACGTGCTAAGCTGTCTGCATAGGTATTTGTATCCAACCACCTCTGCACTTTGAAGTTTGCACTGTATGGGGGAAACACTAGGAGCACAACCTATGCACGTTTCTTTTTTAATGTGTGGGCTGCAGTTTCCGCTAACTGGGGTCTCCGTTAACTCTCAGCCGTGTGTGCGTTTCTTTACGTGTGCATGTGTGTGTGTACACCACTGCCTCTATCGGTCTACAATCACAGGAGATGCAAAAGTAACAAAGGAACGCAGGTAAGGCAAACATCTTGCAAACTATGACCAGAAAGAGTACAATTATCCACTAGCCTCTGGGGCTATCTTTGCCAAGTGTTTCTATGCAGTTTTAGAAAGATATTGCTGGAAATGTTGCTGGGACCATTCTGAACCATCAAGTTAGTTAAGGTAATAAGCCAGGACAGGAGAGCAGCAAAGAGCACAAACGGTGTGTCTCCTACATATCAGGCCAAGGTGTACAGGCTTTAATTCTACTACACCACTTCATCTCACCATGGCTGACGTTTGATGACCTTATTTAACACCTTCATCTGTGAGTAAAAAGTTACTTCAGAATCACCTCCCTTAACAGAAAATAAATAAGTGCAGAGACATAAACATTCCTAGAATTCCTGCCACCATCACACAACTCTTTATGCTCAGCACCCTTTTAATATGAACGGAAATATAGCTCTAAATGCTACTAATCCATTTTAGATAGACCTCACTCACATCTAAATGCCTAAATGCACTGAAACTCAACCTCCACCTTGACAGCAGAGGGGAGCAGTTTTCCCACATGCTAGCTGGCCTGCCACCTTAGCAAGCCCATCGGCCGCCGGCACACAAGAGCACCGCATGTCGCCGAAAGGCAGTTCCCTTAACCAGTGACTACATGCATGGTCACTGGAGATGGGCCACCAAGGAGGGCCGCTGAGGTGACATCGGTGCACAGGCATAACGACCTACTACAGGGCATGCCCCTGAATCGGACCCTGCAGGCCCGCCAGAGTGTTCACTGCATGGGTCCTCGGATAGGCCCCACAGCTCACACAGCTGCCACAGCAGGAATGGCCCAGGGGCAGAGCAGCCTGAGGGGCCTGGCCTGCACATGTTCAAGAGCCCAGCAGCCAACCACTCTATCCAAACCCAGCAGACTCTTGCCACCTACGCAGGAGAAGTTCCCACACAAGGCCACTCCTCTCGAGACACAAACACAAAGCTAATTCATATAAACAAACACAAGGAATTGAGACTGAGAACGACAAAGAGGAATCAAAGTGCACCTAGTGACAGAACGTTGACAAATGTGAGAAAACAGATACATAGACAAATGATTGATACATAGATTGGACTGATATACATACATATGGATGATAGATTAATTAGATAGATACACAGATGATAGAAGATAGATGATAGAACATAGATAGATGATAGACAGATACATAGGTATATAGATTACATAGATAGATAAAGAGATACGTAGGTAGGTAGATAGGAAAGCATCATACTAAACATGCTATCTTTCCCTCAAGACTATCTACATGCTCCCTTACAGGAGACTCACTTGAAATCCAAGGACACAAACTACAATCCAAAGGGGCGGGGACAGGTAGCCTACACAAGTGAAACTGAGAAACAAACAAACAAACAAATGGATTCTGTTTGAGTCCCCAGAGACAGTCAATAGAAAATAGCCTTATCTAGCCAACGTGAATTCTTTTTGTTTGGTATCAGCAGTGTCCAGCCATAGATTTAGTGGTACAGCAATGTCCTTCTCATTTTTTCTCACCTCAATAACTGAATTGCTGAATAATATGTGTCTGGGTTTTGAAATTACTGGGTTTTATGATGTTCTTGAATGTAAAGAAGTAATAACCACCTAAAGAAGGAAGTTTGGACACTCAAACAAACACGTAACTCCACAACACTCTCATTGCTCCCAAATGCTCCTGTTTAGAAAAATGTGTTCCTTTTTATTTGTCCCTCCTCCTATTAGCGGTGATCACGCCAATGTCCCTCAAACATGGTGGTGAATAAAACACCAAGTAGAGTGTTCTGTCTTCAACAGGCCCAGAGGAAGGATACTTGTTGTCTTCAGGGAGCACTTATTCAATGAATGTGGCTAAATACAGTCAGCAAGTGAGAAGGAGGTAAAAGAGGACAGAGGTCAGAGATATGGGAGCAAGTCCCTGCACCACCATTTACTGGTTTTGTAAGCACACGCGGCTGTATCGACCTGAAAGTTTCTCAGTGAACCCAGTGCTCTACCTATGGCCTAGTTATCTTGCAAGGTTTTTGGAAGCATAATGTAGGGAAATGACCTAGGCGATGTTGTTAACTGTTCTGTACATAAGGATAGATGGGCAGACAAAAAGATGATTGATTCATAGATAGTTAGATAGATGACAGATGAAAGATGATAGACATGACAGATAGATGATAGGAAGATAGGTAGATAGATAGATAGATAGATAGATAGATAGATAGATAGATAGATAGATACATAGATAGATAGACTCATAGATAGGTACATAGATAGATACATAGATAGATGATAGATAGATAGAAGGAAAGATAGAAGGATGGATAGATAGATAGATAGATAGATAGATAGATAGACGGCAGACAGACAGACAGACCGATAGATAGATAGATAGATACATACATACATACAGATGCATATCGATTAACACAAAGCTGTTGCTCATAACCAGGAGATCAATGGTGAAAGCAGATAGAGAAACTACGAACAAAAAGTTAGAATGAAGTCCAGTTTAAAAATTGCAGTAAGCAGCCATAAGAAGAAAACAAATCCTACCATTTGCAATGATGTGGATGGAGCAAGATGGTACTATGCTCAGTGAAATAGGCCAGGCGGAGAAAGACAAGTAGAAAATGATTTCACTCATGTGTGGAGTATAACAACAAAGAAACACTGAAGGTAAAATACAGCAGCAGACTCACAGAACCCAAAAGTGGACTAACAGTTACCAAAGGAAAAGTGACTGGTCAGGGTGGGTGGGAAGGGAGGGAAAAGGGCGGGGAGAAAGGAAGGGTTCATTAGGATTAGCATTTATAATGTGTGGGGTGGTGGGAGCATGGGGAATGCTGTACAACACAGAGAAGACAAGTAGTGTTTCTACAGCATGTTACTACATGCTGATGGACAGCTACTGTAACGGGGTGTGTGGGTGGAAATGGTGAAGGGGTCTAATCATACAACTACGCTGATGGACAGCTTCTCTAACGGGGTTTTTTGGGGGACTTGTACTTGGTGATCATAATGTTCTAGCGTGATTGTAGATTAATGTTAACAAAAAATATTTTTTAAGGGCAATAAGTACACAGCTCTCAATTGTCAGAATAAAAGGACAGGCTCTGTGTGCTCTAATCAAAAGACACATGGTTAAAAGACGGGATGGAAACTCAAGACCACCTATGTGCTCCTTTACAGGAGAATAACTTGAGTTCCAAGGACGAAGACAAACTAAAAATTGAGTTGGTTTGGATAGGTAACCTACACAAGAGAAACTGAAAAAAAAAGTAAAGATGTGCTGATGGGTTTAAAGATGGTGGCTCACGTGAGAGGGGAGGCGGAATCCTCCTCCCAAAACCAAAATTACATACTTACATACTATATGGAAATAGAACAACTATACCAAATCCTGGAAGAGCAGCAGGGAACAACGCTGCTGTGGCAGGCTGTCAACTCTAGGAGAAGTGTGATGTACAGTCCTGGAGATGTGCTCTGGGAGCACGAACCTACCATACACGTGCTATGCTCTGGAGAATCGGTGGAGTTGGAAATCAAAGACAGGTAGAAGACTTCGAGGGACTTGAGATTCCAGCCACTTGTGGGACAACACAGGGATCCACATCCAGCCAATGTGGGACAAAAGAAAGGCGGACAGTCTGAGAGACTTCCTAACAGTGAGAGAACTGCTAAAGGGGCAAAGCTCTCACAGGGCTTGCCACTCAGGAGAAAGGACAGGTGCGCCAAAGTGCCCGGGTACATTCTGGACGGCAGTCAGGGGAGCTTTCAGGAGCTCCGGGCACTCCATCCCCCTGGCTGACCTCGCAGCTCCAAGGCAACTTACCGTGCTGTGACTGGTAGACGGACTGCCTTCCCACTGGCACCGATCTGAAAAATGGCTGCCCCAACCTACGGCAGCTTCTCCCTGCATGCTCCGCAAACTGGCCCTGGCACTGGAGACGGGCACTGTGGCTGGGAAGCACGAAAGACCTCTTTCCCCCCAGCGGGGATGGGCACCGGCACTGCTCCCCGGGACCCCTGCCATCCGCCCAAGGTCTGAGCATCTCCAGAGAGTAACGCTTCTGGGAGCTATAGGGCGCCACCTACAAATATGAAACTTCAAAGGAACCTGGTAAATGGACTCAAATCAATCTTCCTGAAGTAAGTGATCTCAAAATAAACAACAGGAGCATCCTCAGGGAGCTACAGAAAATAAAACCGCAGGGCAGAGAAAACATGGCAGCATGAGTAGGACAGTGGGAATCTCCTCCCATAATCACATATATTTTTGAAAATACAACAAATTCAAATAATCCTAAAAGAGAGACCAGAAGACACAGGACAACAGCCAGACTACAACTACACCAACGAGAACCCAGCGCCTGGTGAAAGGGGTAAGATAGAATCCCCAGCCAGGCATGACCTGAGTGACACTTCCCCAGCTCCCGGCAGGAGAAGAATAGGCAGAGCGGGAGGGAGACGGAGCCCAAGACTGCTGAACAACTAGCCCCAGCCACCTGCACCAGAGCACAGACACAGTGCATGCGCGGGGGGCCCTGGATACTAAGGAAACAGGGCAGCAAGTCCTCTGAGCAGGTGCCGAAGATGATTCCCCTGTGACAAAGAAAAGCGCGGGCTTTTTGAAAGTCTGAAAGGGACAGGGACTTAACAGCTAGAAGGAAACCACACAGGTCACAGACCAGCAGCTGGAAAGTACTGGGAAAACCGGGCACACTAACACCCTGGGCAACAGCTCTGAGACCTCTCATGGAGGTAAACCACCAAGCAGCTACCCCGTCCACTACCAATCCAGGCACAGTGAAAGCAGAGAAGCAGCCTAAGGCAAAACGCCCACAGAAAGGGAAGTTCCTCCACTCCGGCCAGGCAAGACACAAAGACCCAGTCTACACGCAATTACCCAACACAAGCCACGAGGGGTCGCAGTTGTCCCAGTAAAGAAAGGCCAGTAGCATTTGAAAAGTTTGGCCCACCCAGCTGACAGCCAGTAGCACCTGTCCACATGAAAAGGCCAAAAAATATGAACCAGACAAGAGTAACCCAGACAGCTTCGGCATCTGCTACATCTTCCCCTGAGAAGGAACCTGGGGAGACAGATTTAGCCAGTCTTCCTAAGAAATAATTAAAACAAAAGTCATAACCATGCTAATGGACTTGCAGAGAAATATGCAAAAACTAAGGAAGGAGAATACAGAAATAAAAAAATCTCTGGAAGGACTTCAAAACAGAATGGACGAGATTCAAGAGACCATTGATGGACTAGAAAACAGAGAACAGGAACGCAGAGAAGCTGGTGCAGAGAGAGATAAAAGGATCTCCAGGAATGAAAGAATTTTAAGAGAGCAGAGTGACCAATCAAAAAGGAATAATATAGGCATTATAGGAATACCAGAAGGAGAGGACAGATAAAGGGATAGAAAGTGTCTTTGAAGAAATAATTGCCGAAAACGTCCCTAAACTAGGGGAAGAAATGGCTTCTCAGACCACAGAGGTACACAGAACTTCCATGACAAGGGATCCAAGGCGGGCAACACCAAGACACATAATAATTAAAATGGCAAAGATCAAAGACAAGGACAAAGAATTAAAGGCATCCAGAGAGGAAAAAAAGGTTACCTACAAAGGAAAACCCATCAGGCTATCATCAGACTTCTCAACAGAAACCCTACAGGATAGAAGAGAATGGCATGATATACTTAATGAAATGAAACAGAAGGGCCTTGAACCAAGACTACTGTATCCAGCACGAATATCATTTAAATATGAAGGAGGGATTAAACAATTCCCAGACAAGCAAAAGTTGAGGGAATTTGCCTCCCACAAACCACCTCATCAGGGCATCCTACAGGGTCTGCTCTACATGGGAGCACTCTTAAAAAGAGCACAGAAAAAAACACCCAACATATGAAAAAGGGAGGAGGATGAATAAGAAGGAAGAGAAATAAAGAATCATCAGACCGCTTTTATAATAGCTCCACAAGTCAGTTAAGTCAGACAGTAAGATAGTAAAGAAGCTAACCCTAAACCTTTGGTAACCACAAACTTAAAGCCTGCAATGCAATAAATTCATACCTTTCAATAATCACCCTAAATGTAAATGGACTGAATGCACCAATCAAGAGACACAGAGTAATAGAATGGATAAAAAAGCAAGATCCATCCATATGCTGCTTACAAGAGACTCACCTCAAACCCAAAGACCTGCACAGACTTAAAGTCAAGGGATGGAAAAAGATATTTCATGCAAACAACAGAGAGAAGAAAGGTGTTGCAATTCTGGTATCAGACAAAACAGATTTCTAAATAAAGAAAGTAACAAAAGACAAAGAAGGACATTACATAATGATAAAGGACTCAGCCCATCAAGAGGACATAACCATTATAAATATATATGGACCCAATACAGGAGCACCAACATACCTGAAACAAATATTAACAGAACTAAAGGAGTAAATAGAATGCAATGCATTCATTCTAGGAGAGTTCAACGCAGCACTCACTACAAAGGACAGATCCACCAGACAGAAAATAAGTAAGGACACAGAGGCACTGAACAACACATTAGAACAGATGGACCTAATAGACTTCTACAGAAGACTACATATGAAAACAACAGGATGCACATTCTTCTCAAGTGCACATGGAACATTCTCCAGAATAGACCACATACTACGCCACAAAAAGAGCCACAGTATATTCCAAAAGTTTGAAATCTTACCAACCAACTTTTCAGACCACAAAGGCATAGAATGAGAAATAAAGCAAAAAGGCTCAAAAACACATGGATGCTAAACAACACGCTCCTAAATAATCAATGGATGAGTGACCAAATGAAAATGGAGATCCAGCAATATAAGGAAACAAATGAGAACAACAACACTAAGCCACAACTTCTGTGGGACACAGCAAAAGCAGTCTTAAGAGGAAAGTATATAGCAATCCAGGCATATTTAGAAAAGGAAGAACAACCCCAAATGAATGGTCTAATGTCTCAATTATTGAAATAGGAAAAGAAAAACAAATGAGGCGTAAGGTCAGCAGAAGGAGGGACATAATAAAGATCAGAGAAGAAATAAATAAAACTGAGAAGAATAAAACAATAGCAAAAATCAATGAAACCAAGAGATGATTCTTTGAGAAAATAAACAAAATAGATAAGCCTCTAGCCAGACTTATTAAGATGAAAAGAGAGTCAACCAAATCAACAGTATCAGAAAAGAGAAAGGAAAAATCATGAGGGAACCCACTGAAATGCAAAGAATTATTAGAGAGTACTATGAAAACCTATATGCTAACAAGCTGGGAAACCAAGGAGAAATGGATAACCTCCAAGAAAAATACAAACTTCCAAGACTGACCCAGAAAGAAACAGAAAATCTAAACAGACCAATTACCAGCAATGAAATTGAAGCAGTAATCAAATTCTACCAAAGAACAAAAACCCCGGGCCAGATGGATTTACCTCTGAATTTTACTAGACATACAGGGAAGACATAATACCCATTCTCCTAAAAATTTTCCAAAAAATAGAAGAGGAGCGGATACTCCCAAACTCATTCTATGAAGCTAACATCACCCTTATAGCAAACCAAGGTAAAGAAACCAGCAAAAAAGAAAACTACAGACCAATATTCCTGATGAAAGTAGATGCAAAAATTATCAAAAAAATATTAACAAACGGAATTCAAAAATACATCAAAAGGATCATACACCATGACCAAGTGGAATTCATCCCAGTGATGCAAGGATGGTACAACATTCGAAAGTCCATCAACATCATCCAACACATCAATAAAAAGAAAGACAGAAACCACATGATCATCTCCGTAGATGCTGAAAGAGCATTTGACAAAGTTCAATATCCATTCATGATAAAAACTCTCAGCAAAATGGGAATAGACGGCAAGTACCTCAACACAATAAAGGCCATCTATGATAAACCCACAGCCAACATTATATTGAACAGTGAGAAGATGAAAGCATTTCCTCTGAGATCGGGAACTAGACAGGGATGCCCACTCTCCCCACTGTTTTTTAACATAGTACTGGAGGTCCTAGTCATGGCAATCAGACAAAACAAAAAAATACAAGGAATCCAGATTGGTAAAGAAGAAGTTAAACTGTTACTATTTGCCAATGACATGACACTGTACATAAAAAACCCTAAAGACTTCAACCAAAAACTACTAGAAATGATATCAGAATACAGCAAATTTGCAGGATACAAAATCAACACACAGAAATCTGTGGCTTTCCTATACACTAACAATGAACCAACAGAAAGAGAAATCATTAAAACAACTCCTTTCACAATTGCATCAAAAAAAAAAAAAAACCTCGGACTAAACCTAACCAAAGAAGTGGAAGACATATACTCTGAAGAATACAAGTCAGTCTTAAGAGAAATTAAAGGGGACACTAACAAATGGAAACTCACCCCATGCTCGAGGCTAGGAAGAATTAATATCTTCAAAATGGCCATCCTTCCCAAAGCAATATACAGATTTGATGCAATCCCTATGAAACTACCAGCAACATTCTTCAATGAACTGGAACAAATAATTCAAAAATTCATATGGAAACACCAAAGACCCCGAATAGTCAAAGCAATCCTGAGAAAGAAGAATAAAGTAGGGGGGTTCTCACTCCCCAACTTCAAGCTCTATTATAAAGCCATAGTAATCAAGATAATTTGGTACTGTCACAAGAACAGAGCCACAGACCAGTGTTACAGACTAAAGACTCCAGACATTAACCCTAATATATATGGTCAATTAATATTTGATAAAGAAGCCATGGACATACAATAGTGAAATGACAGTCTCTTCAACAGATGGTGCTGGCAAAACAGGACAGCTACATGTAGGAGAATGAAACTGGACCATAGTCTAACCCCATATAAAAAAGTAAACTCAAAATGGATCAAAGACCTGAATGTAAGTCATGAAACCATTAAACTCTTGGAAGAAAACATAGGCAAAAACCTCTTAGACATAAACATGAGTGACCTCTTCTTCAACATATATCCCCGCGTAAGGAAAGAACAGCAAAAATGAACAAGTGGGACAATATTAAGCTGAAAACTTCTGAACAGCAAAAGACATCATCAGTAGAACATAAAGGAACCCTACAGTATCAGAGAATATATTTGAAAATGACACATGCAGTAAATGCTTGATGTAAAGAATATATAAAGAGCTCACACACCTCAACAAACAAACAAAAAAAATAATCGAATTAAAAAATGGGAAGAGGAAACGAACAGACGGTTCTCAAAAAGAAATACAGATGGCCAACAGACACATGGAAAGATGCTCCACATCACTAATTATCAGAGAAATGCAAATTAAAACTACAGTGAGGTATCACCTAACACCAGTAAGGATGGCTGCCATCCAAAATACAAACAACAACAAACGTTGGCAATGCTGTGGAGAAAGGGGAACCCTCCTACACTGCTGGAGGGAATGTAAATTAGTTCAACCATTGTGGAAAGCAGTATGGAGGTACATCAAAATGCTCAAAACAGGCATACCATTTGACACAGGGATTGCACTCCAAGGAATTTAAACTAAGAATGCAGCAATAAAGTATGAGAAAGAACAATGCACCCCTATGTTTATCGCAGCACTGTTTACAATAGCCAATAATTGGAAGCAACCTAAATGTCCATCGATAGATGAATGGATAAAGAAGATGTGGTACATATATACAATGGAATACTTCTCAGCCATAAGAAAATGGCAAATCCTACCATTGAGAGCAACATGGATGGAGCTGCACGGTATTACGCTCAGTGAAATAAGCCAAGCAGAGAAAGAGAAATACCAACTGATTTCACTCATCTGTGGAGTATAATAACAAAGGAAAAACTGAAGGAACAAAACAGCCGCATAATCACAGAACTCAAGAATGGTCTAACAAGTACCAATGGGAAAGGGACTGGGGAGGATGGGTTTGTAGGGAGGATAAGGGGGGGAGAAAAAGGGGGTATTAAGATTAGCATCCATAGGGAGGTGGGAGAAAGGGGAGGACTGTACAACACAGAGAAGGCAAGTTGTGATTCTATAACATTTTGCTATGCTGATGGACAGTGACTATAAAGGGGAATATAGGGGGGACCTGGTATAGGGGTAAGCGATAGTAAACAAAGTGTTCGTCATGTAAGTGTAGATTAGTGACACCAAAAAAAAAAAGAAAAAAAGGCAGTTCCTGTGTGGTAACATCCAATGAGTTCTACAAAAGTGTATAAAGGGAATATAAAAGTGTAGTCAAGAGGTCTGTTTGTGTTTATAAAGAGGATCAAGGCCTAATTGGTCTAACCTGAAAATGAACTAATACAAGATATGAAAAAGAACTTCCAACATCAGCACTCTCTGGAAGACTCATACCAGAAGATGATCATCAAAAAACCCAAATAAAGATCAAAGCGATGCTACAGCTGTAGATGCCCTCATCCCACCAGTTCCTGGATTTGCCATGGGAATGAAGAAGGAGATATCTAAGCTGGCCTGTGCATACAGTAAAACAACAAATTTGACTGGATCTATACTGTTGGAACTCAACCAAGAATTAGAAGTGCAAATTGTAGCGCTCCAAAATCTTACAACTACAGACTATTTACTGTTAAAAGAACATAAGGGATGTGAACATTCCCCAGGAATGGGTTGTTTTAATTTGTCTGATTTCTCTCAGACTGTTCAAGTTCAGTTGGACAATATCCGCCATATCACAGATAAGTTTTCACAAATGCCTAAGGTGACTAACTGGTTTTCTTAGTTTCACTGGAGGTGGCTTGTAATTACAGGTATGCTTTGGTTATGTAACTATCCTCCTATTATGTTAATGTGTGTGCACAATTGAAGTAGTAGCTTAAAACCTATACATCCTTAAGTTACTCTACAAGAAGATATGTCAAGGAAATAATCAATCTTCCCAGGTTTTCTTCCGCCTGCTACTTCTATAGCTTTTCTTCTTCCTTCCTAATTACAACCCTTAAATAGAATTCATGCCTCATATCAAAGTTACCTAGTATCATAATTCTTCCAAGTCTTAAAGATACCTCAAGACAAATGCTGGGCTTAGAAGCTACAGGGCATAAATATGCAAAGAAATAAGAAGCTAACCATTTCAAACAATAAGGCTTCTCTCTCACTTACCAACTTTACATTTCCCTGTACGGCTCCAGAAGGTGACTGGTTAGCCAGAGACGGGTAAGATTCCTCAAGGGAGGAACAACCTTAGACAGGCACAGTCGCAGGGTGTCATCAGGTGACAAATTGGAGATCAACAGAGGTGAGGCTTAGAACCTCACCCCCTGTTATGAGAGAAATCTTCTCCATACGTGGATGTTTTATTGCCCTTGTCTAGCTTTGATTAACACATAGTCTTCAGGCACACACCTGTTCATCTATATTTGCTCTCTTACAACACTAAACTATGTTTTCTACCTTAATCTTGTATGTACCTACCACTTCAGCATTTTATTACAAATAATAATAATAAAGAGAGAAATGTGGTATTCACATATAAATCAAGTGTAAATATCAAATGAGTATTCATATATGAACTGACTGTTTATAGATCATAATGCATGAGCACAACCGAAAGTTTCTGTGATGACTGCCCTTGTACTGTTCACCATGTAACTTATTCACTATGTAAGAATTTGTTCTCCATGTAAGAACTTGTTTGTTATGCCTCAGAAGATTGGAGACTGAAGAAAATTAGGCTTGGGGTGGATTAATGATTGTGCATTGAGCATTGATTACCCTACACAGAATTTTACCGTTGTTAACAACCATTTGATCTATAAATAAGAGAGATGCCCTCACAAACAAACCAAAGAAAATGTACACACTTGCAATTTTAAAATAAATAAGTAACCGGGATGTAATATATAGCATAAGGAATAGAGTCAAAATTTTGTAATAACTTGGTATGGTGATAGCTGGTACCTAGAATTATCATGGATATATATGTTAAATCACTATGTTGTACACCTGAAACTAATGTAATGTAATACTGTGTGTCAACTACCCTTTAATATAAAGTAAATATCTACAAAAAAAAGAAATAGATGTATTATATAGATGATAGATATTCATAGATTAGACGAATAGATTGACAGAGATGACAGATAAATAAGATATATATAGATGACAGATGATAGACTAGATAGAATAAATGATATAGGGAGGTTAGATTAGACAGACAGATGATAGATAGTTACAGTTATGAACTGAATTTTTGAGCCCTCACCTCACCATCTTCCACTCCTCTAAACCCCCGCCGCCACCACACACACACACACACACACACACACACACACACACACACACACACACACAGACACATACACACACACAAGTTCATATTTGAATTGAGACAGGTTTGAAGCCCTAACCCCCACTGTCATAGTATTGGGAGGTGGGGCCTTTGGAGGTAAATGGGTTTGGAAGATATCATGAAGGTGTGGGTGGAGCTGCCATTATGCAATCAGTGCTATTAAGAGGAACAGAGGGCAGAGCATTCCCCTCGACCCTGTGAGAACACAGCAGGGATGCGGACATACGCAAGTAGGAAGAAGGGACATCACCAGGAACTGAACTGCCTTGGTCTAGGACTTCTGCTTCCAGAATAGCGAGAAATCAGTATCTATGGATGAAACACCCACTCAATGACACTCTGGTTATCAGCTTGAGTAGACAAACATAGATATGTAGGTAAACAGAGATGCACTTAGACGATGGATGGAGAGAGAATATGCATAGATTTATATGCTTAGCTGTCTGCACAGGTATCTGTGTCCAACCACCTCCGCACTTTGAAGTCTGCTCCGTATGGGGGGAACACCAGGAGCACAACTTTTGCACCTTTCTTTTTTAAAGTGTCGGCTGCAGTTTCCGCTAACTGGGGTCTCCGTTAACTCTCAGCCGTGTGTGTGTGTCTGTGCGTGTGCGTGTGTGTGTGTACACCACTGCACCTATTGGACTACAATCACAGGAGATGCAAAAGAAACAAAGGAATGCAGGATAGGGCAAACATCTTGCAAACACTGACCAGAAAGAATAAAATTTTCCACTAGCCTCTGGGGATATCTTTGCCAAGTGTTTCTATGCAATTTTAGAAAGATATTTCTGGAAATATTGCTGGGACCACTCTGAACCATCAAGTTAGTTATGGTAACAAGCCAGGATAGGAGAGCAGCAAAGAGCGCCTTTGGTGTGTCCCCTATGTATCAGGAAAACGTGTACAGGCTTTAATTCTACTACACCACTTCATCACGCCATGGATGACGTGGGATGAACTTATGCAACACCTTCATCTGTGAGTAAACAGCTACTTCAGAATCACCTCCCTTAACAGAAAATAAATACGTGTGGGGACATAAACATTCCTAGAATTCCTGCCACCATCACCCAACTCTTTATGCTCAGTGCCCTTTAAATATGAACGGAAACACAGCTCTCAACGCTACTATTCCATTACAAATAGACCTCACTCACATCTAAATGCCTAAATGCATGGAAACTCAACCTCCACCTTGACAGCAGTGGGGAGCAGATTCCCCACAAGCTAGCTGGCCTGCCACCTCAGCAAGCCCATGGGCCACTTTCCCACAAGAGCCACGCGTGTCACCAAAAGGCAGTTCCCTTAACCAATGACTACACGCATGCTCTTTAGAGATGGGCCAACAAGGAGGGCCGCCGAGGTGACATCAGTGCACAGGCAAAAAGACATACTACTGGGCATGCACCTACCTCGGATCCCGAAGGCCAGCCACGGTGCTCCCTGCGTGGGGCCTTGCATATGCCCGCAGCTCACGCCGCCACCACAACAGGAATGGCCCAGGGGCAGAGAATCCGGAGGGCCTTGGCCCGCACAAGTTCAAGAGCCCAGCCGGCCAACCACACCATCCACACCCAGCAGACAGGTGCCACCTACACAGAAGTTCCCACCCAAGGCCACTCCTCTCAAGACCCAAACACACAGCTAACTCACATAAACAAACACATGGAATTGAGACTGAGAAGGACACAGAGGAACCAAAGTGCACCTAGTGACAGAACGTTGACAAAAGTGAGAAAACAGATACATAGACAGATGATTGATACATAGATTGAACAGATATACATACATATGGATGATAGATAAATTAGATAGATACACAGATGATAGTAGATAGATGATAGATCATAGATAGATAAACGACAGTCAGATAGACAGGTAGATAGATTACACAGATAGATAAAGAGATAGGTAGGTAGGAAGATAGGAAAGCATCATGCTAAACAAAGCTATCTTTCACTCAAGACAATCTATGTGCTCCCTTACAGGAGACTCACTTGAGATCCAAGGACACAGACAAACTACAAGCTGAAGAGGCAGGGACAGGTATCCTACACAAGTGAAACAGAGAAACAAACAAACAAATGGATTCTGTTTGAGTCCCCTGAGACAGTTAGTAAGAAATAGCTCTACCTAGCCACGGTGAATTCTTTTCGTTTGGTTTCAGCAGTGCCCAGCCATAGATTTAGTGGTACAGCAACGTCCTTCTCATTTTTTCTCATCTCAACAACTGAAATGCTATAATAATATGCGTCTGTGCTTTTGAAATCAGTTCATTTTATGATGTTCACGAATGTAAAGAAGTAATAACCACCTAAAGAGGGAAGTTTGGACACCCAAATAAACACGTCATTCCACAACACACTCTTTGTTCCCAACTACTCCTGTGGAGAAATAGGTGTTCCTTTTTATTTGTTCCTCCTCCTATCAGCATTGATCACGCCGATGTCCCTCAAACATGGTGGTGAGCAAAGCACCAAGTATACTTTTCAGTCTACAACAGGCCCAGAGGAAGGATACTTGTGGTCTTCAGGGAGGCCTTAGGCAATGAAGGAGGCTAAATACATTCAGCAAGTGAGAAGGAGGTAAAAGAGGACAGAGGACAGAGATACGGGTTCATGTCCCTTCACCACCATTTACTTTTTTTATAAGCACACGCCGCTGACTCGACCTGTAAGTGTCTCAGAGATATCAGTGCTCTAACTACGCCTAGTAACCTTGCAAGATTTTTGGAACTATAATGTTGGGAAGAGACGTAGGCCATGTTGTCAACTGTTCTGTACATAATGATAGATAGGTAGACAAAAAGATGATTGATTCATAGATAGATAGAGAGATGATAGATGATAGATGATAGATAGATAGATAGATACATACATAGATAGATAGATAGATGATAGGAAAATAGATAATTATATAGATAGAAAGATAGAAGGATATAAAGATAGATATATAGATACATAGATGGACAGATAGACAGACAGATAGACAGATAAAAATACATATCAATTAACAAAAAACTATTGCTCATAACCAGGAGATCAATGTTGAAAGCACATAGCGAAACTACAAACAAAAGGAAGAATGAAATCCAGTTTAAAAAGTGCAGTAAGCAGCCATAAGAAGAAAACAAATCCTTCCATTTGCTATGACGTGGATGGAGCTAGACGGTAGTATGCTCAGTGAAATAGGCCAGGCAGAGAAACACAAGTACCAAATAATTTCACTCTTGTGTGGAGTATAACAACAAAGAAAAACTGAAGGAAAAAATCATCAGTAGACTCACTGAACCGGAGAGTGGACTAACAGTTACTAAAGGGAGAGGGACTTTGTAGGGTGGGTGGGAAGGGTGGGATAAGGGTGGAGAGAAAGTTAGGGGACATAAGGTTTAGCATGCATAATGTGTGGGTTCTGTGGGTCATGGGCATGGCTGTACAACACAGAGAAGACAAGTAGAGATTTTACAGCATCTTACTACACGCTGATGGAGAGCAACTGTAATGGGTTGTGTGTGGGGGGACATGGAGAAGGAGTCTACAGCATCCAACTACGCTGATGGACAGCGACTGTAAGAGGTTTTAGGGGGGTACTTGGTGAAGAGGGGAGCCTAGTAAACATAATGTTCTTCACGTTATTGTAGATTAATGATAACAAAAAAAAGTTTTTAAGTGCAGTAACGGCACAGCTCTGAATCATCAGAATAAAAGGACAGGCTTTGAATGCTCCAATCAAAAGACACAAGGTTAGAAGAAGGGATGGAAACTCAAGACCACCTATGTGCTCCCTTACAGCAGACTCACTTGAGATCCAAGGACACAGACAAACTTCATGCCGAATGGGTGGGTATAGGTACCCTACACAAGTGAAAGTGAAAAAGAAACAATCAAACAAATGGATTCTGTTTGAGTCCCCAGAGACAGTCAGTAGGAAATAGCCCTATCTGGCCACCATGAATTATATTTATTTGGTTTCAGCAGTGCGCAGCCATGATTTAGTGGTGCAGCAACGTCCTTCTCATTTCTTCTCACTTCAACAACTGAATTACTGTAATAGTGTGCATCTGGGTCTTTGAAATCAGTGTTTTTTATGATGTTCACGAATGTAAAAAAGTAATAACCAGTTAAAGAGGGAAGTTTGGACACTCAAATAAACACGTCACTCCACAACACACTCTATGCTCCCCACTGCACCTGTCTAGAAATTGGTGTTCCTTTTAATTTGTCCCTCCCTCCTATCAGTGGTGATCATGCCGATGTCCCTCAAACATCTTTGTGAGCAAAGTACCAAGTTTACTTTCTGTAGACAACACTCCCAGAGGAACAATACTTGTGGTGTTCAGGGAGCACTTAGTCAATGAATGTGGCTAAATACAGTCAGCATGTGAGAAGAAGATAAAAGAGGATAGAGACACAAGTTCAAGTCCCTGCACCACTATTTCCTAGTTTTGTAGGTACAAGTGGTTGACTTGACCTGCAAGATTCTCCGTGAACCCAGTGCTCTCCAAACGGCCTAGTTACCATGTAAGATTTGGGAAGCATAATGTAGGGAAGTGACATAGGCTGTGTTGTTAACTGCCCTGTACACAAGGTCAGACGGGCATATAAATAGATGATTGATTGATTGATAGACAGATACATAGATAGATAGATGATAGATAGATAGATAGATAAATAGATAGATAGATATATAAACAGACAGATAGATAGATATAGGTACATATCAACTGACACAAAGCTGTTGCTCATAACCAACAGAGCAATGGTGAAAGCACATAGCGAAACTACAGACAAAAGAGAAGACAGATATCTAGTTTAAAAAGTGCAGTAAGCTGCCTTAAGAACAAAACAAATCCTACCATTTGAAACAAAGTGGATGGAGCTAGATGGTATTATGCTCAGTGAAATAGGCAAGGCAGAGAAAGACAAGTAGTAAATGATGTCACTCATGTGTGGAGTATAACAACAAAGTAAAGCTCAAGGAAAAAAACAGCAGCAGACACACAGAACCCGAGAGAGGACTAACTGTTACCAAAGGGAAAGGGACTGGGCAGGGTGCGTGGGAAGGGAGGGATAAGGGCGGGGAGAAAGGGAATGGGCATTAGGATAAGCATATATAATGTGTGGCGTGGGGGGAGCATGGGGAGGGCTGTACAACACTGAGAAAACAAGTAGTGATTGTATAGCATCTTACTACACGTTGACAGACAGCAACCCTAATGGTGTGTGGGGTTGGACAAGGTGAAGGGGTCTACAGCATCCAACTATGCTGATGGACAGCGACTGTAACGGGGTTTTCGGGGGAATTTGGTGTACTTGGTGATCATAATGTTCTTCACGTGATTGTAGATTAATGATAACAAAAAAATTTTTTTAAGTGCAATAAGTACACAGCTCTCAATTGTCAGTATAAAGGGACACGATCTGAGTGCTCCAATCAAAAGACACATGGTTAAAAGAATGGATGAAAGCTCAAGACCACCTACGTGCTCCCTTACAGGAGACTCACTTGGGATCCAAGGAAGAAGACAAACTACAAATTGAGGTGGTGGGGACAGGTAACCTAGACAAGTGAAACTGACAAAAAAAAAAAGATATGCTGAAGGGTTTGAAGATGGCGGCTCACGTGAGAGGGGAGGCGGAATCCTCCTCCCAAAATCAAAACCATATACATACGTACTATATGGAAATAGAACAACTGCACCAAATCCTGGAAGAGCAGCAGGGAAGAACGCTGCTTTGGCAGGCTGTCACCTCAAGGAGAAGTGTGACGTACAGTCCTGGAGAAGTGCTCTGGGAGCATGAACCTACCGTAAATGTACTGTGCTCTGGAGGATCGGTGGGGATGGAAAGAAAAGACAGGCGGAAGACTTCGAGAGACTTGAGATTCCAGCCACATGTGGGAAAACACAGGGATCCACAACTGGCGGCTGTGGGACAAAAAAATGGCAGACAGTCTGAGAGACTTCCTAACAGCGAGAGAACTGCTAAAGGGGCATGGCTTCCACAGGGCTTGCCGCTCAGGAGAAAGGACAGGTGCGCCAAACTGAACAGGTGCACTCTGCCCGGCAGGTGGGAGTTTTTCAGGAATTCCGGGCGCTCCATCACCCCGGCTGGCCTCGCAACTTCGAGGCCCCTTACCGTGATGTGACTGGTACACGGACTACATCACAACCAGCACAAGCCTGCAAAACGGCCACCCCCACCTATGGTAGCTTCTCCCTGTGTGCTCCGCAAACTGGCCCTGGCAGTGGAGACAGGCACTGTGACCGGGAAGCAGGAAAGACCTCTTTACTCCCGGCAGGGTTGCGCACTGGCACCGCTCCCCTGGGACCCCTGCCATCCCCCCAAGGGCTGAGCATCCCCAGAGAGTAACGCTTCAGGGAGCTAAATGGCGCCTCCTACAAAAATGAACCTTCAAAGGAACCTCGTAACTGGACTCGAATCAATCGTCCTGAGAATGAGGTCTCAAAATAAACATCAGGAGCATGCTCAGGGAGCTACAGGACATAAAACCTTCACTGTCTCTGGAGTGCTATTCTCTCTCTCTGTCTCTCTGTCTCTGTCTCTCTTTCTCTCTCTCTATCCCTCCCGGGAGCGCTGCTGAAGCCATGTTCTGAGAGGGGTGCTGCGACAACTGAGCAGGAACAGCACAGCTCTCGGGTCCACCCAGCCTATATCAGGACAGTCCCACATGGGCTCTGACTGAACTGCATATGGGGGACGCTGCTCATCTAACACCGCAGGAAAGACAACAGTGCCGCATGCAAGCCTACCCATCAATGGCTAGAGGCTACGTGGCTCCACCGATACCAGGTGACGTCAAAACCCCTGTCTTCATCTCCTTGGCAATCTTTTTTACCTAAGACCCTTGAAAGCAGTACATGGTAAGATACAACCTACCAGTCTAAACACCACCTCACCTCTCAGTTTTACGCTAGATGTTCCTGCATCACAACTTCTCCTCATCGTTCCAGTTTTCTCGGCTCTTTGGTGATCTGGAAAAAAGGAATAATTAGTCAGATTTGGAGTGAAGTGGTATGGGGTTTAGTAAGATTCTGTGTAACCACAATCAGTAGAACCAAAAGACACCCTTTAGTATGGGAGAATATATTCACTGATGCAATATTTGATAAGGCGTTTCCATTGAAAACATATATCAAGAGCTCACGAACCTCAACACACAAAAAGCAAATGAATTCAATTACAAAATGGGCATAGGATCTGAACAGACACTTCTCCACAGAAGCAATTTCAGGTTTCCGACAGGCACATGAAAAGACGCTCCACATAGCTAACCATCAGAGAAATGCACATTAAAACCACAATGGGGTATCACCTCACACCAGTTAGGATGGCCACCACCCAAAGGACAGACAACAACAGATGTCGGCAAGGGTGTGGAGAAAGGGGAACCCTCCTACAGTGCTGGTGGGAATGTCAGTCAGCTCAACCATTGTGGAAAGCAGTATGGAGGTACCCCACATAAACATAGAACAGAAATACCATTTGACCCAGGAATTCTTCTCCTAGGAATTTACCCTAAGAGTGCAAGAGCCCAGTTTGAAAGGGACAGATGCACCCCTATGTTGATCACAGCACACTTTACAATACCCAAGAAATGGAAGCAACCTTAGTGTCCATCAGGAGGTGAATGGATAAAGAAGATTTCGTACATACACACTATATAATATCATTCAGCCATATGATGAAAACAAATCCTCCCACCATTTCCAACAACACAGGCAGAGCTAGAGGGTGTTATGCTCAGTGAAATAAGCCAGCTGGTGAAAGACAAGTATCCAAGGATTTCACTCCTATGTGAGGTATGAGAACAAAGCAAATTAGAAATTAAAAACAGCAGCAGACTCACCGAACCCAAGAATGGTCTAACATTTACCAAAGGGAAAGGGACTGGGAGGACGGGTGTGAACGGAGGGATAAGGGGGTAAAGGGGGCATTACGATCCACACACATAATGTAGGGCATGGGGGGCCACGGGGATTGCAGTATAACACACAGAAGCAGGTAGTGAATCTATAGCATCTTACTATATTGATGGACAGCGACTGTAATGGGGTGTGGATAGCAGACTTGGTAATGGGTTGGAGGGGGGAGGAGGGGGAGTCTAGCAACCATAATGTTGCCATGTAATTGTACATTACTGACACCAAAAAGTAAATAAATAAAAGTGATTCTGTTTGAGTGCCCAGAGAGACAGTAGAAAATAGCCATTCCTGCCACCTTGGATTCTTTCTGTTCGGTTTTGGCAGGGCCCAGTCATAGATTCTTTGGTATCGCGAAACCTTCTCATTTTTTCTCGCCTCAACAACTGAATTGATGTAATAATATGCATCTGGGCTTTTGAAATCAGTTGATTTTATGATGTTTACGAATGTAAAGAAGCAAAAACCAGATACTGAGGGAAGTTTGGATGCTCAAACGAACACATCACTCCACAACACACTATTTGCTACCAACTGCTCCCGTCTAGAACTCGGTGTTCCTTTTTACCTGTCCCTCCTCCTATCAGTGGTGACACCGATGTCCCTCAAACATGGTGGTGAGCAAAGCACCAAATTTACTCTTCTGTCTACAACAGGACTGTGGTACAGGTCCTCTCAGAGGAAAAGCAGTAGCAGCGGGAGAAAACCCAAAGACATAGACATAGAAGACCGTACAGTACAATGAAAACTGACACAAGGGACTTCTGAGACCTGTACTTATTTCCTTCAAAGACACGAAAGAAGCCGCCCCCATACAACAAAACTGCACCACTACAGAGAAAGCACAGGCAGAGAACAAGAAGAGATCTGGAATCTTACCCCCACTGGGCCAGGGAGAGGAGTCATCACAGCAACAGCAGCATCAGCTGGGGCTTGCCCCACACTCTCTGTGCTCATCGCCATTAAAGATAAGTTCGTGGGCTCGGCTCGCTGTGGCTCTCCCTAAGCACCCGGAGGCATACACAGCGGGGACTGAGGGGTCGTCAGTGGCATCTCACCCGCATTTATGTTCGCACGGTTTGGAACATAATGAACGGTTGGCGGACGAGCGAGCCGCACAAGGTATCACTGAACGGGAAGCTGAGCTCTGAAGCCGAGTCCAGTCATTCAATGTCACCACTGTTCAACAGATCCCGTGACATGAAGATTGATGTGCACGAGCTGACACACTCACATTTCATAAGAGAGGTCTTCACCAAGTACAGAGAAGGGAGAGGAGGGCACGCCTAAGTGAGAATGCACGGTAGCCTAGAAGAGGAGGTGACTAGAGAGGTGGTTCTTCAACGATCCTTGTTCTTCTGCTGGGGTGAAATGTCTTAAAAACCAGAAGCAAGAGGTGGGAACTCCCAGAGGAAATAATTCAGAGACAAAAAGGCACAAGACAGGATCTTTTCAAGGAGCAGTTAGCTTGGCTCATAGGGATGGAGATGTAGACAAAGTGAAGGTCAGACCGTGAGTTGGGGCTGGAGAATTTCACATTTTATTCTGTAACAATGTCAGTGCTTCCACAGTGAAGCAGTGAACAAGCAGGGCATAGGTGCACCAGGAAAGACCTGAGAAACCAGAAGCAGGGTTACTGACACGGGACACGAGCTCCACAGGTTATAACATAAAGGATGAAGATTCAGGATCGGGAATGGACAGGCTGACTGCTGAGAGGAGGCGACGTTGCCCCGCAAGCATCCAGCTTGGCTGATGGGCAAGAATGGCGACACCATTGAGAGCAAGAGTCTAAAGGAGAAGCATTTTAAAAATAAAAAGTTTTTCCCAGTTTACTGTGTTGTATTATTCACGTACAAGACACAGGCCCCCAAAGCTAGATCAGAGAGAAAATCTGGGCGGCCGGTCCCAGTCAGAATGCGGGATGTGGCTTTGCTAAGACCCGGTCGCCTGGCTGGCCATGGCCGAGAAGGCATGCCTGGCTCCAGGAGTCCCAGAGAAGCTGGGAAGGCCCGGGAAAGGGCGGGCCGTTCCCCGGACAGCATCTGGGTGCCTCCGTGCCTGGCTGTGTGCAGGCCCTGGCCTCCGGGATCATGGGGGGTGCAGGGGTGGCAAGGCAGTTGATGCACACCATGCCCCGGATACTGAGCCCATGCATAGCCGGCACCCAGACGGGCTAAGCTGTGACAGACGAGGGCACTGCAGCCTTCGACGGACCCATGGTGGCCTCGTTGGTCTGAACATCTGCACGACCCTCAGTGGGCAGTCCCGTGGGCTAGGGATACTACGGTGGTTGGCCTTGGGGTCTCACCGTGGCCTTGGACTAGGGTCTCCTCTGGGCGGGGCTGGTGTGCTTAAGCCAATGGGGACGTGGTGATGCGGCCCCTGGGTGATGTCACAGTGCCCCAGGCCACTTTGTGATGCGTCCCCTGGCTGATATACATACAAGGCTCACCATAGCTGTTCAGCTCAGTGTGTGCTAGGCCTGAGAAAGAGTTAGTGGCAAAGGAGACCCTCCCCGTAGCTTCACACAATTTCCTCCGATCGTTTGGCGCACGCCATAACCAATTTTTCCGTGTGCACAGTTTCATCCTTACTAAGTTTCGTACCGCACAATGCCCGCCGACTCCCCAGCACCACCTTCTTCACCCGGTGGTCCTTCCCGTCCCCGGGTCGCTGCCCCCTTCCCCTCCTGCCAGGGAGCACCCTGCACCTGCCCGCTACCCTGGTCACAGGCTGTTCCACCGGGATCCTGTGCCTTTAGCAGCTGGCATTTCCCAATTTTCACAGCAGAGTTCCAACTTCCACAGGGAGAATTCCTGGGCCTCTGGACCATCCTAGT
This sequence comes from Manis pentadactyla, assembly GCF_030020395.1. NCBI lineage: Eukaryota > Metazoa > Chordata > Mammalia > Pholidota > Manidae > Manis > Manis pentadactyla. Next base: position 586,037 of record NW_026645110.1, read on the forward strand.
CTCTCAGCAGATGCTGGAGAGAGACCACCTAGACGAGCACCTCCTCTTCAGGGCACACGGGCACCACTACCAGCCCGCCTCGTGGTGTCCTGCCTCTGCAAAACCGCCATAAAGAGTCAGCCAACAGACAAGGCCTTGGGCAGCACAAGCACCGGCCCAATGGCTGGCTCTGACGCTCAGGACGAAATGATGGACACGACGCCACCATCGCTGGCTATCATCTTTGTGCCCGCCCAGGCCACGCACGAGGTCATGGGCAGCACCACCGCTGGCCTACTGTGCACCCCAGACAAGCAACGCAAGGGCAGTCATCATCTGGTCTCATCTGGACCCATACGATGCTGTGGGAGGCACATACGACGGCCTCGCCCCTGTCCATAAGTGAGCCTCGGACCCGATGGGCACTCCAACGCCCTCGGGAAAGGCTCATACAAAGGCCCCCAGCCCCAGACTAGGCCCCCGCACCACCATTTAATAGTTTTGTAGTCACATGCTGTTGACTCGACGTTCAAATGTCTCAATGAACCTAGTGTTGTCTGTCTCTAGGGCCGAGTTATCTTTCAGGCTTTTGGAAACATAAGTAGGGAAGTGACATATAAGCCATCTTGTGAACTGTTCTGTACGTAAGGATAGTTGGGTAGACAAAAATGATGATAGATAGCACAGATAGACAGATAGATAGATGATAGATTAGATAGGATAGATGATAGGTATAGGTAGATTGAATAGATAGATGACGGACGGACGGACGGACGGACGGACGGACCGACGGATGGATGGATGGATGGACGGATGGACGGATGGACGGATGGATGGATGGATGGATGGATGGATGGATGGATGGATAGCCATGGTAGATAGCCGTGTTGTTAACTGTAAGGCTGGGGTCACTGATGGGAGGAGCAAGCACGTCGGACACTGACAATGTGCCAATGTCTCCAGCTGCTGCCCCCTCCCACATGGGACACTGATAATGTGCTGAAGTTCCTGGCTGTTGCCCCGTCCCAAACTGAAAAATATGCCTTGGGCTAGCCAAACCACGCATTGCTGTAAATCTAAGCTATGCCTCCCCCTACCTCTTTTAAATCTCGCTCCCTGTCTACTTACGTGTGAATTCCCCAGCCTCCATTTCTATAGACTAGGGAAATCTCACCCTGGTGTTTGCATTCATATAAACTACCGGGAACTTAGTTGCCTCTCTTCACCTGCTTATTTCAGCTAGAATTATCTTACACTGTTCTGTACATAAGGATAGATGGGTAGACAAAAAGGTGACGACAGGTACATGACAGATAGATGACAGGTGACAGATGATAGATTAGAAATAGATACATTAGATAGATGATAGATATTCATAGATTAGATGAATATATTGAGTGATGACAGACAGATAAGATATATATAGATGACAGATGATAGACTAGATAGAATAGATGATATAGGTAGGTAAGATTAGACATATAGATGATAGATATCTATAGATTAGATAGACAGGAGATAGACGATAGATACAGAGTTATGGACTGAATTTTTGGTCCCTCAATTCACCATCTTCCGCTCCTCCTAAAGCCCTGCCCCACCACACAAACACACACACACACAAACCCACAAAGTTCATATTTGAATTGAGTCAGGGTTGAAACCCTAACCCACACTCTCATGGTATGTGGAGGTGGGGCCTTTAGTGGTAATTAAGTTCGGAAGATATCATGAGGTTGTGGGTGGAGCTGCCATTACACAATCAGTCCTATTAAGAGGGTCATAGGACAGAGCATTCTCCCTCGACCCTGTGAGGACACAGCAGGGATGTGGCTGTATGCAAGCCAGAGTAAGGGACCTCATCAGGAATTGAAACTGCCTTGGTCTTGGAATTCTGCTTCCAGAATGGCGAGAAATCAGTGTCTAAGGATGAAGCCCCCTCTAAATGACACTCTGGTAATCAGCTTGAGTAGACTAAACAGATATGTAGGTAAAGAGAGATATACTTAGAGGATGGATGGAGAGAGAATATGCATAGATATCTGTGCTTAGGTGTCTGCATAGGTATCTGTGTCCAACAACCTCTGCACTTTGAAGTCTATTCTCTATGGGGGGAACACCAGGAGCACAACTTATGCACGTTTCTTTTTTAAAGTGTTGGCTGCAGTTTCCAATAACTGGGGTCTCCGATAACTCTCAGTCATGTGTGTGTGTGTGTGTGTGTGTGTCTATGCGTGTGCATGTGTGTGTGTACACCACTGCCCCTATCGGTCTAAAAATCACAGGAGATGCAAATGTAACAAAGGAACGCAGGATAGGGCAAACGTCTTGCAAACTATGACCAGAAAGAGTAAAATTATCCACTACCCTCTGGGGATATCTTTGCCAAGTGTTTCTAGGGAATTTTAGAAAGATCTCGATGGGAATGGTGCTGGGACCACTCTGAACCATCAAGTTAGCTAAGGTAATAAGCCAGGACAGGAGAGCAGCAAAGAGCTCCCACGGTGACTCCTATGTATCAGGCCAAGGTGTACAGGCTTTAAATCCACTATAGCACTTCATCTCACCATGGCTGACATGGGATGACCTTATGCACCACCTTCATCCGTGAGTAAAAAGTTACTTCAGAATCACCTCCCTTAACAGAAAATAAATAAGTGCGGGGACATAAACATTCCTAGAATTCCTGCCACCATCACCCAACACTTTATGCTCAGCGCCCTTTTCATACGAATGGAAACATAGCTCTCAACGCTAGTATTCCATTTCAGATAGACCTCTCTCACATCTAAATGCCTAAATGCACTGAAACTCCTACCCCAACTTGACAGCAGAGGGGAGCAGTTTCCCCACAAGCTACCTGGCCTGTCACATCAGCAAGCCCATGTGCCACTGGAGCACAAGTGTCCCGCGTGTCACCAAAGGTCAGTTCCCTTAACCAGTGATTACACACATGCTCTCTTGAGATGGACCAACAAGCAGGGCGGCTTAGGTAACATCGGTGCACAGGCAAAAAGACCTACAACTGGGCATGCACTTGCATCGGACTCCGCAGGACAGCCAGAGTGCTCCCTGCGTGGGGCTTCAGATATGCCTCACAGATCACGCAGCCGCCAGAGCAGGAAAGGCCCAGGGACAGAAGGCCGGATGGCCTTGGCCTGCACAGGTTCAAGAGCCCAGCACATCAACCAAACCCTCCACACCCAGCAGACTCGTGCCACCTAGACAGGAGAAGTTCTCACCCAAGGTCACTCCTCTCAATACACAAACACACAGCTAACTCACTTAAAAAAAACACAAGGAATTGAGACTGAGAAGGACACAGAGGGATCAAAGTGCACCTAGTGACAGATCGATGACAAAAGTGAGAAAACAGATGCATAGACAGATGGCAGATACATAGACAGGATGGACATGCACACATATAGATGATAGAATAATTAGACTGACACACATATGACAGTAGATAGATGTAGAACATAGACAGATGACAGATAGGTAGATAGGTACATATATTAAAAAGATAGATAAAGAGATAGGTAGGTAGGTAGATAGTAAAGCATCAAACTAAACAAAGTTATCTTACAGTCAAGATCATTTAAGGGCTCCCTTAAAGGAGAGACACTTGAGATCCAAGGACACAGACAAATTACAAGCCAAAGGGGCCGGGACAGGTACCCTATACAAGTAAAACTGAGAAACAAACAAATAAATGGAATCTGTTTGAGTCCCCAGAGAGAGTCAGTAGAAAATAGCTCAATTTGCCACCGTGAATTCTTTTTGTTTGGTTTCAGCAGTGCTCAGGCATAGATTTAGTGGTGAAGCAACTTCTTTCTCATTTCCTCTCACCTCAACAAATGAATTGCTGTATTAATATGCGTCTGGGCTTCTAAAATAATTTCTTTTTATGATGTTCACGAATGTAAAGAAGTAATAACCACCTAAAGAGGGAAGTTTGGACCCTCACATAAACACTTCACTCCAAAACACACACTTTGTTCCCAACTGCTCCTGTCCAGAAATAGGTGTTCCTTTATATTTGTCCCTCCACCTATCAGCAGTGATCACGCCGATGTCCCTCAAACATGGTGGTGTGCAAACAACCAAGTAAACTTTTCTGTCGACAACAGGCCCAGACGAAGGATACTTGTGGTCTTCAGGGATCACTTACTCACTGAATGTGGCTAAATAAAGTCACCAAGCGAGCAGGAAGTATAAGAGGACAGAGGACAGAGAAACGGGTTCAAGTCCTTTCACTTCCATTTACTGCTTTTGTAAGCACACGCGGCTGACTCTACCTGAAAGTGTATCGGTGAACACAGTGCTCTCCTTATTTCTTAGTTACCTTGCAATATTTCTGGTAGCATAATGTAGGGAAGAGACATAGCTATGTTGTTAACTGTTCTGTACATAAGGATAGATGGGCAGACAAAAAGATGATTGATTCATAGATAGATATTTAGACAGAAGACAGATGAAAGATAGATAGGTATATAGACTGATAGATGAAAGACATTGTAGATACATGATAGGAAGATAGATAGATAGATAGATAGATAGATAGATCCATAGATACATACATACATACATATATACATACATACATACATACATACATACATAGACCGTTAGATAGATAGATACAGATACATATCAATTGACACAAAGCTATTGTTCATAAACAGGAGTTGAATAGTGAACAACTTAGCTAAAATGCAAACAAAAAGGAAGAATGAAATCCAGTTTAAAAAGTGAAGTAAGCAGCCTTAAGAAGAAAACAATTACTACCGTTTGAGATGACGTGCATGGAGCTAGACGGTAGTATGTTCAGAGAAATAGGCCAGGTGGAGAAAGACAAGTACCAAGTGATTTCACTAAAGTGTGCAGTATAACAACAAAGAAAAACTGAAGGAAAAAAACAGCAGCTGCCTCACAGAACCCGAGAGTTCAGTAAAAATTACCAAAGGAAAAAGGACTGGGCAGAGTGGGACTGAAGGGAGGGATAAGTGTGGGGAGGAAGAATGGGGGCATTAGGATTAGCATGTATAATGCGTGGGGTCGGGTGAGCATGGGAGTCCTCTACAACACAGAGAAGACTAGTACAGATCATATAGCATCTTACTACTCACCGATGGATAGCGACTGTAACGGGGTCCGTGAGGGGGGGAAATGGTGAAGGGGTCTACAGCATACAACTACGCTGATCGACAGGGACTGAAGAGGTTTTTCAGGGGGACTTGGTGAAGGGGGGCGCATAGTATACATAAAGTTCTTCACGTGATTGTAGATTAATGATAAAAAAATTCTTTAAGTGCAATAAGTGCAGAGTTCTGAATCATCAGAATAAAAGGTCAGGCACTGAGTGCTGCAAACAAAAGACACAGGGTTAAAAGAAGGGTGAAAACTCAAGACACCTATGTGCTTACTTACAGGGACACACTTGAGATCCAAGGACACAGACAATCTACAAGAAGAAGGTGTGTGGACAAGTACCATACGCGAGTGAAACTGAAAAACAAACAATCAAACAAATGGATTCTGTTTGAGTCCCCTGAGACAGTCAGCAGAAAATAGCCCTCTCTGGCCACCGTGAATTCTTTTTGTTTGGTATCAGCAGTTCCCAGCCATAGATTTAGTGGTGCAGCAACATACTTCTCATTTTATCTCACCTCAACAACCTAGTTGCTGTAATAATAAGCATCTGGGCCTTTGAAATCTGTGGGTTTTATGATGTTCACGAATGTGAAGATCTAATAACCAGCTAAAGAGGTAAGCTTGGACACTCAAATAAACACGTCACTCCACAATACACTCTTAGCTTACAAATGCTCCTGTCTAGAAATTGGTGTTCCTTTTTATTTGACCCTCCATCCTATCGGCGGTGATCACGCTGATGTCCTTCAAACATGGTGGTGAGAAAAGCAACAAGTTTACTTTACCGTCGACAACAGGCCCAGAGGAATGATACTTGTGGTCTTCAGGGAGCACTTAGTCAATGAATGTGGCTAAATACAGACAGCAAGTTAGAAGGAGATGAAAGAGGACAGAGGATAGAGACACGGGTTCAAGTCCCGGCACAACCATTTCCTGGTTTTGTAGCTACACGCGACCGACTCGAACAGCAAGTGTCTCGGTGAATCCAGTGCTCTCCCTACAGCCGAGATACTTTGCAGGATTTTTGGTAGCATCGAGTAGGAAAGCGATATATGATATATAGTAAATGTTCTGTACACAAGGACAGATGGGCAGACAAAAAGTTGATTTTTCGATTGATTGATAAATTGATACACAGACAGATAGATAGATATAGGTACATATCGATTAACACAAAGCTACTGCTCATTACCAGGAGAGCAATGGTGAAAGCACATAGCGAAACTACAAACAAAAAAGAAGAATGAAATCCAATTTAAAAAGTGCAGTAAGCAGCCATAAGAAGAAAACAAATCCTATCATTTGCAATAACGTGGATGAAGGTAGAGTTTATTAGGCTCAGTCAAATAGGCCAGGCGGAGAAATACATGTACCAAATGATTTCATTCATGTGTGGAGTATGATAAAAAAGAAAAACTGAAGGAAAAGAGAGCAGCAGACTCACAGAACCCGAGAGTGGACTAACAGCTACCAAAGGGAAAGGGACAGGGGAGGGAATGTGGGAAGGGAGTACTAAGGGCGGGGAAAAAGAATGGGGGCATTAGGATTAGCAGGTATATATGAAGGGTGGAAGGTCATGGGTAGGGCTGTACAACACAGATAAGACATGTAGTGATTCTACAGCATCTTAGTAAATGCTGACGGACTGCGACTGTAACTGGGATTTTGGGGGGACATGGTGAAGGGGGTAGACTGGACAACATAATGTTCTGTATGTGATTGTATAATAATGAGAACAAAAAAAATTTCAAAGTGCAGTAAGAGCACAGCTCTCAAATATCAGAATAAAAGTACAGGCTTTGAGTGCTCCAATCAAAAGACACAGGGTTAGAAGAACTGATGAAAACTCAAGACCATCTACGTGCTCTCTTACTGGAGACTCACTTGAGATCCAAGGACACAGACAAACTACAAGCTGAAGGGGCGGGGAACGGTACCCTATACAAGTGAAACTGAGAAACAAACAAATGGATTCTGTTTGAGTCCCCAGAGGGAGTCAGTAGAAAATAGCCCAATCTAGCCACCGTGAATTCTTTTTGTTTGGTTTCAGCAGTGCTCAGGCATAGATTTAGTGGTGCAGCAAGTTCCTTCTTATTTCCTCTCACATTAACAAATGAATTGCTGTAACAATATGCGTCTGGGCTTTTAAAATCATTGCTTTTTATGATGTTCAGGAATGTAAAGAAGTAATAACCACCTAAGGAGGGAAGATTGGACCCTCAAATAAACACTTCACTCCACAACACACTCTTTGTTCCCAACTGCTCCTGTCCATAAATAGGTGTTCCTTTATATTTGTCCCTGCACCTATCAGCAGTGATCACGCCGATGTCCCTCAAACATGGTGGTGTGCAAAGAACCAAGTACACTTTTCTGTCGACAACCGGACCAGACGAAGGATACTTGTGGTCTTCAGGGATCACTTAATCACTGAATGTGGCTAAATAAAGTCACCAAGTGAGCAGGAAGTATAAGAGGACAGAGGACAGAGATACAGGTTCAAGTCCTTTCACCTTCATTTACTGGTTTTGTAAGCACACGCGGCTGACACTACCTGAAAGTGTATCGGTGAACTCAGTGCTCTACTTATGGCTTAGTTAACTTGAAAGATTTCTGGAAGCATTATGTAGGGAAGAGACATAGGGTATGATGTTAACTGTTCTGTACCTAAAGATAGATGGGATGCAAAAAAAAAGATTAATTCATAGATAGGTAGGTAGAGAGATGACAGATGAAAGATAGATAGATAGGTACATAGATTGAAAGATGATAGACATCATAGATGATAGGAAGACAGATAAATAGATAGATCCATAGATACATAGATACATACATACAGAGATACATAGATAGATAGACAGACCATTAGATAGATAGATACAGGTACATATCGATTGACAGAAAGCTATTGTTCATAAACAGGTGTTGAATGATGAATAACATAGCTAAACTACAACAAAAAGGAAGAATGAAATCCAGTTTAAAATTGCAGTAAGCAGCCTTAAGAAGAAAACAAATACTACCGTTTGCAATGACGTGCATGGAGCTAGACAGTAATATGTTCTGAGAAATAGGCTAGGCGGAGATAGACAAGAACCAAGTGATTTCACTCATGTGTGTAGTATAAAAACAAAGAAAAACTGAAGGAAAAAAAAGCAGCAGACTCACAGAACCAGAGAGTTCAGTAAAAGTTACCAAAGGATAAAGGACTAGGCAAGGTGAGTCTGAAGGGAGGGATAAGTGTGGGAAGAAAGAATAGTGGTAATTGGGATTAGCATGTATAATGCGTGGATTCGGGTGTGCATGGGGAGTACTGTACAACACATAGAAGACTAGTACAGATCATATAGCATCTTACAACTCACTGATGGACAGCGACTGTAACGGGGTCTGTGTGGGGGGACATGGTGAAGGGGTCTACAGCATCCAACTACGCTGATCGACAGTGACTGAAGAGGTTTTTCGGGGGGACTTGGTGAAGGGGGGAGCATAGTAAACATAATGTTCTTCACGTGATTGTAGATTAATGATAAAAAAATTCTTTAAGTGCAATAAGTGCACAGTTCTGTATCATCAGAATAAAAGGTCAGGCACTGAGTGCTGCAAACAAAAGACACGGGTTAAAAAAAGGGATGAAAACTCAAGACACCTACGTGCTTACTTACAGGAGACTCACTTGAGATCCAAGGACACAGACAATCTACAAGAAGAAGGTGTGTGGACAAGTACCATACGCGAGTGAAACTGAAAAACAAACAATCAAACAAATGGATTCTGTTTGAGTCCCCTGAGACAGTCAGCAGAAAATAGCCCTCTCTGGCCACCGTGAATTCTTTTTGTTTGGTATCAGCAGTTCCCAGCCATAGATTTAGTGGTGCAGCAACATACTTCTCATTTTCTCTCACCTCAACAACTGAGTTGCTGTAATAATAAGCATCTGGGCCTTTGAAATCAGTGGGTTTTATGATGTTCAGGAATGTGAAGATATAATAACCAGCTAAAGAGGTAAGCTTGGACACTCAAATAAACACGTCACTCCACAATACACTCTTAGCTCCCAACTGCTCCTGTCTAGAAACTGGTGTTCCTTTTAATTTGACCCTCCGTCCTATTGGCAGTGATCACGCTGATGTCCTTCAAACATGGTGGTGAGTAAAGCAACAAGTTTACATTTCTTTCAACAAGAGGCCCAGAGGAATGATACTTGTGTTCTTCAGTGAGCAATTAGTCAATGAATTTGGCTAAATACAGACAGCAAGTTAGAAGGAGATGAAAGAGGACAGAGGATGGATACGTGGATTCAAGTCCCTGCACCACAATTTCCTGGTTTTGTGGGTTCACAAGGCTGACTTGACCTTCAAGTGCCTTGGCGAACCCAGTGCTCTCAATACGGCCTAGTTACCTTGCAAGATTATTCGAAGCATAATGTAGGGATGTGACTTAGGCTATGTATTTAACTGTTCTGTACACAAGGACAGATGGGGAGAGAAAAAGATGATTGATCGATAGATAGATAGATAGATAGGTATATAGATAGACAGACAGATAGATATAAGTACATATCGATTAACACAAAGCTATTGCTCATAACCAGGAAAGCAATGGTGAAAGCACATAGCGAAACTACAAACAAAAGAGAAGAACGAAATCAAGTTTAAAAAGTGCACTAAGCAGATATAAAAGAAAACAAATCCTATCATTTGCAATAACGTGGATGGACTAGAGGGTATTGTGCTCAGTGAAATAGGACAGGTGGAGAAAGACAAGTACCAAATGATTTCACTCATTTGTGGGGTATAACAACAAAGAAAAACTGAAGGAAAATAACAGCAGCAGACTTACAGAACCTGACAGTGGACTAACAGTTACCAAAGGGAAAGGGACTGGGCAGGAAGGGTGGGAAGGTAGGGAAAAGGGTGGGCAGAAAGAAAGGGGGCATTAGGATTAGCATTTATAATGTCTGGGGTGGGGGGAGCATAGGTAGGGCTGTACAACACAAAAGAGAAGTACTATTTCTGCAACATCTTACTACACGCCTATGGACAGCGACTGTAATGGGGTGTGTGTGGGGGGAAATGGTGAATGGGTGTACAGGATCCAACTACGATGATGGACTGTTACTGTAACAGGGCTTTTGGGGGGGACTTTGTGTACTTGGTGATCATAATGATCTTCGCGTGTTTGTAGATTGATGATAACAAAAAAATTTTTGTAAGTGCAATAATGACACACCTCTCAATTGTCAGAATAAAAGGACAGGCTCTGAGTTCTCCAATCAAAAGACACAGGGATAGAGGAAGGGATGAAAACTCAAGACCAGCTACGTGCTCCCATTCTCGAGATTCACTTGGGATCCAAGGACACAGACAAACTACAAGCAGAATGGGCAGGTACAGGGACCCTACCCAAGTGAAACTGAGAAACAAACAAACAAACAAATGGATTCTGTTTGAGTCCCCAGAGAGAGCCAGTAGAAAATAGCCCTATCTAGGCACCGTGAATTATTTTTGTTTGGTTTCAGCTATGCCCAACCATACATTTAGTGGTTCCGCAACATCCTTCTCATGTTTTCTCACCTCAACAACTGAATTGCTGTAATAATATGCGTCTTGGCTTTTGAAATCAGTGGGTTTTATGGTGTTCTTGAATGTAAAGAAGCAATAACCACCTAAAGAGGGAAGTTTGGACACTCAAACATGTAACTCCACAACACTGTCATTGCTGCCAAATGCTCCTGTCTAGAAATAGGTGTTCCTTTTTATTTGTCCCTCCTCCTATCAGCGGAGCTCACGTCGAAGTCCCTCAAACTCGGTGGATAGCAAAGCACCAAGTATATTTTTCTGTCTTCAACAGGCCCAGAGGAAGGATACTTGTGGTCTTCAGGGAGCACTTATTCCATGAATGTGGCTGAATACTGTCTTGAATGCAGAAGCAGGTAAAAGAGGATAGAGGATAGAGATATGGGTGCCTGTCCCTGCACCAACATTAACAGGTTTTGTAAGCACACGCGGCTGACTAGACCTGCAAGAGTCTCAATGAACCCAGTGCTCTCCCTACGGCCTAGTTACCTTGCAGGATTTTTGGAAGCATAATGTAGGGAAGTGACATAGGCGATGTTGTTAACTGTTCTGTACATAAGGATAGATGGGAAGAAAAAAAGATGATTGATTCATAAATAGATAGATAGATGACAGATGATAGATAGATAGATGATAGACATGATAGATAGATGACAGGAAGATAGATAGATAGATAGATAGATAGATAGATAGATAGATAGATAGATAGATAGATAGATAGATAGATAGGTAGATAGATAGATAGATAGATTGATTGATAGATAGATAGATAGATAGATAGATAGATAGAAAGATAGATAGAAGGATAGAGAGATAGATAGAAAGAAGGAAAGATAGAAGGATAGATAGAGAGAGATAGATAGACTGACAGACAGATAGATAGATTCAGATACATATCGATTAACATAAAGCTATTGCTCATAAACAGGAGTTCAATGGTGAAAGCACATAGCGAAACTACAAACAGACAGTTAGAATTAAGTCCAGTTTAAAAACCGCCGTAAGCAGTCATAAGAGGAAAACAAATCCTACCATTTGCAATGATGTGGATGGAGCAAGATGGTATTATGCTAAGTGAAATAGGCCAGGTGGAGAAAGACAAGTACCAAATGATTTCACTCGTGTGTGGAGTATAACAACAAAGAAACTCTGAAGGAAAAAAACAGCAGCATACTCACAGAACCCAAAAGCGGACTAACAGTTACCAAAGGGAAAGGGACTGGGCAGGGTGTTTCGGAAGGGAAGGATGAGGGTGTGGAGAAAGAAATGGGAGATTAGGATTAGCATGTATAAAGCTTGGGGTCGGGAGGGCTTGGATAGGGCTGTACAACACAGAGAAGACAAGTAAAGTTTCTACAGCATCTTACTACACGCTAATGGACTGCGACTGTAATGGTGTGTGTGGGGTGGTTCATGGTGAAGGGGTCTAGAGCATCCAACTCCGCTGATTGACAGCATCTGTAAGAGGTTTCTAAGGGTGCCTTGGTGAAGGGGGGTGCCAAGTAAACATAATGTTCTTCACGTGATTGTAGATTAACGATAATAAAAAAATTTTTTAAGTGCAATAAGGGCACAGCTCTGAATCATCAGAATAAAATGAAACAGGCTCTGAGTGCTCCAAACAAAAGACACAGGTTTAAAAGTAGGGATGAATATTCAAAACCACCTACGTGATCCCTCACAGGAAACTCCCTTGAGATGCAAGGACACAGACAAACTACAAGTCGAAGTGGTGGGAACAGGTACTCAACACAAGTGAAACTGAAAAACAAACAATCGAACAAATGGATTCTGTTTGTGTCTCCAGAGATAGTCAGTAGAAAATAGCCCTATCAAGCCACCGTGAATTCTTTTTGTTTGGTTTCAGCACTGCCCAGCCATAGATTTAGTGGTACAGTAACGTCCTTCTTATTTTCTCTCACCTCAACAACTGAATTGGTGAAAAAATAAGCATCTGGGCCTTTGAAATCAGTGGGTTTTATGATGTTCATTAATGTAAAGAAACAATATCCAGATAAAGAGGGAAGTTTGGACACTCAAATAAACACGTAACTCCACAACACACTCTTTGCACCCAACTGCTCCTGTCTAGAAATTGGTGTTCCTTTTCATTTGTTGTTCCATCCTATCAGTGGTGATCACGCCGATGTCCCTCAAACACGGTTAGGAGCAAAGCAACAAGTTTACTTTTCTGTCGAAAACAGGCCCAGAGGAAGGATACTTGTGGTCTTCAGGGAGCCCTTAGTCAATGAATGTGACTACATACAGTCAGCAAGTGAGAAGTAGATAAAAGAGGAGAGAGGAGAGAGACACTGGTTCAAGACCCTGCAGCAAAATTTCCTGGTTTAGTAGGAATATGCGGCTGACTCTACCTGCAAATGTCTCGGTGAACCCAGTGCTTTACCTGCAGCCTAGTTAGCTTGAAAGATTTTTGGAAGCACAATGTAAGGAAGTGACACAGGCTATCTTGTTAACTGTTTTGTACAAAAGGACAGATGGGCAAACAAAAAGATGATTGACTGATTGATAGACAGATAGATAGATGGATAGACAGACAGATAGATAGATAAAAGTACATATTGATTAAAACAAAGCTATTGCTCATAACAAGGAGAGCAATGGTGAAATCATATAGCGAAACTACAGACAAAAGAGAAGACAGAAATCCAGTTTAAAAAGTGCAGTAATCAGCCATAAGAAGAAAACAAATCCTACCATTTGCAACAACGTGGATGGAGCTAGTGGGTATTATGCTCAGTGAAATAGGCCAGGTGGAGAAAGAAAAGAACCAAATGATTTCACTCATGTGTGGAGTATAACAAACAAGAAAATCTGAAGAAAAAAATAGCAGCAGACTCACAGAACCCGCGAGTTTGCAAACAGTTACTAAAGGGAAAGGGACTGGGCAGGTTGGGTGGGAAGGAGGGATAAGGGTGGGGAGAAAGAAAGGGGGCATTAGTATTAGTGTGTATAATGTGTGTGGTGGGAGTAGCATGGGGAGGACTGTACAACACAGACAGGACAGTAGGGATTCTACAAAATATTACTACACGCTGATGGGCAGCGACTGTAATTGGTTTTAGATGCGGAATGTTGAATGTTAAGCCTAGTAACCGTAAATTTCTTCACGTGATTGTAGATTAATGAGAACAAAAAAAATTTTTAAGTGCAATAAGGGAACAGTGCTGAATCATCAGAATAAAGGGACATTCTTTGAGTGCTCCAATCAAAACACACAGGGTTAGAATAAGG